>NW_026996359.1:0-388958 GCF_035044405.1 Drosophila montana | reverse complement strand
TGCCATTTTGCCAATTTGGGTGAAAATTTAGATTTTCATTTTTTTGATGCCAATCGATATAACTGATCCTTACGAGTCCAAAATGGTATAAAATTCCGAAATCGGACATTATTTGGAAGAAATATGATAAAAAAACATCTAAAAAGGTTGACTTTACAAACGATTCGGTTTTTGGTCAACCATTTTTTTTAACCCATTGATTATTGAAATGTTTGAATGCCAATTGATAGTAGGGATCCCTACGAATTTAAAAAGGCATAACATTTCAAACATTTCAAAATCTGACAATATTTACCAGAGATACTCAAAAAATACCATCAAAAAAGTATTGATTTTCGAACCGACCCCGATTTTTAGAAAAATCGTGATGTAACCCCTTGCCATTTTGCCAATTTTGGTGAAAATTTAGATTTTCATTTTTTTGATGCCAATTGATATTACTGATCCTTACGAGTCCAAAATGGTATAAAATTCCGAAATCGGACATTATTTGGAAGAATTATGACAAAAAAACATCAAAAAAGGTTGACTTTACAAACGATTCGGTTTTTGGTCAACCATTTTTTTTAACCCATTGATTATTGAAATGTTTGAATGCCAATTGATAGTAGGGATCCCTACGAATTCAAAAAGGCATAACATTTCAAAATCTGACAATATTTACCAGAGATATTCAAAAAATACCATCAAAAAAGTTTTGATTTTCGAACCGACCCCGATTTTTAGAAAAAACGTGATGTAACCTTTTGCCAATTTGGGTGAAAATTTAGATTTTCATTTTTTTGATGCCAATCGATATTACTGATCCTTACGAGTCCAAAATGGTATAAAATTCCGAAATCGGACATTATTTGGAAGAAATATGACAAAAAAACATCAAAAAAGGTTGACTTTACAAACGATTCGGTTTTTGGTCAACCATTTTTTTTAAACCATTGATTTTTGAAATGTTTGAATGCCAATTGATAGTAGGGATCCCTACGAATTCAAAAAGGCATAACATTTTAAAATCTGACAATATTTACCCGAGATATTCAAAAAATACCATGAAAAAAGTTTTGATTTTCGAACCGACCCCGATTTTTAGAAAAATCGTGATGTAACCCCTTGCCATTTTGCCAATTTTGGTGAAAATTTAGATTTTCATTTTTTTGATGCCAATCGATATTACTGATCCTTACGAGTCCAAAATGGTATAAAATTCCGAAATCGGACATTATTTGGAAGAAATATGACAAAAAAACATCAAAAAAGGTTGACTTTACAAACGATTCGGTTTTTGGTCAACCATTTTTTTTAACCCATTGATTATTGAAATGTTTGAATGCCAATTGATAGTAGGGATCCCTACGAATTTAAAAAGGCATAACATTTTAAAATCTGACAATATTTACCAGAGATATTCAAAAAATACCATCAAAAAAGTTTTGATTTTCGAACCGACCACGATTTTTTAAAAAAACGTGATGTAACCCCTTGCCATTTTGCCAATTTTGGTGAAAATTTAGATTTTCATTTTTTTGATGCCAATTGATATTACTGACCCTTACGAGTCCAAAATGGTATAAAATTCCGAAATCGGACATTATTTGGAAGAAATATGACAAAAAAACATCAAAAAAGGTTGACTTTACAAACGATTCGGTTTTTGGTCAACAATTTTTTTTAACCCATTGATTTTTGAAATGTTTGAATGCCAATTGATAGTAGGGATCCCTACGAATTTAAAAAGGCATAACATTTCAAAATCTGACAATATTTACCCGAGATATTCAAAAAATACCATCAAAAAAGTTTTGATTTTCGAACCGACCCCGATTTTTAGAAAAAACGTGATGTAACCTTTTGCCATTTTGCCAATTTGGGTGAAAATTTAGATTTTCATTTTTTTGATGCCAATCGATATTACTGATCCTTACGAGTCCAAAATGGTATAAAATTCCGAAATCGGACATTATTTGGAAGAAATATGACAAAAAAACATCAAAAAAGGTTGACTTTACAAACGATTCGGTTTTTGGTCAACCATTTTTTTTAACCCATTGATTTTTGAAATGTTTGAATGCCAATTGATAGTAGGGATCCCTACGAATTCAAAAAGGCATTGTCAGATTTTGAAATGTTATGCCTTTTTGAATTCAAAAAAGGTTTGATATTCGAAACATTACGAGTCCAAAATGGTATAAAATTCCAAAATCGGACATTATTTGGAAGAAATATGACAAAAAAACATCAAAAAAGGTTGACTTTACAAACGATTCGGTTTTTGGTCAACCATTGTTTTTAACCCATTGATTTTTGAAATGTTTGAACGCCAATTGATAGTAGGGATCCCTACGAATTCAAAAAGGCATAACATTTCAAAATCTGACAATATTTACCCGAGATATTCAAAAAATACCATCAAAAAAGTTTTGATTTTCGAACCGACCCCGATTTTTAGAAAAATCGTGATGTAACCCCTTGCCATTTTGCCAATTTTGGTGAAAATTTAGATTTTCGTTTTTTTGATGCCAATCGATATTACTGATCCTTACGAGTCCAAAATGGTATAAAATTCCAAAATCGGACATTATTTGGAAGAAATATGCCAAAAAGCATCAAAAAAGTTGACTTTACAAACGAATCGGTTTTTGGTTAACCATTTTTATTAACGCATTGATTTTCGAAATGTTTGAATGCCAATTGATAGTAGGGATCCCTACGAATTCAAAAAGTTATAACATTTCAAATTCTGACAATATTTACCCGAGTTATTAAAAAAATACCATCAAAAAAGTTTTGATATTCGAACCGACCCATATTGCCAATTTGGGTGAAAATTTAGATTTTAATTTTTTTGATGCCAATCGATATAACTGATTCTTACGAGTCCAAAATGCTATAAAATTCCAAAATCGGACATTATTTGGAAGAAATATGACAAAAAAACATCAAAAAAGGTTGACTTTACAAACGATTCGGTTTTTGGTCAACCATTATTTTTCACCCATTGATTTTTGAAGTGTTTGAATGCCAATTGGTAGTAGGGATCCCTACGAATTCAAAAATGCATAACATTGCAAAATCTGACAATATTTACCAGAGATATTAAAAAAATACCATCAAAAAAGTTTTGATTTTCGAACCGACCCCGATTTTTAGAAAAAACGTGATGTTTGGGTGAAAATTTAGATTTTCATTTTTTTATGCCAATCGATATTACTGATCCTTACGAGTCCAAAATGGTATAAAATTCCGAAATCGGACATTATTTGGAAGAAATATGACAAAAAAAATCAAAAAAGGTTGACTTTACAAACGATTCGGTTTTTGGTCAACCATTTTTTTTAACCCATTGATTTTTGAAATGTTTGAATGCCAATTGATAGTAGGGATCCCTACGAATTCAAAAAGGCATAACATTTCAAAATCTGACAATATTTACCAGCGATATTCAAAAAATACCATCAAAAAAGTTTTGATTTGCCAATCGATATTACTGATCCTTACGAGGCCAAAATGGTATAAAATTCCAAAATCGGACATTATTTGGAAGAAATATGACAAAAAAACATCAAAAAAGGTTGACTTTACAAACGATTCGGTTTTTGGTCAACCATTTTTTTTAACCCATTGATTTTTGAAATGTTTGAATGCCAATTGATAGTAGGGATCCCTACGAATTCAAAAAGGCATAACATTTCAAAATCTGACAATATTTACCAGAGATATTCAAAAAATACCATCAAAAAAGTTTTGATTTTCGAACCGACCCCGATTTTTAGAAAAATCGTGATGTAACCCCTTGCCATTTTGCCAATTTTGGTGAAAATTTAGATTTTCATTTTTTTGATGCCAATCGATATTACTGATCCTTACGAGTCCAAAATGGTATAAAATTCCGAAATCGGACATTATTTGGAAGAAATATGACAAAAAAACATCAAAAAAGGTTGACTTTACAAACGATTCGGTTTTTGGTCAACCATTTTTTTTAACCCATTGATTTTTGAAATGTTTGAATGCCAATTGATAGTAGGGATCCCTACGAATTCAAAAAGGCATAACATTTCAAAATCTGACAATATTTACCAGAGATATTCAAAAAATACCATCAAAAAAGTTTTGATTTTCGAACCGACCCCGATTTTTAGAAAAAACGTGATGTAACCCCTTGCCATTTTGCCAATTTGGGTGAAAATTTAGATTTTCATTTTTTTGATGCCAATCGATATTACTGATCCTTACGAGTCCAAAATGGTATAAAATTCCGAAATCGGACATTATTTGGAAGAAATATGACAAAAAAACATCAAAAAAGGTTGACTTTACAAACGATTCGGTTTTTGGTCAACCATTTTTTTTAACCCATTGATTTTTGAAATGTTTGAATGCCAATTGATAGTAGGGATCCCTACGAATTCAAAAAGGCATAACATTTCAAAATCTGACAATATTTACCCGAGATATTCAAAAAATACCATCAAAAAAGTTTTGATTTTCGAACCGACCCCGATTTTTAGAAAAATCGTGATGTAACCCCTTGCCATTTTGCCAATTTTGGTGAAAATTTAGATTTTCATTTTTTTGATGCCAATCGATATTACTGATCCTTACGAGTCCAAAATGGTATAAAATTCCGAAATCGGACATTATTTGGAAGAATTATGACAAAAAAACATCAAAAAAGGTTGACTTTACAAACGATTCGGTTTTTGGTCAACCATTTTTTTTAACCCATTGATTATTGAAATGTTTGAATGCCAATTGATAGTAGGGATCCCTACGAATTCAAAAAGGCATAACATTTCAAAATCTGACAATATTTACCAGAGATATTCAAAAAATACCATCAAAAAAGTTTTGATTTTCGAACCGACCCCGATTTTTAGAAAAAACGTGATGTAACCCCTTGCCATTTTGCCAATTTTGGTGAAAATTTAGATTTTCATTTTTTTGATGCCAATCGATATTACTGATCCTTACGAGTCCAAAATGGTATAAAATTCCAAAATCGGACATTATTTGGAAGAAATATGACAAAAAAACATCAAAAAAGGTTGACTTTACAAACGATTCGGTTTTTGGTCAACCATTTTTTTTAACCCATTGATTATTGAAATGTTTGAATGCCAATTGATAGTAGGGATCCCTACGAATTCAAAAAGGCATAACATTTCAAAATCTGACAATATTTACCCGAGATATTCAAAAAATACCATCAAAAAAGTTTTGATTTTCGAACCGACCCCGATTTTTAGAAAAAACGTGATGTAACCCCTTGCCATTTTGCCAATTTTGGTGAAAATTTAGATTTTCATTTTTTTGATGCCAATCGATATTACTGATCCTTACGAGTCCAAAATGGTATAAAATTCCGAAATCGGACATTATTTGGAAGAAATATGACAAAAAAACATCAAAAAAGGTTGACTTTACAAACGATTCGGTTTTTGGTCAACCATTTTTTTTAACCCATTGATTATTGAAATGTTTGAATGCCAATTGATAGTAGGGATCCCTACGAATTCAAAAAGGCATAACATTTCAAAATCTGACAATATTTACCCGAGATATTCAAAAAATACCATCAAAAAAGTTTTGATTTTCGAACCGACCCCGATTTTTAGAAAAATCGTGATGTAACCCCTTGCCATTTTGCCAATTTTGGTGAAAATTTAGATTTTCATTTTTTTGATGCCAATCGATATTACTGATCCTTACGAGTCCAAAATGGTATAAAATTCCGAAATCGGACATTATTTGGAAGAAATATGACAAAAAAACATCAAAAAAGGTTGACTTTACAAACGATTCGGTTTTTGGTCAACCATTTTTTTTAACCCATTGATTTTTGAAATGTTTGAATGCCAATTGATAGTAGGGATCCCTACGAATTCAAAAAGGCATAACATTTCAAAATCTGACAATATTTACCAGAGATATTCAAAAAATACCATCAAAAAAGTTTTGATTTTCGAACCGACCCCGATTTTTAGAAAAAACGTGATGTAACCCCTTGCCATTTTGCCAATTTTGGTGAAAATTTAGATTTTCATTTTTTTGATGCCAATCGATATTACTGATCCTTACGAGTCCAAAATGGTATAAAATTCCAAAATCGGACATTATTTGGAAGAAATATGACAAAAAAACATCAAAAAAGGTTGACTTTACAAACGATTCGGTTTTTGGTCAACCATTTTTTTTAACCCATTGATTATTGAAATGTTTGAATGCCAATTGATAGTAGGGATCCCTACGAATTCAAAAAGGCATAACATTTCAAAATCTGACAATATTTACCAGAGATATTCAAAAAATACCATCAAAAAAGTTTTGATTTTCGAACCGACCCCGATTTTTAGAAAAATCGTGATGTAACCCCTTGCCATTTTGCCAATTTTGGTGAAAATTTAGATTTTCATTTTTTTGATGCCAATCGATATTACTGATCCTTACGAGTCCAAAATGGTATAAAATTCCGAAATCGGACATTATTTGGAAGAAATATGACAAAAAAACATCAAAAAAGGTTGACTTTACAAACGATTCGGTTTTTGGTCAACCATTTTTTTTAACCCATTGATTTTTGAAATGTTTGAATGCCAATTGATAGTAGGGATCCCTACGAATTCAAAAAGGCATAACATTTCAAAATCTGACAATATTTACCAGAGATATTCAAAAAATACCATCAAAAAAGTTTTGATTTTCGAACCGACCCCGATTTTTAGAAAAAACGTGATGTAACCCCTTGCCATTTTGCCAATTTTGGTGAAAATTTAGATTTTCATTTTTTTGATGCCAATCGATATTACTGATCCTTACGAGTCCAAAATGGTATAAAATTCCGAAATCGGACATTATTTGGAAGAAATATGACAAAAAAACATCAAAAAAGGTTGACTTTACAAACGATTCGGTTTTTGGTCAACCATTTTTTTTAACCCATTGATTTTTGAAATGTTTGAATGCCAATTGATAGTAGGGATCCCTACGAATTCAAAAAGGCATAACATTTCAAAATCTGACAATATTTACCCGAGATATTCAAAAAATACCATCAAAAAAGTTTTGATTTTCGAACCGACCCCGATTTTTAGAAAAATCGTGATGTAACCCCTTGCCATTTTGCCAATTTTGGTGAAAATTTAGATTTTCATTTTTTTGATGCCAATCGATATTACTGATCCTTACGAGTCCAAAATGGTATAAAATTCCAAAATCGGACATTATTTGGAAGAAATATGACAAAAAAACATCAAAAAAGGTTGACTTTACAAACGATTCGGTTTTTGGTCAACCATTTTTTTTAACCCATTGATTATTGAAATGTTTGAATGCCAATTGATAGTAGGGATCCCTACGAATTCAAAAAGGCATAACATTTCAAAATCTGACAATATTTACCAGAGATATTCAAAAAATACCATCAAAAAAGTTTTGATTTTCGAACCGACCCCGATTTTTAGAAAAATCGTGATGTAACCCCTTGCCATTTTGCCAATTTTGGTGAAAATTTAGATTTTCATTTTTTTGATGCCAATCGATATTACTGATCCTTACGAGTCCAAAATGGTATAAAATTCCGAAATCGGACATTATTTGGAAGAATTATGACAAAAAAACATCAAAAAAGGTTGACTTTACAAACGATTCGGTTTTTGGTCAACCATTTTTTTTAACCCATTGATTATTGAAATGTTTGAATGCCAATTGATAGTAGGGATCCCTACGAATTCAAAAAGGCATAACATTTTAAAATCTGACAATATTTACCAGAGATATTCAAAAAATACCATCAAAAAAGTTTTGATTTTCGAACCGACCCCGATTTTTAGAAAAAACGTGATGTAACCCCTTGCCATTTTGCCAATTTGGGTGAAAATTTAGATTTTCATTTTTTTGATGCCAATCGATATTACTGATCCTTACGAGTCCAAAATGGTATAAAATTCCGAAATCGGACATTATTTGGAAGAAATATGACAAAAAAACATCAAAAAAGGTTGACTTTACAAACGATTCGGTTTTTGGTCAACCATTTTTTTTAACCCATTGATTATTGAAATGTTTGAATGCCAATTGATAGTAGGGATCCCTACGAATTTAAAAAGGCATAACATTTCAAAATCTGACAATATTTACCAGAGATATTCAAAAAATACCATCAAAAAAGTTTTGATTTTCGAACCGACCCCGATTTTTAGAAAAATCGTGATGTAACCCCTTGCCATTTTGCCAATTTTGGTGAAAATTTAGATTTTCATTTTTTTGATGCCAATCGATATTACTGATCCTTACGAGTCCAAAATGGTATAAAATTCCGAAATCGGACATTATTTGGAAGAAATATGACAAAAAAACATCAAAAAAGGTTGACTTTACAAACGATTCGGTTTTTGGTCAACCATTTTTTTTAACCCATTGATTTTTGAAATGTTTGAATGCCAATTGATAGTAGGGATCCCTACGAATTCAAAAAGGCATAACATTTCAAAATCTGACAATATTTACCAGAGATATTCAAAAAATACCATAAAAAAAGTTTTGATTTTCGAACCGACCCCGATTTTTAGAAAAAACGTGATGTAACCCCTTGCCATTTTGCCAATTTGGGTGAAAATTTAGATTTTCATTTTTTTGATGCCAATCGATATTACTGATCCTTACGAGTCCAAAATGGTATAAAATTCCGAAATCGGACATTATTTGGAAGAAATATGACAAAAAAACATCAAAAAAGGTTGACTTTACAAACGATTCGGTTTTTGGTCAACCATTTTTTTTAACCCATTGATTTTTGAAATGTTTGAATGCCAATTGATAGTAGGGATCCCTACGAATTCAAAAAGGCATAACATTTCAAAATCTGACAATATTTACCAGAGATATTCAAAAAATACCATCAAAAAAGTTTTGATTTTCGAACCGACCCCGATTTTTAGAAAAAACGTGATGTAACCCCTTGCCATTTTGCCAATTTTGGTGAAAATTTAGATTTTCATTTTTTTGATGCCAATCGATATTACTGATCCTTACGAGTCCAAAATGGTATAAAATTCCAAAATCGGACATTATTTGGAAGAAATATGACAAAAAAACATCAAAAAAGGTTGACTTTACAAACGATTCGGTTTTTGGTCAACCATTTTTTTTAACCCATTGATTTTTGAAATGTTTGAATGCCAATTGATAGTAGGGATCCCTACGAATTCAAAAAGGCATAACATTTCAAAATCTGACAATATTTACCAGAGATATTCAAAAAATACCATCAAAAAAGTTTTGATTTTCGAACCGACCCCGATTTTTAGAAAAAACGTGATGTAACCCCTGGCCATTTTGCCAATTTTGGTGAAAATTTAGATTTTCATTTTTTTGATGCCAATCGATATTACTGATCCTTACGAGTCCAAAATGGTATAAAATTCCGAAATCGGACATTATTTGGAAGAAATATGACAAAAAAACATCAAAAAAGGTTGACTTTACAAACGATTCGGTTTTTGGTCAACCATTTTTTTTAACCCATTGATTTTTGAAATGTTTGAATGCCAATTGATAGTAGGGATCCCTACGAATTCAAAAAGGCATAACATTTCAAAATCTGACAATATTTACCCGAGATATTCAAAAAATACCATCAAAAAAGTTTTGATTTTCGAACCGACCCCGATTTTTAGAAAAAACGTGATGTAACCCCTTGCCATTTTGCCAATTTTGGTGAAAATTTAGATTTTCATTTTTTTGATGCCAATCGATATTACTGATCCTTACGAGTCCAAAATGGTATAAAATTCCGAAATCGGACATTATTTGGAAGAAATATGACAAAAAAACATCAAAAAAGGTTGACTTTACAAACGATTCGGTTTTTGGTCAACCATTTTTTTTAACCCATTGATTTTTGAAATGTTTGAATGCCAATTGATAGTAGGGATCCCTACGAATTCAAAAAGGCATAACATTTCAAAATCTGACAATATTTACCAGAGATATTCAAAAAATACCATCAAAAAAGTTTTGATTTTCGAACCGACCCCGATTTTTAGAAAAATCGTGATGTAACCCCTTGCCATTTTGCCAATTTTGGTGAAAATTTAGATTTTCATTTTTTTGATGCCAATCGATATTACTGATCCTTACGAGTCCAAAATGGTATAAAATTCCAAAATCGGACATTATTTGGAAGAAATATGACAAAAAAACATCAAAAAAGGTTGACTTTACAAACGATTCGGTTTTTGGTCAACCATTTTTTTTAACCCATTGATTATTGAAATGTTTGAATGCCAATTGATAGTAGGGATCCCTACGAATTCAAAAAGGCATAACATTTCAAAATCTGACAATATTTACCAGAGATATTCAAAAAATACCATAAAAAAAGTTTTGATTTTCGAACCGACCCCGATTTTTAGAAAAAACGTGATGTAACCCCTTGCCATTTTGCCAATTTTGGTGAAAATTTAGATTTTCATTTTTTTGATGCCAATCGATATTACTGATCCTTACGAGTCCAAAATGGTATAAAATTCCAAAATCGGACATTATTTGGAAGAAATATGACAAAAAAACATCAAAAAAGGTTGACTTTACAAACGATTCGGTTTTTGGTCAACCATTTTTTTTAACCCATTGATTTTTGAAATGTTTGAATGCCAATTGATAGTAGGGATCCCTACGAATTCAAAAAGGCATAACATTTCAAAATCTGACAATATTTACCAGAGATATTCAAAAAATACCATCAAAAAAGTTTTGATTTTCGAACCGACCCCGATTTTTAGAAAAATCGTGATGTAACCCCTTGCCATTTTGCCAATTTTGGTGAAAATTTAGATTTTCATTTTTTTGATGCCAATCGATATTACTGATCCTTACGAGTCCAAAATGGTATAAAATTCCGAAATCGGACATTATTTGGAAGAAATATGACAAAAAAACATCAAAAAAGGTTGACTTTACAAACGATTCGGTTTTTGGTCAACCATTTTTTTTAACCCATTGATTTTTGAAATGTTTGAATGCCAATTGATAGTAGGGATCCCTACGAATTCAAAAAGGCATAACATTTCAAAATCTGACAATATTTACCCGAGATATTCAAAAAATACCATCAAAAAAGTTTTGATTTTCGAACCGACCCCGATTTTTAGAAAAAACGTGATGTAACCCCTTGCCATTTTGCCAATTTGGGTGAAAATTTAGATTTTCATTTTTTTAATGCCAATCGATATTACTGATCCTTACGAGTCCAAAATGGTATAAAATTCCGAAATCGGACATTATTTGGAAGAAATATGACAAAAAAACATCAAAAAAGGTTGACTTTACAAACGATTCGGTTTTTGGTCAACCATTTTTTTTAACCCATTGATTTTTGAAATGTTTGAATGCCAATTGATAGTAGGGATCCCTACGAATTCAAAAAGGCATAACATTTCAAAATCTGACAATATTTACCAGAGATATTCAAAAAATACCATCAAAAAAGTTTTGATTTTCGAACCGACCCCGATTTTTAGAAAAATCGTGATGTAACCCCTTGCCATTTTGCCAATTTTGGTGAAAATTTAGATTTTCATTTTTTTGATGCCAATCGATATTACTGATCCTTACGAGTCCAAAATGGTATAAAATTCCAAAATCGGACATTATTTGGAAGAAATATGACAAAAAAACATCAAAAAAGGTTGACTTTACAAACGATTCGGTTTTTGGTCAACCATTTTTTTTAACCCATTGATTATTGAAATGTTTGAATGCCAATTGATAGTAGGGATCCCTACGAATTCAAAAAGGCATAACATTTCAAAATCTGACAATATTTACCCGAGATATTCAAAAAATACTATCAAAAAAGTTTTGATTTTCGAACCGACCCCGATTTTTAGAAAAATCGTGATGTAACCCCTTGCCATTTTGCCAATTTTGGTGAATATTTAGATTTTCATTTTTTTGATGCCAATTGATATTACTGATCCTTACGAGTCCAAAATGGTATAAAATTCCGAAATCGGACATTATTTGGAAGAATTATGACAAAAAAACATCAAAAAAGGTTGACTTTACAAACGATTCGGTTTTTGGTCAACCATTTTTTTTAACCCATTGATTATTGAAATGTTTGAATGCCAATTGATAGTAGGGATCCCTACGAATTCAAAAAGGCATAACATTTCAAAATCTGACAATATTTACCAGAGATATTCAAAAAATACCATAAAAAAAGTTTTGATTTTCGAACCGACCCCGATTTTTAGAAAAATCGTGATGTAACCCCTTGCCATTTTGCCAATTTTGGTGAAAATTTAGATTTTCATTTTTTTGATGCCAATCGATATTACTGATCCTTACGAGTCCAAAATGGTATAAAATTCCGAAATCGGGCATTATTTGGAAGAATTATGACAAAAAAACATCAAAAAAGGTTGACTTTACAAACGATTCGGTTTTTGGTCAACCATTTTTTTTAACCCATTGATTTTTGAAATGTTTGAATGCCAATTGATAGTAGGGATCCCTACGAATTCAAAAAGGCATAACATTTCAAAATCTGACAATATTTACCAGAGATTTTGCCAATTTTGGTGAAAATTTAGATTTTCATTTTTTTGATGCCAATCGATATTACTGATCCTTACGAGTCCAAAATGGTATAAAATTCCGAAATCGGACATTATTTGGAAGAATTATGACAAAAAAACATCAAAAAAGGTTGACTTTACAAACGATTCGGTTTTTGGTCAACCATTTTTTTTAACCCATTGATTATTGAAATGTTTGAATGCCAATTGATAGTAGGGATCCCTACGAATTCAAAAAGGCATAACATTTCAAAATCTGACAATATTTACCCGAGATATTCAAAAAATACCATAAAAAAAGTTTTGATTTTCGAACCGACCCCGATTTTTAGAAAAAACGTGATGTAACCCCTTGCCATTTTGCCAATTTGGGTGAAAATTTAGATTTTCATTTTTTTGATGCCAATCGATATTACTGATCCTTACGAGTCCAAAATGGTATAAAATTCCAAAATCGGACATTATTTGGAAGAAATATGACAAAAAAACATCAAAAAAGGTTGACTTTACAAACGATTCGGTTTTTGGTCAACCATTTTTTGTAACCCATTGATTATTGAAATGTTTGAATGCCAATTGATAGTAGGGATCCCTACGAATTCAAAAAGGCATAACATTTCAAAATCTGACAATATTTACCAGAGATATTCAAAAAATACCATAAAAAAAGTTTTGATTTTCGAACCGACCCCGATTTTTAGAAAAATCGTGATGTAACCCCTTGCCATTTTGCCAATTTTGGTGAAAATTTAGATTTTCATTTTTTTGATGCCAATCGATATTACTGATCCTTACGAGTCCAAAATGGTATAAAATTCCGAAATCGGACATTATTTGGAAGAAATATGACAAAAAAACATCAAACAAGGTTGACTTTACAAACGATTCGGTTTTTGGTCAACCATTTTTTTTAACCCATTGATTTTTGAAATGTTTGAATGCCAATTGATAGTAGGGATCCCTACGAATTTAAAAAGGCATAACATTTCAAAATCTGACAATATTTACCAGAGATATTCAAAAAATACCATCAAAAAAGTTTTGATTTTCGAACCGACCCCGATTTTTAGAAAAAACGTGATGTAACATTGTTTTTGGTCGATTTGGGATCGCAAAAGTCAAATCAGAGATTCTTTTTATTTGCTTTCCAAGTGATCGACAGTTGATCAAGAAAACCGAATGTTTCTAGCGGAAAAACAAAACTGTTCTTAACATAAGAAACTCAATTAGGCGAAATGCTTTTATATGGTTAATTGAGTAAGCGAAACTTCTGACAATTAATTTAAGCTAAAAGCTGACAAGCAATTAAATTGTTGTAAATTTTACTGAGATTTTCAGTTTGATGAAATTTGACTCTCAGGCGACGGATTTAGCCTCTGGCAGCTGATTGTTATAATAAATAATAACTTTTGTTGTATTTTGTTAATAATTAAAGTCACATTTTACGCTCACAAATTTTGCCAGTGAATGGCCAAAAATGAAATAAAAATAAAATGAGCTCATTTTCCAGCATTTAGAGGCAACTTTTACGCCCAAATACGGCTAGACGAACGAAATACGGCTGACGACTGTGTCTGTGTCTTGGCCATTTCCTTTAGCCCACATTGAGTTGTCCAAAAAGCTGTCCGGGCTGTAGACACTCTAAATGGGTCTCCAGACGGCGCCCACACACGTAACTGCCAAACTGAAACGTTTTGTAGCTCTATCGAAATTATTATTATTAAGAAGTTATTTTCTCTCTCTGTTTCTCTGTAGCTCCCTCTCTCTTTCTCTCTCTCGCTCTGCCCAGTTAGTAAAACAAAAACAACAACAAAAGGGGCAATCGCAACAATCAACATGTTTAATTAACAGCAAAACAAGCCGCGAGCCAAACCAAAAAGACAACACCGGCAAATAGATGTATCAACAAGAAATAACAGGTATTTATATAGCTGCGGCATGACGAAGATCAAATACCCTTCTGCTCTTCATATTTGACTACTTGGACATGTTCTTATACATACAAATTGTTCCTATTGCAGCTATACGATATAGGACTTCGATGTGGAGAGGACTCAGCGGATATGTTAATGCAGCTCGTCAATTGAAGGATTGGATAACATCTCTTGGAAACCAAAAAAGTTGCAAAAACTAGACAGATTCCTCCTAGAGAAGCTTTACGATATAGTAAAGCGATAAGAAAAAGTTTACTCATATCTAAGAAACAAAGTATAGCTTGTAAGCCCGAAGTTTTGTTAAGATATCTTTAAAAACAATGAAGTGGTTCACAAAAGATCTTAAGTGTCTGCCTATACTTTCCATGCCTGCCATTAGATATAGTGCTCCTATCTGATCGATCTCGATATATCCGCTGCCAGCAACAAAAAGAAACAAGTTTCGCTGAGTTAGCTTCGCGAGCAGCTCAGTTCACATAGGTTGGCTTAGACTATATCCAATTGGAATACATGGTATATGGCCTTTTCTCCTGGCTTGCCCGCTGCGTTACACAATTCGTGACAGAATTGAAATACCCTCTGCTGTGAGTTACAACAACAACCCAAATAAAGTTGACTGCCAAAAGTGTTTGGGCCAAAAGCAGGCAAAAAGCACAAAGTGATAAAACACAAAAACAAACTGACGTCAGCAGTGTCTGTGTGTGTGTGTCTGTGAACTAGTTTTGTTCTCAAAATCTAATTAGATTTTCTAAACGTGTTTTTCGTCTCTTCAAGTTTAGGCAAAACGTTTGCCAAGTGAAAGCTGGAAAGCGGCTCCTGAGTCACTCGACTACTTGAATTCCTGCCAAGATCCACAAAACTGATCGGTTAGCTATACATATGGCAATTGTAAGTGTTATAGACCATTTCCGTTCTGGACAATTTATGGATAAAGTACGCGCTGAATGGGCCTGGGAACGGCTCGCAGTCGCAGCTCTGACTAATATTTGCATGGCTTTTGCCTGTTATATCAGCTAATAAATATTTATTTTATGCATTTACAAAGCTCAAAATTCATAATCTGTGTTTTTTTTTCTCTTTTTTTGCATACCCTATAACTATTGAAGGTGAGCGAAATGGGGTATATTACGATTGTGCATGTAACTGGAACATGATGGGAAGTCTGATTTATCTTGATCAGCATTACCTGCCAAGTCGATCTATATTCGATCCATGTTCGTCTCTACGCTATAACTCTCTCTTTTTTTTACCAAAAATCGATAATTATCGATCTTGATTTAAGCATATCCGGAGCAACTTTAAGAACAAAATACACGAAAAAGGCTCTAGTTTATCAAATACATTTAATTTTATCGATAACTTCTTCAATGTTCTCCGCAATCGATAGAAATCAATTGCCTATTCAGGTTTATTAAGCATATTTCAAAGATTTAATTAGCTAAAGGCGGCAAATTTTAAAGGCAAATTCCCATTCAGCTTCCACACATTATTGAATATTTTTTGTGTAACTTAGCCCATTTACTAAAAATCAAAGCAAAAGCCTTAATAATTGGAATATGCAAACATATGACTGTCATCTTTGGGCTCATCAAATTTTATTTATTTATTTATTTACACTAGACAAAAACGAGTGTATTCCTAATTATTCAATACATCAAATTATTATAAAAATTTAAATTAGTGGTAAATAAACGAAAAAGTTACATATTTCATACTGTTGAGCAAAGGTAGAAATGTGCACAGCTGAGTACAGGGTATCTGCTGGGCGATCCCACTCGATTTTTGTGTTTTTTTGTTGGTGTTGGTTTTGCCTCTAGCTTTTTCTACTTCTCTTTTACTTTGGTAATTTAATTTTGGTAGCTGTTGTTGTTGTTGCTGTTGAGCTCACAATCAGTGGCTCTCAACAAAAAAAAGAGTTCGAAATAGACGCAAAGTCGACCGGTTTGCGCTTGATGGAGCTGATGTCATATGGGCCTGAAAAACACGGCACTTGTGGAAAGGTTTCCCCGTTGCCACTTGTGGCACCGGCGCGTATGTGACATCAATGGAAAACAATTGACAAAACAACGTTGTTTTGTGCGGCGCGAACAGCTGTTCCTGTGACGGAGCCGGGGGCGGGTGTGGGGGTGCTCCGATTCGTGGAGCTGCCACAAAATGCCAATACAGACAGACAATCGACCCGTGCAACTCCTGCCCCAACTTCCAATCAGTCAATGAACTTTTAGGTCAGGATAAGCGCCGCGGCACGCAATGCCAACAGTCGCAGTCACTGTGACAGTCACAGTCACAGTCACTGTCGCAGTCACAGTCGCAGTCACAGTTGGGTTAGCTGAATAGCTGTTGCCCTTTTTTTTGTTGCCCCTTGTTTACTTACCACAAGCGCTTGGGTCTGTGCCTCTGTTGTCGCCCTTTTCAGCTTTCAACTTTTCCAACTTTGATTTGCACAATAAAAAACTTTCAGTTAGCACCGGGCTAGCCGTTCCAAAGGCAAACAGTCCTTGCTCGATTTACAGCCTGTGCGGCAGGACTTTCAAAACATCTGCGTAGACGTTGGCTAAAAGCACAACAACACAACGCGAGCGTTACAATTGCGTGGGAGGGGGGGACAGGGGGGGGTTAGAGAGGGAATTTGTTTTCGTTGTTCGGTGATCGTTAATTGAGTTAAAGTGACAGCTGTCGCGCTCGGTAAATTGCTAGAAAATTGCCAAAATAAAATACGATTCAACAATTTGTTGCTACTGTTTTGTTTTTGTTTTTTTTGCTTCAGTTCAAATCTATGATTTGGTTTTCGGTTTTATTTATTTCGACTTCGTAACGTACTCGAGCGCTGCTAAACACAAACTGAGCGCCAAAGTTGCCGTCTGTTGACTTTTCGTTTGAATGTTACGCTAACAGCAGCTGTAATAGCATAACACAGCAGCCACATTTAACAGTCCAAGAAAAGCTGAAACAGCAGCAGCAGCAGTAACAGCAGCAATAACAGAAGCTTCATTAGCAGCCAATAACAGTAATATTTCATGTTAATGTTGCAGTCTGTTGCCTTAACATTTGAATATTTACTAACAGCAGCTGTAATAACAGTTAGATGTAACGGAACAATTCCCAACTCTTGCTGTTGATTTTGAATTATAGCGAATGATAGCAAAAAAAAAAGCGACGTAACAGCAGCAAGAACATCAGCTCTAACAACAACAATAAATACACTAATAAGGGGAACATTTAAGCCAATTGGTCATATATTGGCTGTTCGCATATATATTACATATTTAATGAAAAAATGTTTGTCTGTTGGATTCTAGTTGCTAACAGATAACAACAAGAAACCGCAGCTGCTACAGCAGCTACATCATAAACACTTAACAGTCGCCTTGCCAGCTCTGCGTTGGCGTTAACAGCGTCAAGCGGAGGCAACGACTGTTAATGAACTTTGTATACTTCTTAACGGTTTTGCAATGGTTTTGACCTTCGCGGCGAATTTCCAGCCGCTCTGGCTTTCAATCGAGATTGAACGCGGTGTGTTCTGAGTCAATATTCGCCCACATTTCCAGCGTAATTGTGGATAACTTAATGGCTCATTGAATAGCTATAATTCGTTTAGGTTTTACTCATCGAACCGGCCGTTTATGGCGATTTGACAATGCCGCCTCTTGTTGTTATATAATCATTATAATGATTCCCACTGCTGCGGTCGCACACAGACAGACAGACAGACAGACCTTCACCCACACATGCGCCAAATGGAGCGTGAAAAACTTTTTGCCAACCCAAAGCCATATAAGATCAGTTTTCACAGTCTAAGATATAGAATTTTTCAATGCAATGAGCATTGACTAAATATGCCGAAATAAAATATTTATGACGTTCTAAGCTTAAGCTAATATCCATATATATTTCAAACTCTTCATCAAATAAATATTTATAAATTCTTATCTCATTTTCTAGGCATTGATCTCATTTAACTTTTCCAGTTCGAGTTTAACATAGTTTTGTTAAATATGCAAGAGAAAATTTAGCATATTGCATTACATAAAAAGTATGCAAACTTTACTAATTCTTAAAAAATATTTTAAAATTCTTTTACCATTGCCTGATTTAACATAACTTTTCGAGTTCGAGTTTAACATAGTTCTGTTAAGTAAGCTAGAGAAAACTAGGTATGCATACTTCATGGGGGAAATTATCGAAACAAATATAATCCCAAATTTATTTTATATATATGACAGCTCCACAAGAGATTGGATCAATGATATTTCGAATAATTCGATGATTCGATATGAAATTCGATTGGATATAGACAAAATTTTAAAACTTATGAGGTAAAAGGTATGATGTTTATATCTAAATAAATTCTAGATGAAAAATTAAGTTAAATGTAAATAAATTTAAATAGTATTATAAATAAATATAAAAAAGGTTAGTTTAATATTTAAAGCAATAAAACTTCGCTTATGATTAAGGCCAATTTCAGGCACCTCCAGTAAAATATTTATGCGCTTATTTAGGACCATTTATTTATATCTTTTATTAAGTAGCAATATCACGTTGATGATCTTTTGTTGTTGTTGTTGTTGTTGTATTGGGCGTTCGGTTTTCATAGCAATAAATGTGGTTTTACGTAAGTCGTTACATATATATATATATATATATATATATATCTATAGTTCTATATGCATAGGCGCAATAAATCAACTAAGCGGCGTATTAATATGGGTTTGTTCTATGGGGATATTGTATTTTATCGCGTATGTGTTCGTATAGACCAGAGGACATAGTTAAGATCTATATAAATTTTTAAAGATAAAAATCCAGCAAATTAACAAGAAATCTTGTGGACGTAAAACATATACATATATAACTGTATGTGTAGGCATATATAGCTAGCATGCATGTTAACGCTATATATCTATATATATGTATATATATTCATATACATATAAAGTCGGTAGTTAAGAAACTTACAAGCTAGACATATAAACGCAAGTCGCAGACTAAGCGGCGCTTCTATCAAAACTGTATCAAAATTTCTATGTATAAAATGTACTCAATTTGTTTTTCTTTATATATATTTAACTTTTTTTTCTACATAGCTGATTTTTCTTATTTGATTTGTGGTTGTGTTTGCGTTTGATTTCTTTGGTGTTCAATTGCTGTGTTTCGATTTTAATAAATATATATATATTTATTTTCAAGTCTTGTTTTCATTGTTGCATTCGGTTTGGTTCTCTGGTTTACTCTTACGGAATCGGGTCGTTTGGCTCGCAAATGCATTTTGGCGCTGAAACCGAATTCAAGTGCGTACAGTCTGGCCCATTTGTTTATTTCTGCTTGAGTTCTATGGGCATGTGCTGCAGTCAAAGTAAACAACAACAAAATAATAATAATAATAATAAATAAAATAAAAATTAAAATATTATTTTCATTATACAATTTATTTTGTATTTTCTGTTTTCGTTTGTTTGTGGCTTAGGCGAGCGTTCTTTAAAAATTAATTAAGTAAAACTTTTCATAAAAATAGATAAAATATATGTATGTATGTATGTTTATATGTATATATTGAGAGCGTATGCATATTGTGTGGTACTTTTAAAAGAAATTAAGAATCCATTTAAAATTTGCATGCACAGGCAAAATAATAATAATAATCATAATTATAAACTGTTGAGTTTAGTTAAAATTAAGAAAAAGAAACTGCGCTGCATACAAAACGCTGCATAATGTTTAAACAATAAATCACAAAACTTAAACTAAGCACGTAAAATTCTAAACTAACAAATTTGCCGCTTTTTTTTGTGTTTTCTTTCTTCCTTTTTTTACGAGACTTTTGCTTAAATATTAATTTTACGCTTAATCAGTTTTCTTAGATTCAGTTTTCATTA
The DNA here is from genome assembly GCF_035044405.1 of Drosophila montana. Taxonomy (NCBI): domain Eukaryota; kingdom Metazoa; phylum Arthropoda; class Insecta; order Diptera; family Drosophilidae; genus Drosophila; species Drosophila montana. The sequence goes on along the minus strand of NW_026996359.1, from coordinate 368,570 downwards.
TTAAATGTGTTGCTGTTATTTTTAACTATATAAACTTACTTAATAAAAAGCACAGTTATATATATATAAATATATATATATACATATATATATTTGCGTAGTATCGTATATTGTTTGTCTGCATACATATATATATTTTGTATGTATATCGTATATTTGTTATGAAATGTATCAAAAATTTGACTATTAGCTACAGTTAACTATAATCCATATATATAGTTAATGTTTTTCCTTTTCTTTCTCTTTTATATGCCAGTTAATTGCGCTCTATAACCATGCACATACATATACACACATCTAATTCGATTTATATATAAACATAATGATATCATTTGTAGCTCATATATATATAAAGTGTATTATAAATATAATTGTGAATAATCTTTAGCGGCAACTACAACTTTTCCGTTCATACATATTTGAAAAACTATGTACGATCCAAACATCATTTGCTTTGCTTTGTTACTTAAGTTTATGCCTTCATATAATAATATTATATCATATCAAATATCATTAACTTTAGCTCTTTATATAGTTAATATTTAGTTTTATATATTTATGTTGGTTTGCTAATCAGTGCGTGATCCCAGACCAGTCGATCCATTGCCATCCCATCCGATCCGATCCGCTTAGTCGGTCAGCGTTTGGGCCACAAGCGCCAGCTGCTCTTTGAGCACACGGAACGAGGGACGCTCCTCGGGCCCATGCGACCAGCACTTTTTCATGACCTGCAAAACAGGAGGGGAAACGTTATATAAATAATTATATTTATTAGATAAAGTTGCAGCTTAAAGAAAACTTAAAAAGGGATGATTAACTTTCTAATTATCTAAGCAAGTAAATAAAAAGTATTTTAAGTGCTGGCAAAGTATTTCGATTTTTCTTCTTATCGATAACATCTCCCATTTCCCTAACATCGATAAGTATCTTTTGTGAGAAATCAGTTCTCGATGCTTATAAGAGCTAGATATCCTTTATATCGCGTATATTATACAGATCACAAATATTTCGAGGCTATGAATAAGAAAATAAATTTAAGAATGCATTTCCCACAGTGCGAGACCAAGACAAGAATAAGCATAGCCGCTGCATTAAGTATAAAAGGAGTCTAGGGTACACGCTAGTCAGACACTCCCGATTGTTTTGCTTTATAATAAATATCTTATATATTCCATTACTTACATCGTATATCTCCTTGGCACACGACTTTGGTTTCTCTAGTATAATGCCGCGCTGGACACGCTCCACAACTTCGGTGTTCTTTAGACGGCCATAGGGCATTTTGCCACAGGTGAAGATCTCCCACATGAGAACGCCTGAAAAATAGAAAAAATATATAGTAAAAATATAAAATAAGTCAAAATAAAATATAAAATATTGCATAATCAGGTCTTATTAAAAGCAAATGCAACCCAAGAAATCTTTTTTAACGATCTTTGTAAGAATTATTGCGGTCTTCCACCCTTTTCGGCAAATCCACCTACCTATGGGGGAAATGTGGGTTCAAAGTTTGTTTGGGCAAAGTATTAAATTAATCATTTTAATTTCATATTAAGTCTTCTTTCATTATCCGCCGAAAATTAAACTTTGCCCATATTCCACCTAGGCAAGTGGATTTACTCCCATTTCCCACCTAGGAAGGTGGATTTGGCGAAAAGAATGAAACACGTCAACAATGAACATTTTTAGAGAGATCCTTAAAAATAAATTTCTACAATTATTTATTTTCAGCCGATTTTTCACACTGGAGAATGGAATTTTTTAAAACCCCTTCCAAGTATTCAACGAACACTTCAATTAATCAGCAAAGGGGCTTTCTATATTTATGGATCTACTCACCATAGGCCCACACATCGCTTTTGGAAGAGAAGCGCGTGTAGTTGAGCACCTCGGGCGGTGCCCATTTGATGGGAAACTTGGTGCCGCCGGAGCTGGTGTATTGATCGTCCAGCACATAGCGCGCGAGTCCAAAGTCGGCCACTTTGACAACATTCTCGGAGCCGACGAGGCAATTGCGTGCCGCCAGATCGCGATGTATATAATTGTGTCGCTCCAGATAGGCCATGCCCTTGCTCACTTGTATGCACATGTCCAGCAGGAGGCCCATATTGCCGATGAGCGTATTCTCATGCCGGCGCAAGTAGTTTAGCAGCGAGCCATGCTTCATGTACTCGGTAACAATATAGATGGGACGATGCTTGGAGCAGACGCCATACAGCTGTACGAGATTCGGATGCTGCAGCTTGGTCATCACCTTGGCCTCCTCGATGAAATCATCCTCGGACATGGTGCCCTCCTTCATCATCTTGACGGCCGTGTCAATTGAGCCGCGCCATTTGCCGCGGCGCACCACACCGAACTGGCCCGAGCCCAGCTCCTCCATCAGCATCAGCTCCATGGGATGGATTTCCCATTTGTCGTGCGATAAGCCCGCCGTCGGTGGCACTGGACGATCGCAGGGCGATGACTTTAGCCGGCACGCCAATCCGCCCGAATTGTGCCGATGATAGTTAATCAGATCCGGAATTGTCTCGCAGCAGTGCTTCTCGCTCAGATAATACTCGCCGCGGGCGTTCTGCTTGATGTGGTAGTGCTTCACATGCGACTGGGGACTGTGGAAGAAGAGAACATGGCATTGATTAGAATTTTTAACGATTTATATGCTAATTTATATGCATGAACTTAGCCTAAGACAATCCGTAAGCCTTGGAGAAATAAAGATAAACGAGATTCCCAAAAAATAAACATTTAATTTTTTACTTTCACCCTTTTTTGTTTTTCAATTTTTACCCCTTATATCCACCATACAACCTTTTAAACCCATTTCCACCCAGGCAGGTGGATTCAAATAAAAGTGTGAAACACGTCACGATTAATTATTGGAAAGATCTTTAAAAATGTTTGCTTTAGGCTGATGGGATGCTAAAGAAAAAAAGGCAGCATTAATAAAAATGAGAAAAATATATTTTACAACCGTTTCCCACCAATTTTCCACAATTTGGGGTGGAATTTTCACGTGCCTGCAATTACATCCACTAAGTTAACTACTTTAAAATGTTTGGCTTTCTGTACAGCAACAGTTTGTTCCTCAATCAGTCAGTCAGTCAGTTAGTCAATCGGTCACATAACAAAGCGCTCTTTGGGTAAATCTTCAAGTCTTTAATTTTTGCCATTCCACACTTACACTTTGGTATGCAGAGATAGCGTATAGAGACCCTTGGTCGATGACTTGCGCACCACAAAGCAGCCCTCCTTGTCGCCTTGCTTGAGCAGCGACTCGGCGCGTTGTCGCGACATGTCGCCCACATACCATCTGCATAGAGAGAGAAAGTTTTAGGATACTTGTATATCAGAATATTAGTTGTAAGCCTTACTCGTAACGCTCCAGACCCAACAGCGCTTTGGGCTTCACATAGTTGCTGGGTATGTAGCCGACATTTCCGAGTGCATCCTTGACCTTCCACCAATGCTCCTGTGAATCGTCAATGACCTCGTATTCGGCATTCTAGAATCGAGTTCGTTTTTGAATATTTACTATGTGATTTTAATTTGTAGCTTACCTTCTCGAGGGATAAGTCGCCGCCTTCGATGGCTTTGAATGGATAAAGCGCCACCACGAGCTTGACAAAGTGTGAGTTGTCCTGCAAAAATGAGGCAAGAGTTGTTATTAAATGAGTAGAAAGTTAGTTAAGTTTGGGCTGACAACGGTGGAATACCCTTGCTGCGTTTAGTTAGGATATCTCGGAGAACAAGAGTGTTTTTTATAAAAGTAAAACTTAAATTAAGACCGATAGGATAGGGATCTATAGAAGAAAGTGGTTCGCTAGAGATAAGATTTTGGACGGATGTTAAGTTAAGTTCTTAAATAAGTTTTAGACCGATATATCTTTTGGGATCTATATGACAAAGTAGTTCGATATTGAAAAGATGTTGGTCAGTTGTTGGAGGCAAAGTTAAGATCATAATTGTTAAGTTTGATTAAGATATCTTGAAAAGTCGTTGTTCACTTGTTTATAAACGAAGTCAGTTTTGTACGAAACTATCCTATGGGATCTATATGAGATAGGGGTTCGATATAGATAAGATTTCGTTTAGATGTTGGAGGCATAGTTAAGTGCATAATTTCTAAGTCAAGTTATCTTGCAAAAAGTGGAAAACTAAAAATTGTTTCAACAAGAACCGATCGTTCCTATTGCAGCTTATTGATATAGTGATCCGAACCGAACAACTTTGATGCAGTTACTGACTGCAACTGAAAGATTCATTGGAATAGCTTCACAGGAATCTCAGTTCACATAGGTTGTGGAAGATGAACATGGCTTAAAGACTTGACTGTTAATATCCGACGAAGAATATACATATATATGTACTATAAGGGGTAAGAAAAGTCTTTTTCTATGCGCTAAACAATTCGTGCAGGAGCTTTAATAATGGCATAGAGCTGAATCATTAAACGGAAAACTTACCTTGGCTTTGGAGTTGGGCGTGCCGGGCGTTGGTATTCCGCCGGGCATGTTGGCATCTAACAAAGCGCCGTTGCCGTTAAGTAAAGTGGGTGACTGCTTGAACGTGGTCAGCGAGGACTGCAAAAAGGATATCGAATCAGTTGAGCTGCAGATAACAAATGCAAAGCGCTTACCTGTGGCTGCAGCGATGTGGGCGTGCAACTGCCACCGCCGCCTCCTACGCCGTTTGGGCTACCCAAGCCTGCACCGCCAACAAGGCCAACACCGCCGACTCCGACTCCGACACCGACTCCGACTCCGACAATGCCGGAGCCACCTAGGCTGCCGGAGCTGTTGTGCTGCAAACTGAATTGACTGTTGGTCGTCGAGTTGTTTGGACTGATACTGCGCGTCGAATTCTGGGCTGGAGAACTGCCGTTGCCTGAAAAATGCACAGAAATAGGAAATGAAAAACAATTACAGGAAGGTCAAAGAATGCACAAATAACATAAACATATAATTATTAAAATATTAAGCACACAAAATGTCATTTGATTTTAATTGCAAGCAAAATTATTTTGTTTGGGTTCAAGTTCGTTGCCTAAGTCTTTCGTTTTCAAGGCACACAAATTGCCGGCAAATTGGCAAAATTCAAAATCAAATCAATACAAAATCAAAAAATACAAAAAAAAAATAGTTATCAAAAATAATAATTACACTGGCATACAAAATGCTGGCTCAATACTCGTTTGCGGTAATTAGCCCAGGCAAAGTATCGAAAATCGGCTTAAAGACTCAACTTGACTCGTGCGCGCGATTCTTGCCAAGGTTAATTACGGCAATTCGACACTGACAAAAAGAGTTAATGGACGACCGCTGAGATGCCAAGGCGACCCAACGCCCACAGCTGATGAAGACGCAGGCAGCTGGGTGAAGGGGGAGGAGGGGGAGGTGGAGGTCGAGGTGGAGCTGGCTGTGGCTGACACGTCTGTTGACTTTATCTACGGATCAGCTCCAGTGTCTGTCAATAATATTTTACTATATGCAAATCAAACGAACTAAACAAAAAAATGTGTCAAAATAAAACAACAAGAGTGTATCGACTAGGAGATACCCTGTGCGCAGATTCGCAATGAAAATTTGTCATTCGACTGTTTATTCTACTCCACACTTGAGAATTTTTAATATTCAATAACATCCGATATATGCTGCGAAAAAAGCGGCCGAAAATCGATTTATATCGGTTTTAGGAATAAGGGAGATTTAATCGAAAAGAAAATGAAATTAAACTACGTATGAAAGAAAGGAGGAAAGGAGTCAATTGGAACATCTCTAGCTTTTAAATTCTCCAAATTAAGCTCAGAACTTGGGCATAAAAACCGATATTTATCGATACTGAACATTAAAAAAAAAATGTATGGGTAGGGTTAGATAAATCTCTAGCTACAAGAAATCTCTTTAAGATCGATGCAATGTCAACTCGACTGTTTAAGCTGATCAAGAACATATATATGTATATTTATAGATAGATATAGATATAGATATAGATATAGATATAGATATAGATATAGATATAGATATAGATATAGATATAAATATAGATATAGAGATAGATAGAGATATATCTGGCTGTTACATACATTTGTACACATTCAGTATACCCTCTTTTACCCTCTTTCCATGGACACAGGGCATACCAAAAAAGTTCACAAAACTGATCTCCAAATCTAACCTCAATTAAGAAAACAATTTCAGCTGTTTTTTGGCTGTTTTGTGAGCTGTGGGCGACTTATGCAACAATTACACACGCACACACACTCACACACACGCACACACACACACATGTACACGTGTTGTGTAGCGATGAGTAAGCAGCGTTCAAATTCGAGTACTCGCTTTTGTAAGTACTTCAATGCTGCGAGTACTCGAGTAGGCGCCTCTTGAAGCCGCTTGCGCAGGCGTTCGCTCGAGAATCGAACCGAACCGAAAAAAAACAATAAAAACAGAAAAACTATACAAAAAAGTGAAGGTTAATCGAAGCGAAAGTGAAGCGATTTCCCAAGCTTGCGTTCACAGCTATTTATTTATAATAATATACATTAATATTTTTAAATGCCCTGCGGACACAGACACTGGGAAAAACAGAAAAAAAAAAGTGGCATAAGCAAAACTTTTCAATTGATCAAACAATTTTTCAATATCGCAAATGCGGGCCACATTTTTCATGTGAAAACTCACGATGTTAACTCGCTGCCCCTCCCTCTCCCTCTCGCTCTCTCCCTCTCTCTCTCTCATTCTTCGGCTCTCTCACGTTGTCTAAACAACAAGCAAAACGTGACACTGGAGCCTGCAGGCAGCTCCAGCTCCAACTCCAGCTGCAGCGCCAACAAAAGCAGACAAATAAAAATCAAAAAAGAAATGAGAAAAGAGCAAAATAGAAAGTTTTCTTTTCCCATCGCACTTGCCGGCGCCGTCGTGTGGCTTTTGTTATGCCATTTTCCATGCAAATGAAAAGCGCCTGCGGCATAATTTTCATTGTCTGGCAAAGCCGCGACGGAGACTGTGCACGGCTACAATTAGAGAGGGAATGCCGCGAATGTAATTTAAACATTATCGATATACAATCTATAATCTAATCGTTATCGATATCAAGTACAAAGCGTGAAGTTGGCTGCGCTTAGAAGACTTTAATCGATTGCGATTTGATTATATTTAAAATTAAATGATTTAGAATGGAAATTCGAAAGGTTTTCCAGTAAATATTCCATCCCCTTTTTGATATTTCGAGCATTTTCTCAAGCGTATTAAAACTTCGTTGTGACTGGGAAACAGCTTCAGCGTAATTATTTGAAGCTTTCTATCCACAATTTTCCACACACACACACACACACATATAAATGGGCCCCACTCAGACGGAAGCATGTACATATTTTATATGCTTATGATTTGGGGCGCAATATGGGCGTGGCACGTGTACAAGCAGCCTGACAAATTGTCATTATCTGCCGCCGCAATCGTGTTTATGGCCAATTGTGTAATTTTCTTTGCATTTTCTTGCACTTTTTTGCATTTTGTTTTTTTGTTGGTTTTTTTTCTTGGCAAATTGTTATGCAAATTTTAAGTGCAGCTGCCAGACCTTGCAACTGGCAGCAGCTACAAGAGTAGTTGCCAGACTTTCGAACACGTGTTCTATTGTAGTTGTAGTTGTTGTTGTTGTTGTACCTGTTACTGGTTGCCCGATCAGGTGAAACTGTGCTTCAAGTCGTGCTCAAGCGTGACTCACTTTGTGACGCCCACTCAAGCTAATATTGTACAAATATATTGAACTATTGAAACAAGTTGTGCGGCCTTTTGATGCCAAAAGGGAAATACAAGAATTGGGTACAGTGAAGACTCGAGTGACTAGCCGGGTTCTTGGCAGAACAACCTTATTTGTTGAACTATTGTTGTCAAAAGGGAATTACAAGAATTGTATACAGTGAAGTCTCGACTGACGAACAGTTGCCTTGGGAGAATACTTTTGCTTACATTTTGAATTATATTTTCTTATTTAAAAGTTAAAAGCTTTTCATTTTTGTACAAAAACTAACTCCCGAAGAGAACTTAAATTTAAAATGATACCTCGAAATCATTTAGAACCAGCATTCAAAAGTTTTCATTTGTTATCACATGAGTTCTAAATAATATCAAAATATATGCAGAAAGTTGTAATATATATATTCCCAAAAAATTTTCCCATATTCAGATTATTTGCTCAACATTTGCTTAAAGTGAAGCACTCGGTTATCATGCCAAATGGGCTACAATTCTAGCCGCTCGCTTTAGCGAGCTTTCACTGTACTTATTAAACTACTTTATCAAGTTGGGCGAGATTTTAAAATGCCATCAGGGACTACAAGAATGGAATATTTTGTTCATTTTTGGATTAGTTTTGCGTCATCTGCTTACCCAGCTTAAGAGCCGATAAAAGCATCATCTCAGCTTGAAAACGTGCGACACGCTCAAGATCTTTGGTTTATTAAAGATAACTCGAGTGGGTCTCACTTTTATTTAAAGTTGAAATTAATTGCAGGCAGATTTCAATATTTGTGTCAATTCACTTTCACATAAATCACTTGTTCGATTGTTCAGTTATTTGTTGACGTTGTTGTTGTTGCTGCTGTTGCTGTTGTTGTTGTTGTTGTTGCTGTTGCATTCGCTTTGACTACAGTTTAAAGTGGTTGTCAAACTGGTTTCATGGTTGCTTCCTTTTTGCAATTCTGTTGTTGTTGTTGTTGCCTCTGCTGGCATTTCCATGCTACTTGGCCTGACCTTTAGGCGTACGACGCTCTGTGCGATCTCTGCTGCGACTGGCTTTTACCGTTACACGTTTAGCCTGGCCCCCAAGCGCTTCCTGGCATACACTATATATATATATATATATATTTATATGTATCTATATTCCTTATGTATATGTTTTCGATTTAGTTGTTTTGACTTTCAATTTTCTGCTTTACTGTTACTTCTTCAGCTGCTGCTTCTTCCTCTTTGGCTTTCACGCAATAGCAGCGGCAGCCATTTTGTAAAAATATTTATGACAAGACGCAAGTTTTTTTTTAGTATTTTATTTTGCACTGCACAACAGCAACAACAACAATAATAAGCGCTACCAGCTCGTTAATAATATTATTGAAAATATAATTGAATTATGCATTTAATTATGGTTTATTATTTTGTTTGTTATATTTCAAAATTTATTTAGCGCGTCACGAACTGTTTCTGTAAATGTTTAAAAGCCAACTGACAAAACGGCAAATGAAATTTTGCTAGCTAGCGACAGCAGCAGCAGCAACAACAACAACAGCAACAGCAGCAGCAGCCGAAGGTGAGCGACGACGCTGGCAAGTGTAGAGCAGAGCGCACGACGAACGCATGAATGGCAAACGCTGAGAAAATAAAACAACACACAAAAAAAAACGGCTTCAACGTCAGCAGCGGCAATAAACATAAAGTAAAACTTAATTGTAGCAGCAGAGCAGCAGCAACAACAACCATAACAATCAGTGCAGGTGGCAGCGGCGGCGGCGGCGGCAGCGGCGACGGCGGTTTGCAAAGAGCAAAGCTTAAAGCAGAGAGCGCACGCGGACAACTGAAGTTTGTAACAAGCAACAACAACAAACAGCAGCAGCAGCGACAGCGGCAGCAGCAGCAGAAGCCGCCAAGCGCAACGATTGAAGACAACGATGGCTGCTTGGGCAAGACAGAGGCACAGATCAAGACTTCTGCCCACTGGGCATGTGTGCGTTTGTGTGTGTGAGTGTCTGTGAGGCAATTGTAACTGTATATTTTAAATGTTAACAGAGAGCAAAAGGCAGCAGCGCCAAAGTTCCAGGCAACAATTACATCAACAACAACAGCGCTGGGCAAAAGAAAAAAAATCAAGTAACAAGTTGCATGCACACACACACACACACACACGCAAAAGCATTTGTATAATACGCAAATTCAAGCAAAAAGCCGCAGACAACACAAAAAACAAAGTGCGTTGAGTTTTTGTGTAAAGTTTTTTTTTTATTTACTGCTGTAATGTCGATGAAGCAACAGAAAATGCAAAAAAAAAACGTTGTTAAAGAGCGCAAAACGAAAGAGCGAGAAAGCTTGCGGAAAGAGTGCTGCTGGCGGCGGGGGGTGTGCATGGCACGAGACAGCCAGCACAAGACTGCCTTAACGAATTTATATTTAGGTGCTTGTACTTCAACAGAGAGAGAGAGAGAGAGAGCGCTCTCTCCTTAAGTTGTAATTTAACTCTAGTCATTGCGCATTTAAGGAGCTGCCTAAAAGTAGGCAGCGCAAAAGAGAGCATTGCATTCGTTGGGCACTGCTCAACATAAAGTCAAAGCTCTTTGGACTCTCAGCAACAACAAATAACATGAAAGATCCATTAGTTGGCTGCTTTGTTGTTTTTCTATGGTCATTGTTGTTTTTGCTGCTGGCGCGTGCAGCGACTGCACTTTGTTAACACCTAAAGAGAAGCAAAAGAAGACAAGCAGACGCAGCAGCTGCCATCTAACATTTTACATAAACAGACTAAAAGAGACAGAGAACAAAAAACAGTTTAGCGCCTCTTTTTAACGCATGCTGAGGCTGGTGCTGCATAAGAATGCAATTAAGATGAAGCTCGGAATTAACAAAAATTACGTAATTATATAAAAAAAATAAAAATAAAATGTTGCTAAATATGCGCAAAAAAAAATATATATAAAAAAACAATTTACAATAACAAATTAAGGTTAAATGTTTACATCCGAAGCTCATAAAAAGCGTGTGAAAAATGTTGTCAACCAATTTACGATTTGCATGAAAAAAGAAAACTTGCGAATGCGAAATAATTACAATAAAATTGTAGAAAACAGCAAAGCAAACAAACACAATCAACATTCAGACAGGAAACTGCGAAACAAAACAAAAACAATTTTTAATCATTATTATTGCTGTTGTTGTTGTTGTTGTTGGAGTAGTTGTTGTTGTTGTAGCATTTTTATGCAAATGTAGGTTAATAACATTTGAGCGCATGCGCGACGCGCATACAAAATACCAACAACAATAACAAACAACAACATTGATTCATGCGTAATAAACATTTTGAGTTTTAATTAGATTCAAGCGCACAACAAAATTGAGCAAAAAACGGGTAGAAATTGAGATAGGCAAGAGTGCTAGACTAGCAAGATACCCCGTAGATAAAAGATCAAGAGATGGCAAGGTTAATGCACAAGAGAGGACAAGAGAGAGAAAGAGAGAGAGGAAGAGAGAAAGAGAGAGAGGGGAAGATATAGAGAGAGAGAGAGAGAGATAGATAGATAAGAGGGCGAAAGGGAGACAGATAGCTCTAAAGATACCTCGGACAATCAGATGTTAACCTTGAACATTCTAGTCAAAAGTGCCTGACTAAGAGATACCATGTAAGCAGCCACGAATTTTCGTAATAAGCGTTCGTTATTCCATAGACTAAAACACACATATACACACATGTTTTTACTCTTTTTGGATATTTATCGATATTTCTCGACCTATCGATAGCTTAAAAATAAACTTCTTCTGACTATGGTATACAAAAGTTTACAAGACAAAATTATAAGCTTAATCTTATAATCTTAGAAAAAGGCGTGTTAATAGCGGTTTACAAATCGATATTTATCGACTACGTTGAGGCAAGTAATCGATAAATTTTTTTTGTGCCTAAGTTCTTATAGTCTCTAAATTAAACTCATTTCGATATCAACCGATATCCGTCAGTTACATGCCCGTTACAAGTGCGTTTCGAATGTTTTCAGGGTATCAAAATGCAGGTAAATATGTGTGCAAGCAAATTGCAAGCGCTTTTACATGTTGCATTAACGCTTGGGCGCTAGAGCTGTGGGCGTTTCGCCTTGCCGCTGATTCTGAGTTTGATTAATTGGCCAAAGAGCAATTTATCGGCCGATTGCTCATAGCCAGAATCGTGGAATGCATATCAAGTATGCGCAGAGCGAAAAAAAGAAAACTTCATTTGTTTTTGCGGAAGTGTAATTCCAGCTGGGTGCGAGGAAGCGCTGCACACAACTCGGAGGAAAAGAGAGCGAGGGGGAGAGCAGGGGGCAGCGAGTGGGAACCCAGTTGTCGGGTCTAAATTCCTATTAATAGGTCTGTCTATGCATAAGCAGTTGTTGTTAATTGTCGTTTACCGTAAGTCACGTATATTATTGCGAAATATTCGATATGCACTGAAAAACTGCAGGCAAAGTAAGACTAATTATTTTAATGGGGAAAAAAAATGACATCATCTACGAAAAAAGAGAACATTTTAAATAATTAAAATAAGGCAAAGTATAAGATATAGTTAGGTGTAGTGTTATTTGCGTTGTGCGAATCGGAGATGTGGCCTTTTAACATTTTGTGCGCAAATTTGCGCACTATTGTTACTATGAACCCCCGATCCTCACGCTGATAAATGTTGCTAGAGTACAGTAACAGCATATCAGTTAGAAATAAAAGAATTTTAATAAAAAATAAATTAAAAAAATATATATATAAAAGTTTTCTTTTATTTTCATGGCCGTTTTAACTAAATATCATTCTGCATAACTTTTATACGCTGAACCCATTTAAAATGGGTGAATGGTTTTGTGCCAATGTATGTAACAGGCAGAAGGAAGCATCTGGTTAAAGCATATATATTCTTGATCAGCATCAAACTAACAAGTATGAGTGCTCTATTCATAATGGGACGACCATTTTCTAGAGCATGACCTTTTTCTGTATATCTTTTTCCTCAGTTTATAGTATTTAGTATTTATAGTTATAGTTTTTGACATTTTAGTTTTTCAACTATATAGAACATTTTCATTCTTATTTTATGGTTTATTTAACTGATGTTTTAAATATTATTCTCATACTTTGAACTCATATCTTATACATAAATATAACATTTTCTTCCACATTTTTGTTTTCTCCCCCATTTCGACAATTTTTACGCTAATTTTCTCATCGGATTTCCCCGCCTTGAAATGATATTGAATATTTTTTGTTAAACTGTCTGTTGCTGCAATCGCTAAGCCCCACCCGCTGGCTATGTGGTCAATTAACGCAACATAAAACAACTCAAATTCAAAGAAACAACAACAACAACTTAATTTACATATGAAAAATGACAACAACAACAACAAACAAAAGGCGGGTGGCTACAATTCAATTTCGAGCTAAAAAACAAAAAGTTGCTGCGCTTAAAAGATATTGTTTATAAATGTTGTCTAGTGAATGTCGATGTGGATGGTCGACGATGACGATGATGATGGCGTGGATTTTGTTTTATGCATTTATAATGAAACCATTTAAAAGACAACAACAAGCAACAACAAGCAACAACCAACAACAACCGACAACAACAACAATCGCCGCCTGCAACTTTGGCGAGTTGTTATTAAATTTATTGTTGTAAAAGCGCGACTTTTGGCCCAGACGAGTCGATAAGCAACTTTTGTTGCTGCTCTTTTGACCTTGACTAAAAGTTGCTGTTCTTCTTCTTCTTGTTGTTGTTGCTGCTGTTGTTGTTGCTGTTGTTGTCGCTTTTGGCGTTTTGTTATTTTGTGCAATACAATTTTTCCCCATTTTTCAGGCTGTCAATAATCAAATTTGTTGAACTCGTTTCATGGCGCATTTTATGCAAATCTGTTGTCGTATATTTTTTAAATACCCCTTGAAAATGGTCTGTCAGTGGGGTGTATTGGGCTTGGCATGTGTTTGTAACAGGCAGAGAGGGTATGCTTTTATCTTTAAAGACGCATTTGTAGGACAAAACAGATCAAATTTCAATCCAACTAGCGATAACTCTTCTTTAATTGCCCGAAATCGATAGATATCGATAAGTATCGATTTGAAGTCTTGTTTTAACGAGTAAATAAATATGCAAAAATAAATAAATTATGCAAAAACTGATATTTTTTTTTTTAAATAAAATGTGTTCTTCTTCCTTTTTAAGATTTAAGAAAATATATTAAATTTTGTGATTCCTAACTTATATTTTATATTTCTTATATTTTACTTTTTGGAAACCTAACACTCCCTCACACACCATTTTAAGAGGTATACCCTTATATTTTGCTATATGCCTCGCATTGAAATGTTACCTTAAACAGAAAGTTTATTTGGCAATAAATTATCCAAATTTTATGGCTCATGTTAGCTAAAGGAAGTACGCATGCGTGTTACAGGGTAACTGCTAGTCGTATACGCTCGACTAGAGCACTCTTACTTGTTGCTGGCTGAAAATGCCAACCGGATATTCCAGCTATAAAAGAGATCTCTTTAACCATGGCCGAACGACACGTAGCAACGTGTCCAGCGACGCACAGATTGGAATTACAACAACGTGAATTAAGTTCACGTTAAGAAAGTCGTTTTTACATTTAAGTTAATTTCTGTTTGGTGTTTTTTTTCTTCTTTAGTTTACAGCTCTTGACTGGCCGCTCAGCTGTTGGAAACGTGCCTGATCCACAGTTATTTTGCGCTTGCGGTTTGGTCAGCAGCGAAGGCTGAGAACTGGGCACTGAGAACTGGGTAACTCCCCCAGGTGCCAGTTAAAGGCAAGTACCAACTGTCAACTGCGGCTGACGTTTTTATCGGGCTTTGCATTGGCAACAGCACACGGCTAAAAATGCGCAAATGTGTCACCAGATATCAATTTGCATTGCGGCACGATTCTGCTCGGCTGTGACGTCATGTTCGCCTTGCCATGTGACAGCCTGTTCGATATGTATCGTTATCGATGAGCACGAGCTAAACCGAGGGAAGTATTTAAATTAAGCTGAGAAGCCTGTTTTGCCAGCTCGTAAATACGTAATGCCGGAAAAGTCATGTATCTAGTGAATAGTTGTACAATAGTTGTTGAAGCTTTTCTATTGTCACGAAAAGATCGATAAATATCGTTGTATGACTCAACGATTTTTTAGAGGCATTTGCTTTGTTAAGCAACGTATTTTAATAGGTATATAAGTCGTTCTATGCGACTAGGCATGTAACCAATCTGTAAATGATATTGTCATATAATAACCAATGACAATTTCGATAAATTTTATTGGGTAGGTAATCGATTTAGATATTACTATTATTTTTGATATTAAGATATATATTTTGAATGATCTGAAAGGCATTTGATGCGACGGCGTAAACACTTTCTTCCAATTTAAACTTTTCTTCGGTAGTTTTAAAAACATTTTCAGCAAGTCAACCAATAAATATCGTTGTATTTTCTATTAAATTTTATGTGCCTACATTTTTCAAACGTTAAACCATTATTTGTATAAGTTATCGGCCCTCTATTGTTCTGCAATGATCATTAAAATCATCGATAAATATATATATTTTTTATAATAAGCGTTTCTTAGCTATCGATAACAGTGCAAATTTTATAATTTACATTACTCAGCTGTCGATAACAGTGCATATTTGATAATTATGATTTCTTCGCTATCGATATCAGTGTTTATTTTATAATAATCGTTTATCAGCTTTCGATAACAGCGCATATTTTATAATAACCGTTTTTTAGCTATCGATAACAGTGTAATGTCGATTTAAGGCCTTTAATAGCAAACTGATATACCCCCCATTTAGCCTGATTTCCCTTTGCGGTATGAAAAGGCAAAATTGATTGGCCCCGCTGGTCAATTGCTTGACCAACTTTAAAGCAGCCGGCACTGGCAGCAGCAACAACAACAACAGCAACAACAACAAGAGGCAAGCACAGCATTTGGCCCCATAGTCAAGTGGCTGTTTGACCGTTTGGCTCAAATTGCAAATGCAAATTGCGAATTTTTGTGGTCATTGTTAAGTAAAGGCCATAAATAGGCGCACAGCCAAAGCAACAACAACAACAACAACAGCTACAACAGCAACAGAAACAACTTCAGTTAACAACAATGCAATAATTTTATTGTCAACTTTACATTTTGTTTCTGCCAGCTACAACGAATCACAGACAACTTATGCAGATACAGAAACAGATACAAATACAGATAAATTCACAGCGCTTAAGCTGCAGATACAGATACAAGCAGATCTTGCAGCTAGTCTGGGCTGCGCCTTGGGGGCAGCTTTCAATCTAGCCTGTAATTGCCTCGTATGAACAAAGAAGATGCACCCAAGCGATTAGTCTGTATGCACGAATTAGGGATGTGCACTAAACACAAAAACTCGATACTTTTATTGTTATCGAAAGGGATATATTAAGGCTTAACATCGATATAGTCGAAAGTCAATCGAGAGACTAAAACGGCGTAATATAACGATTTAATTGGACTTCATTCACACCGAGAGACTTCTGGAAATGAGAAGTTTTTAAATTTGCGATCGATAACTTTATCGATTAAAACACATCGATAGGATGCAACGATATACAACTTTTCGATATATGAGGGAAAATCCAGATTCTTTTTATTGAAAGTAAAGGTACAAAGGCGCACCCCAAGTTGGCAGCTGAATTGACATTGATGCATCTCTATAAATAAGTATGCATATTCTTGCCACGCCCATTTGTTGATTTCCTTATTGGCACGCTTGGCACTTTCAGTTTCGCTAAGCTTCTCTTTGGGGCTTGGCTGGCTGCTAATTCATTTCAATTATGCAATTGCCGCATCTGCTGTCTGCATCTGCGTTTCTTCAGCTTGCATATCGTGTGCCTGTCATGTCACTTCATCATCATCATCATGATCATCATCATGATATTGTCGATCATCTAATAACCGCCTGCCATCATCTTCAGCCTTATATTTAACATAATTGCTCGGAGCTGTGCAAGCGGGCAGAAGAAGAGAACACTTTTTGCCTTGTAATGCCACAAAGTGCAGCTGGCAACGCCGCCTGTCGCTAAACACAGCTTGCCAGACCTTGTGATTATCGACAGCGACGCCTCCAGATGTGTAATATTGACAAAAAATTAAAAAAAAAATAAGTAATAACACCATAAGTTATACGATATTCGTATTCTGTTCACAGTTGCTAAACGCTGCGCACGCCTTTGGCCAACTTAAACTCTTTGTTTACTCTCACTTAAAATTATATTTGATTTCGGAATAATATTCTATATTTTACAATATTTAAGAAGAAGAAGTCAAAACTCGTTTGTGAATAAGAATTTTAGCCATATAAAGCCAGAAATGCTTTAAATTCGTCTTAAATCAAGATCCGTGGGAATTTTCTTTTCAGAATTTCGATTTCGACTTCCCTGAAACAAAGTATCTTAAATTAAACTTCCCGAACACAGGCTAAGTTCTTTCAAGGTAAAAAAATTAATTATAGTTAAATATTAAATTCTCTTGAAAGTAAGTCCATCTTAAGATTGGATTTATAGCTGTACAAAAACTAAGCACATTAACTATATTTTTCATAATATTTAAATTTTACTCTTTTTAAAAGTTTGAAAAGCATGAATAAAGTTTTTTTATACAATTCAATAACCTCTAAGTTTAAGATTTTAGAATTTTTGGAGTCTAAGAATTGGTAGATAGTGTAATAACTTTATAAAGCGTTTATTACTACTATCATTATTATAATTATTGATATTATTATTGTTTTAATAATAATTTTTATTATTGAAATTATTATTTTTATTATTAATATATTTAAATTTAATAATTATTTTTATTATATTTATTATATTTATTATTTTTATTTTATTATTATTATAGACGATTATTCCACTATATACCGATCCTATTTTCAGATATTATCGTACAGCCCCGAGCTGTTAAATATTCGTCTTCCACTTTCACTCTTATTCCACTTAACCTAATAAAATTCCGTCTGCTGTGTTTCGCGCACATTATTCTTTATTTTGTATTATTAACTTTTTGTTTACCTTCTTTGGCCTTGGAGCTGGTGAGGCTGTGGCCAATGTGATTCCAAAAGTTGAGGCGACAGCCGAACACTTTCATTTCCTTGACGCGTTCCTTCATGTTGCCAATGACGCTTGTTTCGGCCAGACTCACGCAGGGTATCATTACTGCAACTACAACAAATTGGTAGTTGCCAAAACAACAAACGCGCGCGTTTTCTGTGCGTTTTTCGTCGCGCTACGCAAAGTTTCTATGCAAAATCTGACAAGACGAAGCGCAAAAATCACAAAAAATAAAAAAATTGAAATTGAAATTAAGGAATTGTTGTGGGAATTTAATTTATGGCAATTTAAAATCATTTGACGCGCTGCTGGAAGGGCGCGCGATGCGAAGGGGTGAAGGCAATTGCTTCACTTGTTTGTAATTGTGATTGACAGCGACGCACACACACACAACACACACAGCACACATATGTGTGCGACTTGTTACGCGTTTTGTCGTTTTAACGCTTTTTCAAGTGCTCGTCCAACGCTCGCGGAAGTATTTTTTTTGGCAATATTTTTCTTGGCCAACTTGAGCGTTGTCTATTGCACGCTTTAATTGCCAAAAAAAAATATATAAATATAAATCGCAAGCTATGCGCAATGTTTCAACAATCAATCAAAACTAGCAAAAACGATCAAAACAAAAAAAAAAGGTAGATTACCTAAGATTTTATACCGATTAAAAATACGCTTTGCTGAACTTTGGCAGAATTCCGCTATAATATTCCGATTCTTTTATACTAAGACTCTATTTCTAGCACGTTTGTTTCTAAGGGAACTACATTATATTATCTTTAAGCCAGGGCTCAGCAGGAGTCCGGACTCATTAGGGAAGCACATATATACATTATCTTTAAGCAAGGGCTAAGCCAAAGACTTAATACCCTTAGAAAAATGTGATTTAGTAATTCTTTTATACGAAAGTTTCATTCACGATCGATTCGATTTGGCTCTGCTGATGTGTTAGGCGAAGAGAGAAGCATGTAATTGCTGAGTCGAGATATCTTGATAAACAAAAAAGTTTTTCACACAAAAACTCAATTTTCATTCGAACGTTGCTATGGCAGCTATATGAAATAGAGATCCAGGCCGATCGACTCTTCCTGAGCTTCACTGTAAGCTCAGTTCACATTGGATATAGACAGATATAGACATATATAGCAGGCTATTCCAACTCGTCGGCTGATAATATAAGATACTTGCCGCTCTGCGTGACACATTTCGTGACATAATTATAATATCCAATCCATAGTTACCCAGGGTATCTACTGCAAATCACACCAACAGAATTTACATTTGTCAATTTGTCAATAAATCAATCAAAATCAAAATCAGCTGCTGCTGCTGCAATTTTTAACGATATCTCTTGATTTATGTTATTAAACACGAAACGTGCTTTGTTTGCATAGCTAATCAGAAAATTCATAAACAAAAACTTGGAGCATTCGCCGAGATTCTGTGAAGAACAAAACCACGAAAACTTGATGCGAAATTGCGTCATGAAGATTCGTCAATAAAAAAAAAACAGCAGAAACAGACTAAATAACAACAAAAGAAACCGGAAAGAAACAACAACAGCAAATACACGTAATGACAATAAATGAGGTTAGTTTCAGCTGCTGAAGTTGCAGTTTGCAGCCAAAGTTAATGATTGCGATAATGATTAAAGATCAATGAATAATCTTGAGAACCGAAAGTCGGTTGAGGTTAAGTTTCCTACCCCCCCCCCCTCCCTCCCCTCACCCAAACACTCCTCAAGCAATCTATCAATAAAATCATCTTGCGAGCAGTTCGCTTCGGCAATTGTTTAAAGCAAGATTTTAATCTTTATTGATTTTCGGGCGCCAATGAAGTAATGAAGCAAGTGATGAAGTAACCAATAAAGTAGCTAATGAAGTAACTAACGAAGTAGGTGATGAAGTAACTAATAAAGTACCTAATGAAGTAAGTAACTGAAGTAACTGAAGTCTCTAATGAATTCAATAACTACTAGAGTAACTAATGAAGTATCTAATGAAATAACCAATAAAGAAACTGCTGAAGTTTCTAATGAAGTGTCTAATGAAGTAACGAATGAAGTATATAATGAAGTATGTAACTATTTAAGTAACTAGTGAAGTATCTAATGAAGTAACCAATGAAGTATCTACTGAAGTAAGTTACTACTTAAGTACCTAATGAAGTATAAACTGAAGTAAGTAATGAAATAAGTAATAAAATCTAAGAATCAATAAAATTTGCGTTTCGTGGTTTGATTTTTAAATAGTTCTTTCTTAATACAATTTTTAGTGCTCAAGGTAAAAGCAATAATAAATGTGGTTTTCCACTATTTTCCCAGTCTAATAGCTCTGATACAAATTTTCACCAAATTAATAATAACATCTATGTTAAATTTGTAAATTATTTATTTGAGCTCAAAATTTACTTCAGATTTAATTTATACAGTTTAACACCTGCGGTTTAAGCGTCGATTTCTGTTTTATTTGATCGGATTGTGGAAATCGATTCGATCAGATAAACATTGGCACAAGGCAAGAATGTGGGTAATACCAGCCCTAGACTATCCGTAAATTGAAATAATGTTGTTTTGTTGCCCGAGTTGATCATAATACGATAATTATAATGATGATCATTATCATTATGATGTTGTTGATGATGAGAGTTCAAAACCTTGAGCCAACACATTGGCGTCTAAATATCTATGTACGCATATCTGAATCTATTAGTATAAGTATCTGCAGCTGTATCTGTATCTGTATCTGTATCTATATCTCCAGCTGTATCTGTATCTATATATAAAACTGTATTTATATCTCCAGCTGTATCTGTATCTATATCTCCAATTGTGTCTGTATCTGTGCCTGAGCCGTAGGCGCAGTTCAATGAGCTGACAGTTAGACTTGAGCTTAGCTGCTGTTGCTGCATAATTAACATCAATTTTGACTTGTTGTTCTCTTTGTACACACTATAAATCAAAACTCAATCAAGCAAACAGAAAATCTAATGAACTCTACGAAAAACGATTGCCGATAAGAAGCCGAATAAAAACAGCTATAAAAAACGAACGACTGAGAATAGAAAAAAATAAAAACAGCAATTGCCCAACAACTGTTTTTACAACAGGCGCGAATTGGGCGTGGCAAGACTTCATAACAAGTACAAATCTGGAGATTTACATTGAGGCAATTATTTTTAATGGAATTTTTTGATTTTTCAACTGAAGTATTAATGTTACGCGATGAATATCCGGGAAGAATCAAAAAAAAGGTTAAAATAAAGAAGAAGATGCATCTTAAGAAAGAGCTTAAAGTTCCGAAGTTCGGAAAGAAGATTTGGGCGTTTGGACGGGATTTTACAAGGATTTCCTTTTCAAAATAAAGAAGAAAATGCAATTGTAATTAGAGCTTAAAGTGACAAATGATCCTACAACTTTTATAAGTCTGCGCTTTAAGCTCAAAGTAAGTGCATCAGATCTGATAGATCGTATGTGATGCTCATCTTAATATAATAGATATAGTATATTCAGACTATATTATATATATCAAAAGATATCTAAATAAAAATCGTACGAAATTCATTATCTTTTGTTTCCCTTCATAATATATATCCTTCAAATATATACACATATATAGAATTCTGAATAATTTAACGACCTTTAAGCTAGTTAAAAGACACTTTAATTAAAAACTCTCGAATAATCTGGCAAACTTTTGCGAAATGCACTTACTTTAAGTTCAAGTTAAATTTTAGTTTATACAATAACAAGTGGGCTATAAATTAATAATTGGCGAACATCTGGCTATAACTGTACGCTCAAAATTAACGACCAGAAGAAAAAAGCTCTAAAATCTTAAAAAAAAAAAATTAAGATATAGTCAAGAGAAATTTGCAATTAAAAAACCGCTGCGCTTCCTCGACTTAAGAGCCAAGATCGTATCTGTAAAAGTTTTTGTGGTTTTATAGATAGATATATGGCACAGATGAATACCCTGTAGTTTGAACTTGTTTTAACCTTGCGAAGAAAGCGTTGCGTATGCATGCAAATATTTTTTGGGTGGAGGAGGAGAGGGGGGTGGGGGGGGGGCGTGGCAGTGAAAGAAAGCAACCGTTTTGACCTGATTTGAGTGGACGAAAACAACAACAACAACAACAAGATAAATAAAAGCAATATGCGAAGCGTGCACAAAGCAAAGCGCCAAAAAACAAAATAATAATAATCGTATAATAAATTTTAAGGCGGTCAAGCGTTGCGACTTTCAAAGTTAACAACGAGGGCAGAGTGTTTACCGAGATGGGGGAGGGGGGGAGCGGGAGAGGTAAGGGACAGAGGCTGCAAGCAGCAGCTCGCTTTCGCTTGTCATCCAAATGAAAAGGGGGCACGTCGCTGACCTTGACCCGATCGCTGGGGCCAATAAATATGCAATTTTATTACAAATCATCCCCTCCCCGCCTCTCTCTCTCTCTCTCTCTCTCTCACACTCACACTTGCCCTTCCCTTCGATCAGCACTTTGCCTGCAGCACGTCGCGAGTTAATTTACTTTGGTAAATTGTTAACGGTACAAATGCAAACCGAGATGCAGTGCGCAAGATATTGAGTGGGGAGGGGGGCGAGGCAGGGCGAGAGTGAGAAAGAGAGTGGGGAATGGTGAAATGAAGAAACTAGTTTGGCCGATTTGCTGTTGTTGTTGTTGTTGTTGTTGCTGTTCTGTTTCGGCAGCAACCTTCGAGATGTGCAGTAATAAGAGAGTGCGCGAGCAAGAGAGCGAGAGGGGGGGGGGGCGGTGTGGTGCACAGGGCGAGTGCAGAAACCACAACAAACGAGCAAACAACCTTTTTATTGCCGTACCAGCAAAAACAACCGTTAGCTGAAGGATCTGCACAGCCAGAGCAAGTGTGTGTGTAAGAGAAAAAAAGAGAACGGGAGCGGCAGAGGGCACGGTTCGCAGTGCAAGGCAAGACGGGCAAACAGTGTTGCAAAGAAACACAAAAAAGCTAGTTTCAGCTGTAATTAAAGCAAAACAATAGCTAACTTTAATTGTAAATCGTTTTTCAATAAAAAAAACCAATTAAGACTAAAATTTTACTGACCGTATAAAATTATATTGTAGTTTTTAATTTGTTAGCTATTTTTTTTTAAATAAATTAATTCCAATTTCCTTCTAGTTCACTAAAAAAAATGCCAAAATACTATCCTCAGAACTAGGCAACGTTTTCTAATTCCATTCAATAAAAAAAATATATTATTAACACTATAAAAAAGCTAAATTTTCCGTTGCCCTTTTGAAAAAAAAGAAGCTAGAGTTGACTGTTAAAAAAAAGGCTAAATTGGCAACAGTTACTAACGCATTATAAATTAGCCATGCCCAACAAACGTTGCAGTTGTTTGGCCTGTTTGGCCTGCCCGTCGATTTTTCGCTGCAAGTGGAAAATTCGTTTTTCCCGAATGCTGCATAATTAACACACACCCAAACGTCGAACATTTCGTCTCTTTCTGTAATTGAGATACACTCAGCAAAAATAAGAAAAACAAGAATTTTTGTGCTCAAATCAAATGGAAAACATCGATAAACTTTTTGTTCCAATTCCAAGGATCCTAACTACAAGACCCAAATACAGTACTCAATTTGGGAAATTTTGAGCTTTAATTGAGTTCATTTTACGCTTATTTCAAGCTTGCACATCTTATGAACTAATGATAGATTCATATTTTTTTGAAGTATTCAGAAACAAAATACTAGTACTTGATATTTTAAGAGCTAGGTAGTTTTTCTTCGTGCACCTTTTGGTGGCATGCACTACCTGTAAATGCCACACGCGCACGCAAACAGACCCTAACTATTCCTAACTATCCCAATTACCAAATGCCGTGTACAAGATGTTTGCCCATTTGTTGGGTTCGAGTTTTGGCTTTTATGATCTCTAGATGCCAATCGCATTTACCGGGAATTAGTGACCGTTTTTGTTGGGTGCGAGTTCGAGTTCGATGGTTTCTTCGTTTCGGTAGCGCTATCAAAATATTTGTAACTCCCTGTCATTTATGGTCAGGTTACATTATGCGAAGACAGTAACAAATTGAAATGCATTTTACGAGTGTGTGTTTTTTTTTTATTTTTCTGCCTTTTTAACGACAATTTGAAGCCAACCTTTAATGTTGTTGGGGGGGAATTGGGCAGGGGAATCTAACTCCGTATTTTTATGGGTCTCTTTCTTATGAAAGCCAACAAAAGAATCGCTGAGACAAAAGCTTTCGAGTAGAACTCGAGTCGAGGTTTAATTGATTTCTATTGAAATTTGAAACGGAACTTTAAATGCCTTAAAAAAACAAGAAATGCAACAGAAAAATGTATTTTTTTATGATTCAGTTGAAAGTCGTGAAGAAAAGCATAAAATAGTTGGCCTAGACTATGGTTAGCATTATTTTAAGAAGACTTTCCATAAAAGTACATGATGAAATAAGAGAAAACAGCTTTATCTTTACAAAATCTGATGAAATACAAAGTTGAGCTGAGAAAGCGATTTGGTATATGGATAAAAATGTCAAAAAGATAATATGTATACACAAACTCAAGAACTTGAAAACTTGGTAACTCGCAGCTTTATGCATAGGCTTCAACACACTTGGAAACCGAGCGCTACGTGATAAGCAGACTTAAGCATTTGTCTGGGACGTGCCTGGCCTCAAGATCCAAAAAAACAAAAACAAAAACAAAAACACAAAACAAATAAATTCCTGATAAAGCCAAACAAAACAGAAACCCAAAAAAAAAAAAAAAAAAAAACTCAAAACCAATTGCAAGCAACTTGGAAATAAAGAAGATATTTCAAGATCCTGTTTACGGAATATACAAATATTGAATTACACAACGAGAAGGTCACATTTCGGTTTACGATTCGTCTGGGGATCGGCTTAGGATGGTTAAGTGCTTGCAGCTACCTGCTTATAGAGAGGGCAGGTTGCCTACAGCGACTTTAAAGTGAGGTACTTCGGCAGCGGCGCCTGCGCGCTAATTGGTAGAAAGAGACAGACAGGGAGAGAGGGAGAAGGAAAGATACGGCACAGAAGAATAGAACAAATTACAGTGAAAGCTCGCTAAGTTCGATGTTTTCTGAGGACATTCTCAGCAATATTAAAAGCACATCAAAATCTCTTTTAAGTTGTTCGTTAGTAGAGCTTTCACTGTTGTCCATTTGTTGCATTGTTTCCGAAAAAATTTCCCTTTAATTTTCCCCTATGAACACTTAAATTCAGCGACACGTGCCTAGGCCAACATTTAGTCTTGCCGCGCATTAACATTTCTGCATAACATTAACAGGTACATTAACATTAACATTTGCGTTGCAGAACAACAAAAGCAAGCGCGAAAGAAACTAAAAAGACAAGACATAAATATGAGAAACGCTCGCCAAGCTTTATGTTTGCATCTTTTGTCTTTGTCGCACGCAAAAATCATAAACTCGCCCGCTTTTCCCTTTTTTTTTTGAAGGGTTTTTGTTCTCACGCAAGTTTCGAATGGTATTTTTTATATTTTTTCTTAACTCTTTTTTTTTCTACAAGTTAATTAACAAATAAAAAACGGAGAGCCAAAGATTTTCGTTTTGTAGAAGCTGCGCGTTAGATAAGCAACAACAACGGCAACAGCGGCCCCAAAGCGGAAAGTCAAAAAAAAAAAACAACAAAAAAACAAATAAACGAAAAAAAACTGCGCACGCCAAAAAAGAAACAAGTTAAACAACTTTGTGCTTGGCGAGGCGGCGTTGCCAGACTGTCGCCAAGCCCCATAAGAGATGTGTGTATGCAGGTAAATGCAAGTGTGTGTGTGTGTGTGTGTGCGTGACATAAGCCACTTTTACTGTTAGAAATGCATTGGGCAGAGATGCGCACAATTTAGTTTAAGTACGTTAAAAAATTGCGCGTCAAATGATTTTTAATTGGCATTTTTGTTTTATTTAAATTATATGTATTTACATATTTCAGCTGTTATTTATTTGTTGTGTGCTACACTTGGGAAACTTCACTAGGATTTCATTTGTTGTTGATGTTGTTGTTGTAGGCTTTGATTTACATTTTGTTGCCGCCACGTTTTGCCCATTAACAAAATGCAATTAACTTTGACTGGTTGTTATATTTGACAATTATCATTGCATGACTTTGGTGTTGTACTTATTTATTTATTTTATTTATTTTTGTTCGTTACTTTTCGCCTAAATGACATTAAAAGCGCAAATTGCGACGCCAAGAAATGTAAAAATAGCAACGAGATTATTAACAAACTGTCGGCTAGTCGTTTATTTTTTTAATTTAATATATTTTATTTTTTAAATTTTATTTTGAATGGCACACGCGTTTAACGGCAAGCGAAGACGTGAATTAGCAGCAACGCGCGCAGCGCCTTTCTTAAGCCTGTTGCGCACTCAAAGACGGCTCGTAAGCAACTGAACGAAGTCGCAGCATGTAAGTGCGAGCAGAGCGAAACAAGTTGAGGGCGTGCGCTGCGGTGAGCGACCGAGAGACAGAGAGTGAGCGCGAACTGCAAGACGACAGTGCGACTCTCTTTGAGAGTGGAGCAGAGCGCACATTTTGGGAGTTGATGTCTGCCATATGGGAGGGAAAAAGTACATAAACAAAATCAGGCAAAGCAACAAGAACGCAATGCAGTTGTTGTTTAACACACACATGCACACGTATATACATACAAACAGCTTGTTGTTGTTGTTTGGAGTCTAGGCAAATCAATGAGCACGCTTACACTTACACTTACCCATATACCCATAAGCAGTTACAGTTAGAGTTTAGTTACGTACCTGTAATGAAAGAGTGGGAAAGAGAGAGAGCAGGTTAATAAGCGCTGACAAATAAAGTTCTAAAGTTGTTAAATTTGCTGCCAGTTGCACAGGAAGAGCCCCAAGCAAGTTTTTGTTGTTTTTTTTTGTATTTTATTTTTTTGGGCAACTTGCAGTGGCAGCGGCAGCTGGGGCACAGACAGGCATGGACATGTTTTGGCTGGCAGCCAAAATGGAAATGGAGATGGAGTCGATGATGGCTAATATCAATAATATGGCGCAATTAGAAATACAATAACAAAATGTAGAAAACTTTCAGCGAAAGGCAGTATAAAGGGTGAGTGAGTGAGACAGCGAATGCTTGTCTGTTGGCCATAACACAAAAAATTCTATTAATTCTTGTGCAATTAGTTGGCTTTTTGTGCTAATCAAGCTGTGAATTTACATAAGAAAGATTAGGGTGTGTTTGTGTGTATGTGCGTGTGTGGCCCGCAGCAGAGAACAAGCAAGCAACAAACTATCATCATCAACGTTGATTATCAAAACTTAAACAGTTGTCAAATAGCCGCAAGATTAATTGGTAAAAGACTAAATAAAAATAGGCATTGCGTAGCAAACGCAGGAAAAGAGCAACAACAACAACAACGGCGACGATGCTTTCAAAAGCACATGAGAGCTTTCAAGCGGCTGTGGCTGCTGCTGTATCTGATTTCCCACGTTTAGAACGAATCACAACAGAAACGCATCATTAATCATGCTAGGCAGCCAAAGGCAGAGCGAGATAGCCAGCGAGGAGAGCGTATGTCAGGCTAAGAAGGAAGCCGAAAAACTTTAGGCAAGCGAGTGGGCAGGGCACGGCAGGGCAGGGCAGCTAAAAAGAAGCAGCAGCCAAAGTCAAAGATGCATGAAAAGGCACAAAAAAACACAATAAATTAGCAGACGGATGCTAGCGACTGCGCAATACTCTGTGCACAGTCTTGGTCATTGGGTTAGGGACTCTGACCGCACACAGTGACTTTCAAACTGTGACTTGGCTTTTGGGGATTTCTCCCAAAATTAGGGGGGCGTGGGCGTGGTCCACCTACTTTTGTGACTCCAGCCTTAAGGCTGCAAAGCGGATATTGCACAAAAGCCCGTATACCCTTTTTAACATTGGAAAGAGAGTATAAAAAGCGCGTTTTGGACTGTGTCTTGCTTTGGTTTGGGGCTTTGAACGCGCTGCCGCTGCGCTGCTGCTGCTGTTCTTTTCATGGTCAATCACCCGACGCTTTTAAAGGAGACGCAACAAACACACACACACACACACACACACACAAAAAATACTACAACAAAAGCGACTAATTACAATCATTTGTGACTTTCAAATGGGCGAAAGAGATGCCTATCGCTTAATAGGCGCAGCACTAATTGGAGCGAGCGAGAGAGCGCATGTGGCATATTAATCAGAGCAGACCCCCCCCCCCCTCTCTCAACCTTTTAGACGACCTATCCAGCTGCAATTGCGCCTGATCCTCCGCCTGGGCAAGTTCATTGCACATGCCCCGCGACGCACACACACACAGACGCACACATACACACACTAGACACAATTTTTTTCTTATTTTTTGTTTACTTTTTCCAGCGACGCAGCCGCCGGGCAACAACAACAAGAACAACAACAGCAACAATTGGGGACTGGCAAAAACTGGTTTCTTGTGTTAACAATTTTTCGCTCTTTCGGCGTCGCTCTTAAATATCGAACTGGCTTTTCGAATATGCCCAACGAAAACCAAAACCTAAAACCACCGAAAAACCAGTTTTCTGAATTCAAGGAACTTCAGGCATCTCCAACTCCGCGGGGGTGTCCGAAAAAAAGGTAGGAAAAAACTGCAAGCAAGTTGTCAGCCAGGCTAAACAACCCGAAGCCGAAGACGCAGCCGAAACAGAAACCAAACCAAATAGAAAATTGCGTGTTGGTTTTTGGGTGTATGCATATACCCTGTAATTGTGGAAAATGGGTGGGAAAGGGTAGAGAAACGAAGGCAAGTAAAGAGAAGGAGATCACAAAGTTCGTATATGGAATATATGTATGTTCTCGATAAGAAGGACAAACCATACATATCTTTAAGATTGTATGCAAGCTTCTAACTTGGGG
This sequence comes from Drosophila montana, assembly GCF_035044405.1. Taxonomy (NCBI): domain Eukaryota; kingdom Metazoa; phylum Arthropoda; class Insecta; order Diptera; family Drosophilidae; genus Drosophila; species Drosophila montana. The sequence goes on along the minus strand of NW_026996359.1, from coordinate 339,816 downwards.
AATATAAGAGGTGGAGACTCCAAATTTGGTATGTGGCTTCTTAGACCATACGCACTTCGAGTTGCATTTACTTTATCAAGGACAAACGACATTTCGACGAAATTTTGAAAGAAAACGATATTTAAAACGCTCGCTTTGAGATTATGCACGTAAATTTCGGAGATTGTAAGATGTTTCCTTTTGGCCGAAAGACTGCAGTTTCTGAAGATGAACTTTGTCAAACAAGCGACGAATTAAGGAATGAATAAACCATCTGAAATTCTAATTATGCGAGTCCAAATGTGAGTTCGAACCTCATGCTAAGTATTAAAAAGTTAGATTAAAAGATAATAGATTCTTTATGGTAAACAATATAGTGTAGGATATAGAGTTAGAAACTGGTGAATACCCTGCAATTGAAAGTAGTGTAGGATATAGGGTTGCGAACTATTGAAAAGCCTGGAATTTCGTTTTCGGCATATGGTATACACAGAACAGGGTATTTCCTTAACAGCCCCTTCTATATCTTGTTTCTTTCTATTTATTTTATTTTAGTTTTTTTTTATTTTGGGAGGCTACACTTGGACTCCAGTGCGTCTTTGTTCTGTGCGGAGTTATTAGACGAGCTTGTTTTACGACCATTCCCGCTCAGACTCAGAAAAAAAATCAACAGCCCGATGATAATCACAGACATGAAACTATTTTCAAAGGCACTTAAAACAAGGCGCGCATAAATCTTGACAAGTGTGGGGGGACACAAGGAGCACTAGAGGGGGGTTAGAGGGGTCGGGGGATGGGGGCAACGGCATCGTAAAACAGCGACTAGCTGTTGATTTCTGAACTCGGAGTTCTGCTTTTTTGTTTTTTTTTTTTTTAATTACAACACGCAAGGCACGCGGCGAAAGTCAGCCAGAAGGAGAGTGAAAAAAAAAGCAGCAATAAAAGGATGAAGCCATAATTAATTTCAGGCGGGAATACAGGAATTATTTGGGAGCTGAGTGCGCGGGCGTAGCTGCGCCCATTGACAGGCTAATTTATTGTAACGGCAACTGACAACTGAACCCCGAACCCTGCAGCCGACTTTCCTTTGCTGCTGCTAATAAATGGAAGCTGAGTGCGACCTGATTTCGCCCCAAAAAAAGAAGAGAAGATCGCATTCGATGACTTGCCGAAATCGCAGACTTAACGGCAACTTAAAGTGACGCCTTCAATTGAGTTAAATCCTGTCCCCTTTCCACGACAGCTGCTGATGAAGTTGCCCAGCTCGTTAGGGGTAGCCCCTCAATCGGAGACAATGCCACAATGCGGGCAGGTTTCGTGCGGTCGTGCCCCTAATCAGATGACATAAATATGTTGCGATCAAAATCAGCTTGTCAGAGTTGACAAGGAGTCCAATGTAATTGCTTGGGTTGATGGGAAAAGTTCTTATCGCTAGTCGCAATATTTGGATTGGGAATGGACAAAAGCAGCCGGAGCGAGAAATGTGAGACAAATGTGACATTTAAACAATTCAAATGCGTTAAATGGGCAAACGGAAGGGCTTGATAATTGACAATTGATGTAGTTACTGGAGCTGTCCACATGGCCCTACGGATTACAAAGATTAATAAGAAAGGAAGATAACAAAGAAGGGGAAGTCCTGATTTTGTTAAGGATCTCAGTTGCTGCCACATTCACACAGCAACACGTTCTTTATGATGGTTTCTCTATGGAGTTCTCTTTCTGGGTTGAAAAAAAAAACGAGTCTCTCTTAACGCTTTGGTTATAAAAAAAACCAACACTTAGTCATATAAACTTTTCTCTCGGGGTTTTAGAAGGTTTGAAGACTGTTTTAGAAGGTTTTAAGAAGAAACCAGTTTGGAAACGTCTCGAACCAGGAACTTGTATTCCACAACATGAAAGAAAACTTGAACTAAAAAAAATAAATAAAATAAATAACATTTTTCAAATATAGGACACAGCCACGCTTAACCCCAAAACGTGGCATTATGAATATGGCAAATGAGGTTCTCGAAACGAACTAAAAAAACAGGAATATCTTTCGAACCGCGATCCGAACCAGCGACCTTACTTTTGAGTTTGCCGCCCCGAACAACTTTATAACCAACTCAGTTCTTGCTGTGGAACGTCTCAAGTTCTAGACAAAAGCAAAGTTCATTTTGTTAGCTAAGCGAGATACAAAATCTTTGCAAAGGTGTTGTTTGCCACAGGTAGTGGCATCATGGCCAAAACTAAGGCTACCACGGGCTAGGAACTGTTTGCTTTTGGCCATAATACTGGGAATTGGCAAGTGGTCGATAAGCCAAGTTGGACCAGGAGGAGCAGAGCAGCGCCCGATGCCAGGTGTCGGATTGCATTAGACGAGTATTTGTTTGTTCCGGCCACACGCAATACAAAGAGCCGCAGCCAAGTTGGCAAAGTCAGGTTTGCGCCAGCTTTCAGCTACACTCAACGCTCATTAACAGCTTATGGAAGCAGCAGCACGAACTGTGTGGTAGCCACACCAAGTGGCATGCGGCATGTGGCATGAGCGTCTGTGTGTGCCACAGCGGCCGAGGCGTGCGGACAATGTGTCAAATTGCGCAAGGCGACAGGAGGAAGAATGGAAAAGCGCTGCGAATGGCAAACATGTGTGAAAACTCAAGACAGACAAACGGAGGCTGGGCAGGTGTGGTAGGTAGAGAGCGGAAGAGGGGGAAAGGGTATCAGGAAGGCAGCCACCAGTCGGAGGCAGCTAAGAGTCAGCGGCTGATGTCTCCATTAGGCGCGGCCGTGCCTAATGAATGACTCGCTCTCTTTAAAGGTGAAAGCTCAGGCCATGAAATTGTAAGACCATGCCCCCTATTCGCCCCCCCCCTCCCTCCTCACGCAGCTACCCACACCATGGCCGCATCTCACCCCTGGCAGGCATGACGAATGCTTGCCACAGTTTATCGCCACATGTTGCAATGCCAAAGCAAAGCAAAACAATACCAAACAAAACAACAGAAAGAACAGTTATTTCAGCACAGCCGACTTTTCGATACCCTAAGCTATGCATAAGGCGACTTATCTATAAGGCATTTCCAGTCATTCAATACCCTATAAATGAGGAATACACAATTCATGCATGACTAGCGGAATTCTTATCCTGCTTTGATCAGGCCAAATATTTATTTTCTTTTAATCACATTTTCACCCATTTTCCGCAAGTGAAATTTGGATTTACGAGGGTACAAGGGAACCCACATTTCCACTTGGAGAAAGACAAACCAAAAAAAACTACAATCTTGTTTTCCGTCCATTTTCCGAACGAGCTGGTGAATTCTTCAAAACCTATGAAATAATCATTTTAGTGAATATAGTGCTTAGATCTTTAGTAGCAAATCTAACTTTCAATACACAAGCTGAGTGGCGGATCTTCCACCCAGGAAAGTGGAATTTTCGAAAAGTGTGGAACACATTCATACTGGATTGTTGTCTTCTATATTCACCACTTATCAAATAAATTGGAAAGGACAGACAAACAGTTATTCAAAGGTAATCTGCAATTCCAGACGTTACATATTTGGTGACAATAAAAAAAGTGCCCACTTGAAGGGTATAAGAAATGTACAACCCCAGTTTTATTTTAGACTATTCCACATGGTTGCCCTCTGCCAGGTCTGTCAATGCCTACCCCATATGCCAGCCTATAAATAGGCATAGAGTTTATACCGAACGGAGAGAGAGAACGAAGAATGCAGCATCTGGATCTGGCTGTGCATAGGTCGGGAGTGTTGGCTATGCGACGACGTCGCCACCCCGACGAGCTAGAGCAAGGCGAGGAGGAGGCGGAGGCGGAGGTGGAGTGGCAGATTGGCGGGCAGTTGGAGCGCCACAGAGTGTTGGCGTTGTGTGTCGCACTTTTTCCACTAATATTAATGATTGTGCTCTTACTTGGATTATTGTTGGCCTCGCGCCAGTGAGCGGCGGCGCGGCAACCGAAGGTGCTCCGTGCTAGACCCTTGCAGCAGCTCCACTTCTTGCCGGACCAGAGACCAGGATGATACCGATACGATTTGGGCGTGTTGCTGTCCTCGCAAACTGAAACATGAAGAAGCAGAAAGAGTTCAACAACAATAAAAAATATTTTTATATATATATATATATATCACTAAGGAAAAAGATTCGACCCACACACAGCTGACTCTGCAGATTTGGGTTAAGCATTGTTGTGGCTCTGGCCTGGATGACTCCAAGGCTCCGATGGCCACGTTGATGATGGCTTATCGTGCTGCAGCGATTGGCAGCTGCTGCATCTGCAGCGCTTTTTTTCTTAGCAGCCTGTACCCTTTATAAAAATGTCTCCAAAGGGGTCTATTAGCGCAATGCCTAAGCATGTAACAGGCGGTAAAAAGGGACAACTAGCTGAGTTCGTCATGGAATGTAAAAGCTAGGAACTTTACATTATGTACTTATATTGTCGTATTATCGATAACACGATATTTGACACAAATCGATATATGTATATCGATAAACAGCTTTCGCATTTGAGCATACCTCGCAGTTAAGAACTACAAATTATACTTTTGGACTAAGACGTTCACGGATGCTGAATATGCCAGTTTTTTCAATAGTTGCCTTAACATCAATATATATCGATATACAACCTCTTGTTTTTAGAGCATATCTCGTGAATCAAAATATAAATAATTCCTCAATTTAATAAGTAACAACTCGTATAGCACACAGAGATTTTGCTCTTAGTATACGACTCTGCATTTCTTCCAAATCGATAAATATCGATTGCCAACACTCAGCTTTCAAGCATAACTGTGATATTCTGCGTGCTAGCGACAATTCATTTTATATTTTTGCACTCGTGTAGCGTGCACAGATCAAAAGAGTATACATTTCTTTAAGATCTTCCCTCGTTACCTCAATATCGATATATATCGATTTTGCAGCCATGCTTCTTTGAGCATATCTCCGAGAATAAAGGAGCTGGAGCACACAATTTTGCATGTATACAAGGAATATGTCTAAATCTTTAGATTTTTGAAGACCTCCCACTCATCCAGCATATTTAATATATACTCATATTTAACTACCAGCGGAAATGTCATATCGATCGGACTATAAGCACAGAGGTGATTAGAAATTCTGGGAAAAAGCTGGAGAGGGTATCTCCTAGTCGAACACTCGAGCTTTATTTCCTTTAAATTTTTTTTGGGTCATCATTCAAGTCGCGCGTCTCTGTTGGTGCTGTCGATGTCGATGGCGATGCTTACCTTGTCGTATGGCGCGTATCCACTCGCTGCGCTCCTTCTCGCTGTTGGCTATCACGTAGAGCGTGTACTGTGGCACCGCTCTGCCCACCAGTTGCCCCTCGCCCAGTTGCTGTTGCTGTTGGTCCGCCGTCTGCTGCGGCTGCTGTGCGGCTGTCGTCTCGCAGTAGCCCACTTGAAACGGGTAACCCTGGTAATTGGTCGGGCATTGCGTTAATGTTAATGTTAAAGTTAATCTTAATCAAAATCATTTTACGGTCTACTCACATCCGGCGCAAAGGGATCGCCGCCCTCGCCGTTAACAGTCGCCTCCTCCACGAGGCGAACGCCTTTCAGATTTATTCGGCCCCGTTCGCGGCGTCGCTGTAGGGAACAAAGAGAGCGAAAGATTTAATTGAGTATATATTTGGATGCTATTAAGAATATATTTTTTAAGTAGAGTATCGGTTATGGGACTAATTTGAAACGGTTAAGCGAATTTTGTTAGGATTTAAAACGGTATGAACCGAACCGGTTATTGAGTGAGCCTGCTATGGGGCAGCAAGTTCGGTTCTGCAAGAATCGGTTAAGGCATTTATATAATAACGTTATGATTAAAACCGGTATGAAACGAAACGGTCTAAGGTGAGACGGTTAAGAGACGAATCAGGTTATGAAGCAAATCGATTAAATCGGCTAAGTAACATATTGTTTTGTTTTGTAACTAGTAAAAAAAGCGGTTACAGGAACATTTGAGGAGAATCCGAACGAGTCGCAGTGCAACGGAACCGAGCTGGTTACAAATTGTACCGGTTCTGGATGAAACCTGTTAAAAGGCGAATCGGGATTAAGTTAAGGGACAAAAGAGCTAACCGATTGGCTAGCGAAACGGTAAGATAACAGATTGACTGTGTATAAGAATAATCCTTTAAGTGTAAGTCTGATTAATAGTCAAATTTCTTATAGAATTGCACGGATAAAAAGAGAGGTGGTTGGTTGAATAACCGGTTATAAAGTGAAACGGTTTCATGACCGCTTCAAGCAATATCCGGTGATGAACCAATCAATCTGACCTAGACTCGATTAGGTTATGGGACAAGTCGATGGCAATTCTGGCTCTGAATTGAACTAAACAGGGTGTTTGTCTAATATATATGAAACGCATTTAGTTCCGGGCGGAACCGGTTATAAGTATAAAAAAAAACTATCTACTACTATTGGGAACAAAGGGAATCGGTTAATCCTAAAATAGCTTATTTATCGTGTTCTGCTCGTGCCTAAGCGAATTATTCGTGAACCAATTGTGTGACATTTCTGAAATACCAAACTCTTTAAGCCCCATCAAAGCCATTTAAGTGGGCGTAACAGCCCCGAAATGATGTTAAGATTTTATCGATTTAGGCAGCCAAAAACGAGTAAGGAAAATACCCTTATGAAGTGCATGCCCTGCCAGAAAATATGCAACTGGTTTTCGAGGCAACGTTTAATAAAGTGCCACTAAAAAATTCGTCAGCTCTTTTTTGCTGTTGTTGGCCTGGCATTCCACTTGGCGGCACTTAAGTGACGTCCTGGCTGGTCCTTGCGACTGCAGCTGAGGGTAATTTTTGCACGTGTGCCGTGAGCAGGCGTCGGGCCATCGGAGTGGGGGCGGGGTAGGGGGGTCGGGGGTAACTGACTACCTCAATTGTGCTGCAAGCGCAATTAAGCCAACATAATTGGCCTAATTGACTTGACAGGGCCTAAAGCGCGCAAGAGGAAGCGCTAAGAAATGGCTTTGCTTTTTCTTGCTACTCTGCTCATTTTCTCATTTTCATTTTCGTTTTCTTTTTTTTTTGGCTGATTAGTTGTGATAAATCGTGAGGAGCGAGGGGGGAGGGGGGCATCGAACACACGCAGCGTGGCGTCATCGAGTGAAAACCGAGAGATAAGCACGTCGTCTTAGTGTCGCTTAACCCGCTTCTGGCTTATCGCAACTGAGAGAAATAAGAAGAAGAAGGCAAGAATCTACAAAAAACAAGCAAGACTTCGTGTGGCCAAACTTGAAATACCCTTTGCAGACATAAAGGCACGCGTTTTTTATACCAAAAGTCTATATCGGACGAATTGTTTCTACGATTTGGTAGTATATGATATGGTAGTATATGATACAGAAGTATATGATTTAGTAGTATATTATATAGTAGTATGTGATATAGAAGTATATTATATAGTAGTATATTATATAGTAGTATATGATATAGTAGTATATGAAATAGTAGTATATTAAATAATAATATATTATATTATATTTTGTATACCAAAACTCTATATCGGAGGGATTGTTTCTACGATTAAGTAGTATATGATATAGTAGTGTATGAAACAGAAGTATATGATTTAGTAGTATATTATATAGTACTATATGATATAGTAGTATATTATATAATAATATATTATATTATATTTTTTATACCAAAACTCTATATCGGAGGGATTGTTTCTATAATTTAGTAGTATATGAAATAATAGTATGATATGGTACTATATGTTTTAGTAGTATTTGATACAGTAGTATTTGATTTAGTAGTATATGATATAGTAGTATATTATATAGTAGTATATGATATAGTATGTAGATATATTAAGGACTTTGCAGATATGTGAAGACTAAAGTAAAGTTTGACCAAAAATCTATAACGAATTGATTGTTCGAATGATATAGTAGTATATGACATACTTTTTCGATCTTGAGAAGATTTTGCAGTTATGTAGAGCGGCAAAAAAGTTGTTCGTGCAAAAACTCAATTTGAGACCGATTATTCCAATGACAGTGTGACAATATAGTAGGTCGATCCCTCCATTTCATATATATGTACGTTCTGCTGCCAAAAGGAGTCTCAATACCAAGTTTTGCTGTGATAGCTTCACTGGGAGCACAGTTCGCAAAGGCACAGGCGGCCAGAAAGGGTTATGTTGACTCGCCTATTCACAAAACTCGAGTAAGAACATGCCTTATAGCAAAATTATAATGCCCGCCGCAAGGGTATCAACAAAAGTGAAGCAACAACATAAAATAAAAACTTAAGCAAAAGGCAGCAGCGACAAAGTTGACACAAAGACCTCAAATAAACAAGCAGCGATTTCAAAAAAAAAAGAAAGAAAATGAAAAAAAAATAAACCAAGAAACACTTAAGAGAAAAACAGGCCAGAGGCAGCGGCAGCACTTGGGGTCAGTGGGAGGGCAGAAACACAGCAAAATAATGAAGAAGAAACAAAAAAAATTGAACTTCCTTTTCAGCTTTTTTCCAGTCTCGAGTTGATAAAACAAAAACAAATAAACACAACAAAATTCTACAAAAAAAAAAAACAGTATTTGGGTTAAGTCAAAAGCAAAGTCGCGGCAGGGGGAGGTTCCAGCGAAAAGCGAAAGAATTGAAATGAAAATTTCTCAAGTAGCGTACAAAATCAACTTGACAGCCAATTGAAACTGAAATTGTAAATGAAAATTGAAATGGAAATTGAAACGCACTTGAGGCATGCGTGCATTCAATTGCCGCTAATTTGAGAACAGATTAAGTGAACGGAAGAGAATGTTCTCTAATAATAATCATCTGGCATGATCACGATAATTAGATGATGATGAGTTGAGAATCAAAAGGCTGTGACTGACAATAGAAAAATAGAATATAATGAACATGAGTGAAATTAATATGAAAAAGCAGTAAAAGGAAATTGAATCTGCAAAGAAAAAGAGAATCCTTCAAGAATAGATTGGCTCGGAGTCAAGACTAGTTGGAATTACAAGGTTTGAAAGGTGAGCTGGAATGAAATAAGTGAATCCTTTGAGGATTTGATTAAGTCGGAGTTAAAACTAGTTGGGAATTGCAAGATTATATAGCTCAACTGGAAAGATTATACAAAATACATCCAACTACATGTAATATGTCTGTTCTTAAGGGCCTTTAATAGACGGACACTCCAAAAACATATCTCTAATCCCAGATAGCAATTAAAGCCAGCCAAGCTTCAAAGGGTTGTCACAGAGTTCAGATTTCTATGTTCCTTGTGAATGAATGGAATTCGCAACGAGTGGGCGTGGCAGAGCGAGAGAGAGAGAGACTGAAGAGAATGAAACCAAAGAAGAGTCACAATTGGAGCGTCAAACAACCGGCGGCTGTCGAGGCGAACAGCCGGTCGCCCGACCCGGTCGAGCAGTCAGTCTGGCAACATCGTCAAAGCCTTTGACGCTTCCTGCACGTCAGGGCTGCCATGTTGTGCCACTTTCCAGTGAATAGCGCATAAAGTAAAAACACTGAAAATTACAAAAAACAAAAAAAGCTGGCAACTGGCAATTGAAATGGAAATGAAAGATGCGAATGAATGAAAATTTATGGCCAAGTTGTGTGTGTGGCATACTAGTTGAGAATCATGGCAAAACTTTGCGGGTTCAATGCACTCGCAACGTGTGTGTGTGTGTGTGTGTGTGTGTGTGTGCGTGTTGCTGCAGCAAATTGGCAAACGCGACATGTGGCACTAATAAACGGCAAGCGAGTGGGTTGCAACCGCAAGCACGCAGCTCCATAAAATCAACAGCTGTTTGTGATTTACATGTAAAGAGGAGACAGCAAGCAAGCAGGGCCAGAGGGGCGAGAGAGTGTTGGGAGGGGGGTTTACTAAACTGAAGACCTTTGCAACTAATTTTGGGGCAGACTCTCTGGAAATCGAAAGGCAGCTTCAAAAAAGTGAAAGTCAATTAGTGCAACATTAATCAAAAAGTGCCTTTAAATGCAGCCGGGTTCGAACTGGGACAGAAAGGGGCGTGACAAATGTTGAGTAACTAAAATAAGTGTTGAACAATAACCATTAGAACTAGCCACAGGCTGTGACCAGTGTTGAAGAGGCTGCTGCTGTTGAGCAGGCGTTGCCATGTTGAGAAAAGTGACAAAATGTTCAGTTGGAAATATTGAAAGATATTTAGAAGAAGCAGAAGTCATCTGGTCGGGGGTTGCGGGACTAGAAGATACCCTGTAATCAGATACGAGCTGAATGTTATGCAGCTTCTTCCCTCCGTTCCATTCGTGGAAAAAGAAAACTTTCTCAAAGAAATTGAGTTTATATATTCCGTTTTTTATAGATGAGCTCCCAATAGACGCATATACCTAAAATGAAGGCTATACGTCTACGAAATTATATAAAACTATCTACGACAGCCCACATATCTAATTTGTGGTCCAAAGATATTTTTGCGCAGTATAAGATACATTTTTAATACATTTAAATCTTTTCCCAAGTTGAAAAGAGGTCAGAACTGAATAATTTGTTAGAAGTCAGAGCTCAGCACAAAGTTCTCCTTGTTAAATGGTGTAAAGTTGTGCTGCAATTGCCGCGAACACAAAAGAAAAGAGAAGAAAATAAAAGAAATGCAAAAAAAAAAGAGTAACACAATATGCGAAAGGACAACAAAACAGTTTGAAACACGAAACGTTGGGCCTGCGGAACCTTTGTCGGAGCCAGGTGAGGAGCGGGGGGAGGCAAACGGGCAAGGGAAACTGGCAAACTGCAGCTGAGACTGGAAACACCTGCGCATAATTGAATTGAAACTGTCAAAGCAAAGCGACGACAAGTGCGACAGGTAAATAGGCAAAAGCAGGCAACAAACGAGAATTGAGAAGAAAACCATGAAAATAGCGCAAAGATGAAGCGAAAATTGCAATTAAATGAGGTAAACGACGGGCGGAGTGGATAAATACATATAACAAAATGTTCTCAAGGGGATATACGATGGAATGTGGCATGGAAGGGGATTAAAGAGGGAAGGGCGGAGGATAAAGGATAAAGGAAAATAAAGAAAAGCGAAGAGGAATGATGAATGTAGGGTAATAAACTAAGGAAAATGAAATTCAGAAGAAACAAACAGAACAAATTGGTTCTGATGTGTGGAAAAAGTATGCCGAAAGTTGAATGGAAATAAAAATTAATATTTCCGATTAAAGATAATATAATGATAAAAGATATTATATAATATAATATCTGTAGCTGTATCTTTATATGTATCTGTATCGTCATCTGTATCGTCATCTGTATCTGTATCTTTATTTGTATATGTATCTGTATCTATACTTGTATCTGTATCTGTAACTGTATCTGTAACTTTATCTGTATATGTATATGTATCTGCATCTGCATCTGCATTTGTATCTGTAACATATTTGTATCTTCTAGGTGTTCATTGTATTTGTATTGTCGTTAGGTAGTTTAAAGTTTTGGAAATTGAATAAGAATTTTGCAGAAATAATAATTCCTAAATTGGCTTAATAAATAGGTGAAAAAATGAGCCCGGCATATTTTCATATTTGTCAATTTCAGAGTTTTATCAGCACACTTAAATGTGTTTAGAATTTTGTGTTTAACTAATATTTCCTGAATGACATATTTAATGCTTGAGAAAAGTAAATAATAGCTCACAGAACCTCCCACGCCTGGGACATGTTCACTAATGTGCAGCTAATGAGGCAATTCAGCAGTGCAGACAAATCAAACAACTTTAACTTTTAGCTCGATACACTACCTCCCCGCCCCCCCCTTCCCTCCCCCATCTGCTCGTCACTCTTCTAGGGGCCTTGTTCAAGTGTGGAACGCTCCGAGTGCAACCTTTCAATGTTGATTAATGGAAACACAAACGGCACTGTTGCATGTGTTGCATGTGTTTCCAGGCAGCATGTTGCATGTTCAAATGCCATCGACTTTGAGCTGCGTAACGAATTTGATGACTGCCACAAAAAAAGCCGTCCCGTGCCCCGCCTAACCCACAATGCCAGCCCGATTGATCCCCGCGAATGACAATGGGCAACGAGAACTTGAAATAGGCAACGACGTCTCCAATGATTGATAATGCGCCCCCCGGGTGTCTCCATCTCTCCCTCCCTCTCTCTGTCTCTCTCTCTCTCTCTGACTCGCCGGCTCTGACCACATGCAGCGGGCAGTCTGATTGAAAAATTGTCTCATATAAATTATAACTGTAATAAAAATACAAAAAATACGTCTAGCTGCCAAGTCGAAATAAAGCATGTACTTCAGATACAAGATACAGATACATTTTGAGGCAGCACAAGATACTCGAAATGTATCTAATAGCATTTCAATTTCACGGCTCGATGGCAACTGAAATGGAACTGGACTTAGTAAATTGGGTAAGGGTGTGGGCAACGGGTAGGGGTATGCCCTAGACAGAAAAAAACGAATAAGGAAAATTTTCACAGTTATCGATATCGATATAAATCAATTCCATTTAGAGTGAACGTATGTTTGAGAGGTTATTAAAAGTATATTTTATTTGGTTGACAGAAATAAAGAAGCAGAATCGATAAATATCGATGGGAACTTTTCGATAAAAAGTGTTATCTGAAGTGAGATAACGATACATCGATAAAATATAAATGTAATTTAATGCTTTTTGGAATTTTATATGAAGATTCTTCAAAACGTTCAACAAAACTGGGTTTGCTTGAATATTCAAATATCGATAACTATTAAATATCGATTTGCTACAAACTAATTTTGATTTGTATTTAAATATTTCAATATTGGAATGCCTTTGTTAGGCTGTTAGCTCACAGGGTATCTTCCAGTTGAGCACGCTCACTTTCAAGTTTCTCAGATGTGTAAAAATGCAGATACCGACAACAAAAGACTGGCCACAAAATTAAGATGGATTTTTCCAATGAAAATGCAACTGGAAAAACACATTTGTTCATATGCATAATTTGTGTTGTGTTGAGTTCGGGTTTGGCTTGGGTTGGGTTGATTTGTGTGTTGGATATGGTATTTCTCACATCAAAGGACATGCTTGGCTGCCTTGAGAGAACTGGCCAGTTCTCAAAGTAATTAATTTGGCGTTGAAAACGTTTCAAAAAGTATCTTATGAATGCGTCGCTAGCTGCGCTGCCGAGCTGCTGAGTCATGTCCCTTGTCTGTGCTTCTTCCTGTCTGTCTCTCTCTCCGTGTGTCTGCTTATATCTACTGTATCTAGTATGAAGGCCGCTTGATGACTTCCTTTTGCCAGTCTTTTGAACTAAATTTGCATTATATTTGATATGTGTGTGTTTTGCGTTTTGTTGAAAGCCTACGCTATAATTTTGCTGCTCCTGGGAAAGGCCGTCCAAGCATGAACTGCGATTTCACTGGAATTTTCGGATATGCCTGCTCCGCCTAACGATCATCAAGTGATCTATCAACATCATCATTATCACCATCATCAGGATGATCATCATCATGATTTTCCACTCTGGGAAAACAAAAGCGCGCGCGTTGGCGATCAAATTAACGATAAGAAACGCCTCTCTTGAAAAAAAATATAAAAAAAATCAAAATAAAACCGTGTTCACAAACTCAATAATTAAATTTATAGAAACTGAAGACAACAGACGAAAAAAATAGTCAAGCTATAAAAATTATGTTAGCTTTACGGTAGATTAGATACCCTATAAATATGCACAGCAATTGTTAGGTATCATAAATATTAAGCAACATTTTCAATCAACAAGTTCCTGGGAAAGCTTTAAAGTATAGTTCGATAAATTCCTATGAGATCGATCTTAGTCAAAGCTAATACAGTAGTCGCTCGATAAGTTGAACAGCCAGACAAAGAAACTCCTCAAATATTAGAATCAGTTTTTATCATCCATTGGGAAAATTCGAATGCAATTCCAATTCAAATTCTCTAATAGTTATATAGAATAGTTTATGTTTATGCAATTTTTTTAATATTATTTCAACTTTTTTTCATATGCGTCTTTTGTGCTTAGGCTTATAAGAAAATTCTATAAAGATAAAAAGAAAAACCTAGAAAAAAATTTGGCTCGCCCGAGCAGGGACTTGAACCCTGGACCCTTGGATTAAAAGTCCAATGCTCTACCGACTGAGCTACCCGGGCACAAATAATTCTATTACTATCACACATAGTTCTTACTCGGAAAGTGTCAGTTTTGTTTTTTCATATTAAAAAGTTTGGAATAGAAACTTTTCAAAAACCCCAATAAAATTCTTCTGTAAAACTATTTTATGCTATGTTAAATGTAAACGTTACAAACTATGTGATAAATTATAAATACCCTTTGCAAAGGGGATAACAATAATAATAATAATGAGAAAAATAGTAAATCGAAGTCAAAGATGCGCCGCAGATAACATCAGACACACACACACACACACACACACAACCACAGCTGATCAATCAGCACATAAAGGTGTGCTATGTAGTCCCCCCCCCTGCAACCAGCCCCCTGCCCCCTTCCCAGTGCCCAAACGCCTGCAACACAAGCTGTCGTATAAATATGAAAATCGTGACTTGAACGCTTAAAAAGCGCTTAAAACGTATTAAACAAACATATGGAAAACTTGTGTAAAGGCCGGAAAATGACAAAGAGCCCAAAAGTGAGGAGCAGGAGGCGAAGTTAGAGTTGGAGTTGGAGGAGCTGTAGAAGCAGGCATAATTGAAAGGTAAATGGTCGGGTAAGAGGGGTTGGGCAGGGGCTAGAGATTATAAATGCGCAGAGGAAATTGTCAGTCATAAGGTCAAAGGCAAAGGCTGTAACAGAAATGCCCAAATTCCAATTTCTAGCCCGCACAACATTACTAGCCTGAGGGAGAGAGAGATAGAGAGAGAGAGTGAGGGAGGGAAAGTGGGTCTCCTCTTGACAGCTGTGGAAAAAACCCCTACGCATAGGCATTTCAGTTTTTACCGCTGTCCGTTTGTCCCGCTTCGGTTGGCTGTTTAAATACTTGCATATTGAAGACCCCTACTGGAAGAAGAAGAAGCAACGGCAGCAGCAGCAGCAGCAGCAGCTGTGGAAACCTTGCGCGCTGCCTTTGTCTATTTCTGAAGCAATTTGTGTTTATTTTTATGTTTTGATAAATGCATTTCATGCACTGCACCGAGGAGGTCGTTCACTGGATATATATCTATATATTTATATATATATCTGTAGGTATTCCTCGGCAGAGCTCGGGCCATTAAATTAAGTACATTGGTCGCACGAAAATTGAATAAATTTCAGGAACTTAAATACTCTATTGTCCAGTAATTAAAATTGGCACTTTTAATGGAAGTCTTGAAGCTAATTCTTATTTTTGGGCAACTATAAAACCCCACAAATGATTTAGCATATTTAGATAAATATATACATATATATACTTATTCACATTAGAGTTAATGTCTTTTAGTTTAAAAATAGTTATAAGATAGAAAATAATTATGAATATTGCGTAAATATAATCACCTGAGTTATGACTTTCAAAAATGATAATTGTTCAGAAATAATCATCATAATTTTCATTAGATAATTCAATTAAAAATATAGTTAAATAAATTTATAGTCTACAATAATATTATTACATAGGGGTTCTACTTTTAACGGCTAAGAAAGTCCGACATTCCGAAAGTGTCCAGTATCCCACTCATATACTACCTGCGTGTTACCTGTACAGCTAAATATATTTCTATTTTCATTTATTCTACACATTTTTGTCATATTCTAATCAGCAATAGAGCAATCATGCAGTAAAACAGAAGCAAAAACAATGCATATTTAGTTAGTGCTAAAAATCCAAGCAGAAATATCGCATGCGAGAAGTATTTAGCTTAGAATGTGTAGACAACAAGCACAGCAACAAAAAAAACCAATTCGCTTTGTTTTTCTATTTTTGTGCTGCCTGCATGCGGCATTCATGTGTGCGCAAGAGCAGGACAGCAACAACAACAAACGCTCACACACACACTCACGCACACGAATACTCAGAACAGCCTCGTCGCGCTGAGAGCGAAGTGCGCTCTTTTGGTTTGCTCTTAAGCAGTCACAGCGCCTCGTTTTGCAAGTGCCCGGGTAGCTCAGTCGGTAGAGCATTGGACTTTTAATCCAAGGGTCCAGGGTTCAAGTCCCTGCTCGGGCGAGCCAAATTTTTTGTTTTATTTTTTATTTTAATATTATTTTTATTTATTATATATTTTTGTCTTGGTTTTGTGTGTGGGAAAATGCCTGCGGGCTGGAATTTCATTCATAAAATAAATGCACGCAACATGCTCGCAATTAGCACAGGAAGAGGGCGGCCCCCGCCAGCCAGTAGAGCACACACACGAGCAACGCCTGCGGCGGCGACTGAGCTTGTCTGCGCGACGCAGCCTATGTGCATGTCCATGTCCTACAATATGGTCACGGCCCAAGCAGCACCAGCAGCAGCAGCAGCAGCAGCAGAAGCGCAACCTGAGCAATTCCTGAGCGATGAGTGCGCAACGCCCCCTAAAACAGAAAATGATGTGCCCCAACCTGTGGCAAGACTCTTGGAGCAACTGTAAAGCTAACCGGATATGGGGCGGATGCCAAAGCGATTGAATCATTCAGTTATCGGCGGCAACATGATGTCTCCGTGTGGCCGGTGTGGCCACCGCAGGAGTTGCAATTTATACGATATATGCATGACAGATTCAACGGAATTTTTGATTTGGTGAAATTTTATATACAAGTCGGAAATTAGTCAAGGCAAGTCAGGGTTAATTTATCATCACGCCTGTCTGGACAATTGTTGGCCCGCTTTTACAGTTACACATTTAGCAGGAAATTTTCATAACGAAATTGATGTCAATGCACAGTGGAAAAATCGAACATAAATTTAACAATTTAATTGGGCAAGTTTTTATATACATAATTATTCAAGATAATTGTGTGTGCATTTTAGTATAAACATTTTTGATAAGTCAATGAATAGATGTTTTAAAATTATAAATGAATCCAGAGGAACTATTACTGGACCAATAAATTTATATTTATATATATATATTTATCAAATAAATAATGTGTATATCTAAGATTTATCGATCTGTCTATCTATCTATACTCTATCTATCTATCCATCTATCTATCTATCCATGTATCCATCTAGCTATCTATCTACCCATCCAGCTATCTTTATATTCATATATCTATCTATAATATTCGAAATTAATCCCATTCAGTTGACTAACTATTGATTCTTTTTATAACCAACAGACAATCTATATTTCAAGAATTCCGATTCTATTATAATCGGGCTTTGCTATCAACTCCTGCTTCAACTAGTTCCTAGCTTAAACTAGTTGCGAATTACAGCGAGTCAGGCGCGAGCAAAGCGACGGTCATCTTATTTCATCTTCCTAATTCTTTCAGCAAATCAAACAATTTGTGCCATTGTACAACGAACGGCCTTTGCGGTGGGCCAGTGCGACCCACAGTACGATGGAAAGTCAGAGCTGTTGCGGGCAGCTCATGAGGCAGCCGCATTGAGTTATGAACTTAAATCCCTGTCCGGGCCATAAAGTACATAAAAAAAGCAGCTAACAACTTGTGACGGCGGCTGCTGAAGAAGATGTTGTTCTCGTTTTGTATTTAATTTTCATTTTTTGTCTTTTTTTAAGATGACTCACGCGCCGCGAGTCGCGATAAGATCAATCATCAGGCCAAAGCAAACGGGCCAGAAAAAAATGAAAAGAAAAAAAAACACAAATCTTGTAGCGCTGCGGTTTTGACCATCCGTGATAACATTTTGGAATACGAAAGTAGACAAGTTTAGGAACCGCGTCGCTCTGAATGAGTATGTGTGTGTGTGTGTGTGTGGTGTGTGTGCTTGGGAACCGGCTTTGATTTCTAATTATTGGGTTTGGTTCGGTTTTGTTGCGGCGCGTGAGCTTCACATTAACGGCCAAAACAGCAGCGGAAATAGCCGAAGCGATAAACTCAATAAACAACAAAATAAAGGCGAAAATCTCGATTTCAATAGAAAGGCGTTTTATATTTAAACATAATTCCAATTAAACATTTGTTTATGAACGAACTTAAACTGGGCGTCCAAATGAACACTTGCCGCAGCGTAGGCGGCGGCAGGCTGTGCTCTGATTGGACTCTTTTGTCTGGGACGAGTTTCTGTACAAGCAGCTCTTGAGTTTTTTGCTGCAATATGCAATAACTCAATGTCCCAGCTCGTCCACGTCCTGCTGCCGCTGCTGCTCAGCCTAGGACAAACAAAAGGCTCCGACAGCAGTACAGAGGAGACAGACAGGTAGCTGGGCACAGATTATTTCACAGGCGCAATAATGAACCAGTACACAGCACAAAATATGGTGCTTAAAGTGTAAAAACATTTTGCTGTGCATATAACACAAGGCCAAAATTTGTTCTACGTGGGAACCAGAATGGTATTAACAATTTGCTAAGTATCTTGTGATTATTCGTACCCAATTCGGGAATAAAATTTGACACCATTCGGCATAAGAACTCAACAAGATTTAAAAAATATTTTCAAACTAAATGGAAATGTTTTCAAAAATTTTGAAAACAAATTTAAAAATTATTTGTCAAAGAAAAAAAGTTTCAAACATTAGCAAGCTTTGAATAGTTGTTCCGGGCTCGAACCTGGGGACGCTCGCACGCCATCGCGTCCTTTTTTTTTGTTGGCCTTAGCTTAATTTACTGTTGTTTCTTTGGGGATCAGCGCGGATCCGGGTTCGAATTCCGCAGAAGGCAGTGCTATTATATATAACTATAACTATTTTCTATATTTCTTATTTATTTATATTTTGTTTATAAATATATGAAATTAATAATAAGAATGATAATGTAAAAGAATGATAATTATTTTCATAAAATTAAAATTAATAATTAATAAAATTAATATCAATAATAAAAATAATATCAACTCAAATTATTTCAATTTAAAGTCGTGAAAAATGTAAATGATAGTCAACCTTTTCTTACGGTGTGAAAATCTATGCAACCCAAACCGCAATCCAGCCCCTTTATCCGGCACAGACAAAGCGTCGTCTGAGCTGGCGGGGGCCGTGGGGCGTGGCTGAGGTGCTATGTCGCACAGACAAATGCAGACAGTCGCTCGCCGGAGCTTAAGGCTACGGCAGCAACGGCTTTGGCAGCTCATTAGATATAAAAAGGTGGCTCATGGAGCATGCCAGGCATGAAGAAGACCCACCGCAAAGCGAGTGCATCGGATGGTGCCCGCGATGATGAATCATACTGGGGCCAGACCATAACTATACCGTTAATAGGCAAATCATGTAGACACGCGGCTTACCAGAGACAATCCGGCTAAAGGCCCCTATTGACCAACAGGTTTCCTCTCGCATGACATTCGCTTTTTTTCGCCCAAGTGTTGTGTTACCTTTTTGATTATGATTCATAATTGTTACAAGTGTTTATTGAAGGGCTTGGCCCCACTCCGAGACCAGTTCACTCCGGCTTCAGAGGGGTGCGGGGGGGCACTGCACAATTGATATGTAATGGGCATATGTAAATGGTCAAAAGTACTGACAATTAGTCAGCAAAGCAGCAGCTGCCAGTGTAGCAAAAATATAAGTAAATGTGCTCAAGTAGGGTGTGCCTGACTAGTAGATACCTATACATACATTCATCTGTACTTCAACTTCCCACATCTTTAGACTTTAAATATGGCATACAAATGTGTGTGAGTCCCAAAGACCATCACTTTACCTTTACAAATGCGTTTTCTGACAATTTCAGTGGGAACTGAGAGAGGTATCCAAACCGTGAAAATATTGTGGATCTATGTGTACTATACGAAAGCTCACATTTTAAAATTGGAGCCCTTAACTCTTATAAATTGAGGGATATTGAAGAACATAATATCCCCATCGATTTTGATCGATTTCACAGGAATAGGGACAAATTATCGATAAATTGAAAAAAATGCAGGTTCCTTTAACTTCCTTGTCCGCCTTTACAAGGTCTGCCCCTAGTCGAAGGTTAACTGTAATTATGCTTTAAATATGAGGTGCCAATCTACCGTAAGCAGATGCATTCCACTTCCCCTGCCCCCAACCGCAGACGATGTCAAATTGCTTGTGGAACAAGGCAAGCCGCAGAGCCGCAACATGTGGGCCAGGTAGACATGCTATACGCTCATTTGGGCCCTCTTCATAAAGGCGACATCTGTCATTGTCTCGAGCCGTTGCTAAAGCTTATCAAAAAACATTTTCGCTTTGGCGCCAATTTCACAAGAAACACGCGACTGCTGTTAAGTTCGAGCTGTACATTCGGGGAGCTGTGATTGGGACCACCCGGTTAAAGAAGAAAAATAAGAAAAATAAATCCTGACGATTGAATACCCTTACAGACAGATGTGCTGTATATAGCCCATACTTAAAAGTAAATTCATAAGAAATATCAATTTCTGACAGATTTTAGCTATATGTATATGTTGTCTTATATATCTTGAAGAAGAAATAAGAAATTTCATACGAAAACTTACTCTTTCAGCGATACCTATGGCAGCTATATGATATAGTGCTTCGATCTGGCCGACATCGATATATATACGACTTGAAGCGTAAAGAAGCAGCTGTACCAAATTTGATTGAGGTAACTTCATTAGGAGCCGGGTACCCACAGGTTGTTATGGTTTATGTCTTCTGCCATGTTTCGTGACCAATTTATAAGACCCGCTGTCAGGGTATAAAAAGCTTTAGCTGGCCCGCTAATTTGTCAGCATTGGCGCTGACCGGGGGAACTGCTGGCCTGTAATTCTACGAAATCGGCTTTGGGCCAGTTGCATTTGATGAGTAATAAGCCGTGCAACAGAGGCAGAGATTCATTTTCAGAGTTGGGGCCCATGAAATAAAGTGAAATGCGAGGTGATAAATTTGAATGGCTAATTGAAAATGCGGCACAATTATGGAGATTGATCAGTCGCGGGCGCGCGAGTTCCCACCAATTCCAACACTCAATGCTTCAACTTCTTCTTTAACTACTTCTTCAACTTGAGCTTCAGCTTCATCTTCTTCAGTCATAAAACCCGAAAGGGCCATAAAAACATTTTTGCCAATACCAAATGGCTACCGAACAGAATGGGAGCCCACACACGGCCCAACCGTTTGTCCATGGGCCTTTTGCGACATTCTACGCCACGTAAGTGGAGCTGCAGGGGCGAAGGGGCAAAGAGGGGGACGAGCTAGCTTGGGGTGCTTTAACCTAAGTGTAGATGGCACCTCCATTAGCTTTGCATGCAGCACATTGGCATGAAAAAAAATATATGTGCTACCTTTATTTTTAACAATCTTGACAGGGTATGACAACTATCCAAGGGCTTTTGTTGAAGCTTACTCTAAAGAAAGTGTAAGAAAAACGAAGATTCCTATATTATTAAGAGTAATTTATAATAATTTATATTAACAAAGTATAACAACTGTGTTTGATAATAAAAATAATATAAAAGTTCAATAGAAGTCCTGCTTGACTTAAAAAATGCTCGAATTAAGCACAAAATATTTAAAGCCAGCATTAACATGATTGAACTACGAACAATATACTTAAAGCAAGTATTTACATGCTCGAATAAGGCTCAAAATATTTAAAGACAGCGTTAACATGCTTGAATCAAGCACAAAATATTTGAAGCAAGCATTTACCTGCTTGATTCAAGCACAAAATATTTTAAAAAAGCATTAACATGCTTGAATGAAGCACAAAATATTCTTCTCACTTTAAACACATTCCTCTTTTGCAGGGTTTTTACTTGCTTTATGCAAGAACTTATTGATTTTATGCTTTATGCGTCTATTTTTAAAAGGTATAATAGAAGAAAGGATACAGAAGATATAACAAAGATATTATTAATTTAAATTAAAATTTATTAGGTTTTTTATAAATTGCATTTAAAAGTTGGAGACTTGAATTTAAGATATAGACAAAATCGAAGTCTATTTTTCATTCCGAAACGTTTCACCATGTTTTTCTTTTCCCCAAGTTAGTGTATTCAAAGTGCGTTGTTGCTGGCTTTGTTTTCCATTGACTGGCTTAACATGCGTTACTTGGTGTCCGGCCCTTTAGGAAAATTGTTATTTACAACCTTAATCTGCGCAAGAAATGTATTAGAGAGCAGGGCAGAACGGAGCGCTACGGTTTGGACACGGCTCCGAGCATTGGGAAGGCGCAAAGTGTTTACAAACAAAAGCGCAGCCACAATTAGCATACCAGCTAGATGAGCCATGTGGCCAAGTCGTGGGACTGCCAACTGGCCGAAGCTGCGATTTTTTATGACAGGTTAATGACACCCCGCCAAATGACTAAGTAGACGTTGCAGTTGTTGCAACTAAACTGAGCCGAGATGAGCTCAGTTGAGTTGAGTTGAGCTGAGTTGTAGCAAGGTATTAATCAGCACTGGGAGCGAGTGACCCCAATAGAGAGCACAACATGGCAGCAGCAGGAGCAGCAGGAGCAGCACATCCTTCACCCAGACAAAAGGCGTATCAATCAATTAAATGAGCGTTTGCCACACAAGTTCATCGAACCTCAAACCCAGCAGCAGCAGCTGAAGCGGAAAAACGCCAGCAACAACAAAAACAGCAGCAGCAGGAGCGAAGGGTTGACAGCTGGACAATGTATGCATGACTGAATGAATGAATGACAGGAGCAGCTCGAATAGAACAGCTATCTCAGGGATGATGAAATATATTTATATACATTTCCAGGCATTCGGAGTATAATAAAGCTTCTGATTACCTCTGTAAAACTGCGTGTCCTGACTGTCTGATTGACTGACCGACTGACTGATTGATAATTGATGTATAATAAAGCTTATGATGTGCTGACTGACTGGCTGGATCAAAGTATAATAAGACTTCTGATTAACTCTATATATACAACTGTATGTCCTGACTGACTGATTACCTGACTGATTGACTGGTTGATTGACAAACTGACTGACTCACTGACTGATTGATGGTCGTAGTATAATAAAGGTTCTGACTGGCTTAATGACTGATTGATGACCAACGCACAGCTCAGGAAAGAGATCTTTTTAAAGATCTTTGTCCCAATTCAATTTAGGGGTATTTCACACTTTTCGGAAAGTCCATTTCTTCTGGAGCAAACGGGAATCAAATGCTTAATGAATGAATATTTATATTTCGTCATTAAGATTCTCACCCCAAAACTAACATTAGAGAATACCGCCGAATCCAACTTTTGATTCTTTATTCGATGGGCTAAAAACATATTTTACAAATCGACGTGGAATTCAAGATAGTTAAAGTATAAGGAAAGTCAAAAAAGTTCTCATTTTATATTTAAGAAGATACTGACTCAACTGACTCGCAGTTGGAGATGTTAATGGAGTTGTTTTCCCTACAAAAACTCAATATTTGACCTGGCAGCTATTCTGGTGTTCTGGAAACTATATGATATAGTGGTCCGAATTGTTCGGGTGCAACATCAGCACTACCTACAGCGAAGAGAAACAGCGGAACCAACTTTTCCTAAGATAGACTCGAGCTCACAGAGTAACATGCAGAATATATGTTAATACTTTATAGGTTTAAAGGTACTTCACAACATGGCACATATCGTGACAAAGGGAGCATAGCTCCTTGCAAGGGTATTCCGAGTGACAAAATGATAGAGCGGCTGTTAAGGAAAAGGCACACCTAGAGGTTTAATCTATTTAATGTCCTTGTTGCTCGACCAAAAACATCAACTAAATCAATTAAAAACTAAAACTCAAGGATTGTAGGCTGCTTACCTAGGGCTCGACGTGGGGATAATCCTTTTAAGTTTTTCGGGCCCACGGGGTGCGGCAACAACAACAAGCGAATTGGAGAGAGCAAGAGCGAGGCATAGAAAGAGAGCGGGAGAGAGAGAGAGAGAGAGCGAGTGCGGTAGCTGGACACGAACCGAACCGAAAAAAACACTCGACACACTTGAAAAACTTTTGGTCTTTGGGTGGGGTCCGCGTTTTCGAAGTCAATTTTATTTCCGCCTTTTTTTCCGAATACGCCAAGTTAATGGATGCCGCGTTTGGATATTATTTTATTTATTCACAAAAATGCAAATATGTGACTATATATTTGATTACAGTTATTGGAAATGCGGCACACTAGTTACAAATATATCTATTTTCGGCTAAGGGTGGTTTTGAACTTGCCGGAAAAAAGCCGACGCCAAAATTTTCAAGGGTGGCACAAGCCGGCGCGCGTGCGATAAAAAGCGCGTACTATGCGATTAACTAAGACTACAGATAATATATATATGTATATATATATATATAATCTATCAAAACAAATGCCTGATTTTAGGAAGTTTGGTTGCTTTGGTAAATTTTAGGGAAATGCGTTGCTGGGCAAGGCGTTCGGCTTAATTCGTACGAAAGATTAGACACGTCCGCACGCGACGAGGCAACGCTAGAAACTCCAGAGTCCCGAGTCCAGAGCGCACGGCCACTGAACTTCGTCAGGATAAAATATGCTGGCAGGCTGGCGTGTTTTCCAATTGGAATTCGCCAAACGGGATAACTCTCCAAAAGAAAAACCGCGGGGGGAAGGGGCGACGGGTGTGTCGTCTATCGTATTTGCCGGCACTGGAATCCAAACAGCTGCTGAGCTGCCTTAGCTGCAGGGTGTGTTTCCTGCCAACCACAAAGGTCCTTGGAGACTGGAAGGATACACGAGGCAGGCGGCGCGCTCGGCAAAGCTGCCCGATTGTCGCATTTGTTTTGAAACGAAGCGTCCGCTCGGGCAGCTGTGCTCCCATTCACACTGCACGCACGCACGCACGCAACACCCCTGCACACACACACACACACACACGAACACACGCACACCTACCCCTTACTCAAGCTGTGCCTATCTGCAACGCAGATACCGTTAGGTGCTGCAATAACGACGCAATAAATGACGAAACCATGACAACAAGCCGAGACACCCACTTAAACATGAATAATAGCCAGTCATAGCACCCCTCCCCCGTCCCTCGACTCATCCCCTTGCAACACCTTCTACCCCTGCCCTACGCGCACAACATCCCTACGGCTAGCTACAGATGCCTTTGTCCCACAGGAGCTCAGCCGACAAAAGAAGCTTTTCTTAAGATAAAGAATGCAATAGAGAGAGAGAGAAGGAGAGCGAGAGAGAGAAAGAAAGAGGGAGAAAAAGAGAGAGAGTGAGAGAAAAAGAGAGTGAGAAAGAAAGAGAGAGAGACATCTATAATTTGAAATAGAAACAGAAATAGTTCCTACCAGTTTATCTTCAAATATTTCTTAAAGATCTTGAAATATTATCAAGTAGCTTTCTTGATATAGAAGCTAACTATAACGAGGAAGCTGCTCGACTATATACTACCCTGCAAGAGCTTTGATCCCAATCGGGAGTTAGCTAGTCAGTCGACTATGAAATACCCTGCAGCGAATTTGATTCCAAATACAACTTTGTTTCGCGGCTTCTCAACTAGAAACTGCTCTCAATAAATTTTGATCGCAATCACAACTTTGGCATAAAGCTGTTCGACTGCGAAAAATTTATTTTTAAAAATCATTGAATTATAAAGTTTGGTTTATTCTAAACCTTTTATTATAACAACTATTATATCATTTTAAGTTTCTCCCTTACTTTCAAAACCTTTTTAAAGCTCATCATGTGATAAATATTAAACCTCTTTGGACAAATTCACTTTACTAAGCGGAATGTGAGTGGAAAGTGAAGATTGAATAGGTATTTTTACAATTTCTAGGAGTACGCTCAGCACATTTGTAATTTTAGCTGCTGCTGTCAAGAATGTTCACTCACCTCCACATTCTCCACATCGTAGTAGCACAATGTACGCTTGGTCAGTTCGAACCAGCGATGTTTGTAGTTAACGGGCGTGAAACGCTTCTTGTTCTGGGCGCGCTTCACCATGGAGCCGCTCTTGACAATATCGTACAGATGCTCCGACATTTTGTCCATTTTGGCCTGAAAGGATTTGCTGCTGGAGCGCAGCGACAAGGACGACTTGATGCTGCCATGTGAGCTGCGCTGCATTTTGCTGCTCAACATCGCGCTGCGGCGCGACAGGAAAGGGTATCTGGAAAGATGAAGCAAGAGTTGTTAAAGAGCCATAAAGTCATGTTAATGTTATGGCCAAAAATTGTTGGCTTACAAGAGACAACGCCTCGTCACATAAATCAGTCAAGCGAACACAACCTGTGGGCGTGCGAATCTTATGCCATTGACCGCGGCCAAATCGAGTAGCCGGCTAATTGCTGTGGGCGTTGCGCCGCATCAGGCATCAATCAGAGATCCAGCTAAGAGGGGATTGAGCCAGAGAGGCCTTTGACTGGGCCAGAGCAAATCGAGCGATTAAATGGCCAATTAATTAGCCAACAGACTAGGCGGAAGACAGGCAAAAAAAAAGAGAAGCACATTCGCATAAAACTCTGCTCGCAGTCAGCTGACCTTGAAGCGAGTCCGACTTCGACTCCGACTCCAAAAACCAGTTGCAGCCTCTAGAGAACTGTGCGGAGAACTGATTAAAGGATTAGCCCAGTGTAAGCTGATCATCGCTTGACCAGTTCAACAGTTGCCAGCGAAGCGTGTGCACAAACAAACGGCTCGTTGGCACCACTTCCAATATGCAGACAAGAATAAATACGCATTCATATACAATATATGTATATATGTGCAACATAAAAGAGTGCTCGACTGGTCTATGCCCTGTACATAAGTCAGAAGCCTACACTACACTTGTGCTTCTTTTTCAGAGTTTGGAATAATTTATTTTCAAATAACTTTTGTGTTTATGAACCGATAGGTCCGATTAATCTTTTAGTACTTAGAGATGGCATTCAGGATATGCATGCACTAAAAAAAAGATCATACTCTTTAAAATGTTAAGCGGAAGCTTCATAAGAGTTTTCTGGATCTTTGTATAGCAAATGAAAAACTAAATACCAAATTAAATGTCCCTAGCTCTTATAATGTTAGAGACATGTTCAAAAGATCAGTACTTGAAATCGATATTTATCGAATTTTATAAAGCGGAGGAAGTATTCAAAAAGGGTATGCTCCTGACCTGTGTGTGTCATTCCAAATGCTACATACAAAATTTGGAGCAATTGTTTATTATAATCTTCAAAAAGTTCAAGGCTTGGATATCGATAAGTATTGAATTTGAAAAAAAGGAAAGTTATCGAAAACAAAGACATTTCTTGAGATCGGTCATACAGACAGAAACATTTCTTGAGATCGGTCATACAGACAGAAACACAATCCAATCGACACTTCAACTGATCGAGAATACACATGCTCTATGATCTACGTCAGTTACATACACATGCTCAACTTCAACATACCCCTTTTTACCCATCTTCAATAAGTACAGGGTATGCATATGAATATATGCATACATACATATGTAGAGCTATGGAATTATCGCACTTCAACAACAACAAAGCTGCATGCGGCTGCGCATGGAAATCAACAAACAAAAGCGACAAATGCACAACAACAACAACAACAACGGCAACAACAACATAAACGACGGCAGCAACAATAACTACAACGCCTGCGTCCCTCTCCACCCGCTTGGCCGCTCCCACTCCCTTCCATGGTTCATGCGTGGCACTTTAATCAAGCAGAGCGTTGAGAGGCTCAGCACACATTTACCCATAAGTAACCAGCAATAGCTATACAATTTGCAACACGCTCGACTGCGATATACCCTATGAAAAATAATTAAGGCTTGCTTAACTTAAACTTTGAATTAAGGCTTAACTATATCAGATATATCTTGGAAGATATTTTCAACTCTTATTATACTGGGAAAAGAGTATTGTGCAGCGGCGTTAGTAAATTTATTTATTTGTTTTATCTTTCAATTACATACATACATAAATAAACACATTTTAACAAAATATACTCATTGTCCTAAATACTTATAAAAACGATGCTAGTGAAGGTCTTCAATGTAAAAACCGTCGAAAGGGTTGCCATACTTTTGACTGACACACGCATACCAATGCAAATACCCAAATAGATCGTAGATCGTTCGATGAGCATAATTTATAGCTTTTTCGAAAATATTTACTTATGTACACACTAGCAATAAATTAAATAGAGACGAAGAAAATGGGAATAGACAAATACAACTGCTGTTGTTACAAAATAGCAGGGTATTATAAAATAAACACCGCAAAAGGATCGCAACGGCGACTGCGACGGCGCATACATAAATCTTGGCCTGAGGCCTGGACAGGGAATGGAGACGCAGACGTCAACGACGGCTGGGGCTGGACTTGGGATAGCAGCAGCAGCAGCGGCAGCAGACAAAAACAGACAAGAGCCAGCGCGTTTTGGCAAAGCGGGCGTGGCCATGGCCCTGGCACAAACACACATACAGACCAGCACACACACACATGAACACACGCTAGCAGGAAAGATTTAGTCGCCGACGACAACTTTGAATTTCGCCACGCAAATGGCTGCATTTAATTTTTCATGGTGTTTGCTTACTATTAACTTTTTTGCAAATGTTTTGGTTTTTCTGTTGATTGCCGCTATTTTTTGTTTTTTTTTTTTGTATTTTGTTTTAAGCATTTAACGAGGGCGGCTGCGACTGCGTTGGCGTTTGACGCGCTATGCGACCTTTGAAAGAATTTTAACGAAACGCAACCAAAACGAGTTTGCAGCTTGAAAGCAGAAAAAATCAAATGAGAAACAACAAAAAAGAAAAGAAAACAACTCCAAGGCAAGTGAAAAAACTGATTGACTGATTGGCGCAAGTTCTTATTGGATCGGTGGGGTATTCTTATCAGCTGCAAGCGCAACTGTAAAGTCTAGTATTGGTTTTCCGTTTTATTTTTAATTTTTGCATTAGCTCGGCTCACATTTCATTGTGCTGATAAAACATAAAAACCAAACAAGAACAAAGGCAATAAAAATACTTTCAAGCTGCAATGAAATTCGAGCAGCAGAAAGAGAGAGAGAGAGAGAGACAGAGAGAGAGAGGGGAAGAGAGCGGGCAATAACTGTGCCAAACTTACCACAAGTGCCGTTGATTGAGTAATTGAAGCAATGACCGATCGATGCGCGTTGAACAAACGAAATAATAACAACAAATCACTTTCGCTTAAGCGGCGCGCACGCTCAACAACGACGACGGCGATAACAATGAATGCGACGCGACCGGCTTTGACAGCATTTGCATACTGCTCTCCCTGAGTAGCAGGCGAAAAAATTATAAACAATTCGGAGGAGGCTCAGCTGTGCACACACGCACACACACGCACACAAACATATGAGGACTTCACACACAGACACGCAACAGGCGGCGATACGATTTGACAATTCCCGGAACAGCAAGTGCGTTCTACGAGCTCAAGCTAACGTCGCACGTACTTTGACTAGATGTGTATGGCAACTTGTGTTGGCGCGTTTATTTGTGTGCAACTGCTTAGTGCTAATAATTTATTATTAATAATAAACGCGCTGTTGTGCTGTGTTGCGAACGCGCCGACGCGACGGAACTTTAAAGCGTTTATCGATTAATTGGCTAAACCATGCAACCCGACAACTGATATCGATGCTGTGCAAAACGAGTACTATCGGCCGACCACCACTTATGAGTTGCCCACAGCTATCGATCGCAGCATTTGAAAATGTTAAAAAAATATATAAATATGTGTACACTAAAAAATATAGCTAATAGCCTCTGCCCACTGAACACATTTCTGAAAATGTCACATTTTTGCAAAATGTGTAAAATGCGGCCTGTACGTTTCCCCATAAGAAAACACATTTCACACATTTTTAAAAATGTCACATTTTTTAAAAATGTGTAAATTCGCCCCGAACTTTTCGTGTATTTTGCGATGATTAATCGAGATTTCTATCGATGTTGTGAAAAATGTAAACATAAACCAGCTGATATTGCAACGAAGGCAAGCGGTAACTTTAAATTATAATTTTAAATTTTAATAATCCCACAGTTTGTAACATTTAAAATTGGCCAAATCTCGCAAAGAGTCAATTAAACGGAGCCCCTACTTCGGGGCCGTATTATTTGACTTTTGGAAGGAAATCTGTGCGGCGCTTTTGTAAATTAAAGCAACTCGATCAGCTGTTTATTTAAAGAAACAGTACTTTTGCCACTCACATGTTACCGAAAACCGGTGGAACACCAATATGTAAAACTTGAAAATGTGACATTTTTAAGCCCAGTGGACAAAGGCTATAAAATACATATTATATAATATGTTATAAAAACTTGTAGTATAAAAATGTCAATTGTTAATCTACCATGTAGTCAAAGTTATTGCTCAGAGATTTTAGTATCTTCTCTAATATCTTTATATTAAATATATGTACTATAGCCTAAAAAATATTAAAAATACGTTAACTCTTTATAAGTGAAACACACAATTCAAGGTTTCTAAAATACTGTGCACTTAATTTAATAAGTTATTTAGTTTTAGTTTCAAAAGCAATTACACAATTAAATGCGCGCTCTTTGCACTAGGTTCGAAATTACATCCCTCAATTCTCCTTCTTCTGGCTAGCAGCAACCCGCCAAGCACCCACCATATATCTCAGCCAGATCATGAACAAATCAATGCCCATTTGCAACCATGACCAGAACGGTGACAATTTCGAGCCCTCAATTTCGGTCCATCGCACAGCCACCTCCGACAAGGGCAACTGCAGCCGCTCGGCCAGATAAAGCAGCTCCACGTCAAAGGCCCAGCGCTGCACATGCAAACTATTGAATAGCTTGCGCGCCGTGGCACGCGTGAAGAGCTTAAAGCCGCACTGGGTGTCCCGGACAGAGCGTACGGCAAAAATCCAGACAAGCGTGTGAAATCCATGCATCAGTATGGTGCTAAATAAAGAGAGAAATATAGATAATATTAATTAGGATTTGATAATTCCAGTAAAAGTTGAGCATACAGCCATTTCTAGCTAAACTTGGCTGTTTTCAGTGATTGTCAGCTGGAAATAGTTAAAATTGTAGCTGATTTAGCTATTTTTAGCAATTCAATTACTGCCAATTTGCACTTCGGCTATTTTTAGCTATGTTTAACATTGGATTCAGCTACAGTTGGCAACACTGACGGCTTACCGGAGAAAACTGCGCGTGGCAATCGACTCATCCTCGAGATGAGCACGTGACCCAATGGCAATGCCATCGTGTCGCCATTCGGGCGCCAGGCTGGACAATGCCTCGGCCAGCTTATCATAGTCGGCAAATTTGGTGGCACCATCCGCATCCGCGAAGAGCAGCTGGCGACCGCGCGCGCTCAGCATGCCCAGCCGCACGGCGCCGCCCTTGCCGCGATTCTCCACCAGCTCCAGCACACGAAACTTATCAGCTCCATGGATCTTGGAGTATTTCAGGGCCACGGAAACTGTTGCATCGCTGCTGCCATCGCTGACCACAATGACCTCATAGCTAAAATCGGGCTGCTGCTGGGCCTTCTCTGCCAGAAAGGCCATGCACTCGTCCAACATGGCGGGCACTGTATATGGAAAATGAATCATGTGATGGATTACTCATAAAGATCAATCAAAATATAAAAGTGGAGAGCGTACGGCGCTGCTGCTCATTGTAAGCCGGCACAATGACGCTCAGCTCCAAGGTGGGCGGGTCGTCCAAACTGGGAAATGCAATTGTTTTAATCGTTTCGGGATCCAAGTAGAACTTCTCATCCTTGTAGCGCGTTATGTTCGGATATGGCTGCGTTTTGTACAGCAAAACAATTATCGTCTGCAAAATGTGCGAAAAGTTATCAATCAATGTCGTTTGCTGTGGCTATCGCTTTTATTTACATACCAACAATGCGGCTAGAGAGGTTAATCCCAATAGGTAGCCGCACAGCTGCAGCAGTAGAGCCAGCATGTTGACAGCTAAATGTTAATTTAACTAACGGCTATCTTTGCGTTAACATAACTTTTTGAATTAGCGCGAAAATACGAAAATAAAGCCACGTATTTTGTGCCAACTTTGCGTTAGTTGGCAGCTGATAACAATTCGACGAACACAACAAACGTCTATCGATAGTCAGAATATCGATATTTATGGCAACAGCGCTGCCAGACTGCCGCATAATATCAGCCATTTTTGCGTTTAATTCGAATTTGAATTTATTATCGCACGATTTAACTATATCCAAATCCGCACATAGCCATTGATTAATAATTTATTTAGGCAAACCCAAGCGACCTAGCTCAACAGGTACTTCGGTGTCTGGCTAATGCGCGTATTTACTGCGCCTGCGCTCTCACCCGCTGCCAGCCAGATACACACTTGAACAATTTTCAGCAGCGTCTGTTTTTTGGTTTAATAAAATGTTCTTGTAAATTGAGTAATAATAATTAAAAATGCAATTACTATCACTGCTGATTGTCTTACTGGCCGCGGCCAGCTGCAGCACGTATAAACTACATTTGGAGGCAAATGTTGGCGAGCTGTTTACTTATAAAATCGAGCCGCAGCTCTTCAACTGGACGCACCAGGTGATTAGCGAACAGTTTCGCTATCGGCCCTCGCTGCAGCATTACCCGGATCTGCCCAGCTGGATGCGCTATATGTACAGCCATGAATACCATGCGGGCTTCCTCTATGGCACCCCGCCGGGCACCGCAGCTGGCAAATCCCTCAACCTGGATCTGGTGGCCCTCAATCGCCAGAACTATGAGACACGCCAGATTGTCATCTCGTTGTTTGTGGCGCATAAATTCATTACGCCCAATGTGGTGCAAATGAAAATCGATAATCTCAATTGGGTGCATCTGATGGATCCGGGTCGCGTGGAGAACTTACGCAACATATTCCGTAAGGATCTCTGGCCGAGCAGCAAAGAGGATCTGAGCGTGGTTTTCATGGAATCAGCGATTAACATGGGCGGACGTTTGCCGCTGCGGCCGCAGCAGCGTGAGGGGTGAGTCTGAGCCATATCTATATACAAAATAATCCTTTCCAATCCTCTGCAGCGTCATTGTGCACGTTGGCAGCTTTGCCCAGTTCTCGCCGCGCCTCAAGGAGCTGCAGGAGGAGGTGCGTCCGCTGTACAAGCTGCCCTCGTGCACCTACAAACGCACCTCCGTCCAAAAGATATTCGAAAATGTCGGCTTCAAACTGGACTGGTGCGCCTTCAAAATGGTGGGCATCGAGTCGCCCACCGAGGTGCTCTATCACAATAATCACGCCAGCGGCCGGCTAAAGGAGCATCTGAAGGAGCACCATCAGCAGCAGCAGCAGCGCAGCGAGGATGAACGCTGGCTGGGCATTCCACGCGAGGATGTGCCCATGCGCAACTATATCGATGAGTTTGCCTTCGCCTTTGCCATACCAGGCATGATTCTCGCCGTGCTCGTGGGCATACTCTCGGCCGTGCTCTGCTTTCAGCACCAGAAATTGTAAGTCCAATGGGATTGGGGTTACGTGGAGACATCTCCATGTCAGATTTAACAGCCGACCTACCTATTTATATAGGTATTTTCTTTTAATTTCAATCAATTTTTTTATTATCTTTGTTTTTTTATTAGTTACGATCCGTATTCCGAGTTATTCTTTGACAATATTTTTCACATATGCGAAGAGTCCTGCGCCCGAGCGCCAAACGATTCGGAAGATGAGGACGACAGGTGAATTATGATTTAAATGTTTCATATTTTATTTGCAAGCTCAATCACGTACATATTTATTGGACTTAAAAAACAACTTTTACCTTACCTTTACAGCTTCCTTCATATAGACTATCCCATGTCATCCACCGTGCAAATGGTTCAGTGCTCTGATACCAGTCCCATGCAGCCGGTGACAACGCTGAAGAGTCTCAAGGATCCCAATTTTCTGCTGGACAACACAAGCATGCGTTCCCAAAGGTATAGAGTGCAGCATTTCTTTATCCTTTTCAGTATATATCTTTTAAATTGCAGTCCAAGCAATAGCTTGTATCAGCTCGACACCGGCGCTTCCGGCATCTATGCACGCCCCAAGCCGCCACCCTATAATGGCGGCACTTTGGGACGCAATGGCGTGGACATTTGACAAACATCGCCGCGAGTGCTCTACTGTTAAAGGCGCTTCATTTAAATCAAAAGCAATACTCATAAAATGCAACTGCAAATAGCCGGCAGCCAGTATCAAGGGGCCGGGCATATCGTAATCGCATCGAATTATGCATATCTATCAATTATCTAGCGTTATGCGTAGCAAATTTAGTTTAATGTTTAGCTTTCTTGCAAATAAATAGCAATTTTGTAGTAGAAACTTAGTGCACAAAAGCTTACCTATTCAAAACACGCGCTCAGTTTAACAATGCAGCCCTGCATATTTGCCATTCACATAGGTGCGCGCACATAGCTGCTGTGTGCGAACTCCGCTGACGGGCGCATATCTTACGGCGAGTCAATGGCTTATTCGAAATAATGCTGATAGAATAAGCTGCCTGCATTAGCTCAACGATCATTCTATTCATTACTTATATAAGCACTCATTTTGTATGATAGTCAACTTTCTTTAAAGCAAAAGTTGACATATTTCAAACGCGCGCCAACCCAAACTGAGCAGCCCTACACATATGCCATTCACATGCAAGCGCGTGCATTGTTGGGGTCATCCGCTCCTGATAAGCGGTGAAAGTCGTGGCCTAATCGCTTTCTATTTCGTTTAAAATTTTCAATTAAAAACCAACGTGTTACTAAAAATGGTGCTCTCACTGATTAGCTCCCTGGAGGAGCTCATTGATCAGTACAAGATAAATCTGATTCAAGTGATTTTCATCGTTTTTATTGTGACCATCGTCTTGCTGGGCAGTTTAATGACCCTGGTAGAATCGCATTTGCCCAACTGCATTCGTCAGTCCTTTCGTTACGGGAAGCACAGTCATAAGGGCGAAACGGACGCACTGATCAGTCATCTGGAAGTGCCCAAGGCCTGGTTCAGTCATTTCTATATATTCGCCTTTGGCTGGTCTCTGCTGGCGCTCTATTTCATCAGCAGTTCCATCCTCACCCAAACCACGGCGCCGGAGTACGTGCTACGCTTTCTGGACTTCATGTGCGGCGGACACACTCAACGGCAGGTGCAGGTGGACTCGAACACAGCGCTCATTGGAACCGTGCTGCTCACCCTGCAGTGTGTGCGTCGCTTCTACGAGACGAATTTCGTACAAATCTTCTCCAAGCGCAGCCGAATAAATCTCTCGCACTATGCCGTGGGACATATACACTATTTTGGCGCCATTATCGCGCTGCTGGCCAATACGGCAGGCTTTGTGCGCGGCTCGAAGCCGGCGCCGTTCACGCTCTCCAATGTCAGCCTGCTGCAAGCAACTTATACGCTCGTCTTTCTGTTCGCCTGGCTGCAGCAGTATGCCAGCAATATGCTGCTGGTGCGACTGCGCAAGGATGCCAAGACGGGCGCTGTCCAGACGGAGGCACATCTGCTGCCCAGCGGCGGCTGGTTCAATTTGATCTCCTCGCCGCACATGTTCTTCGAGGTGGTCATGTACTATTGCCTCGCCGATCTATTTACGCCCATTAGCACATGGAAGCTGATCTTCCTGTGGGTGGCCAGCAATCAGACGATCAACGCGCTGCTCACCCATCAATGGTACAAGGAGAACTTTAAGGATTATCCCAAACAGCGACATGCCATCATACCCTGGCTGCTGTAGGCTTCAGTTACAAATTGTATTACTAATTTATTTGTGGCATTTATTATTAAACTCGTTTTACACACACACAATGTGCTTGCTGTTGTTGTTGTTGTTGTCAATTCGAACTATATAAAACGTGAACGTTCCACTTGAACCTATCTTTGGGCGTCAATTGATTTTACTTAAACAAGAAACTGCAAGCGAGAAATAATTAAAGAAAGGCCGGAATTACAGCTAGTTGGACTTACCTATAAGGATAACCCTGCGCCTTGGAACGGAATACGGATAGCAAAAAGGAGAAAAACACGGTTAACAATACCAAACCAGCCATGGCCATCATGCGGTTGCGATTGTGCGCCTTCGGTGTGCCCGACTCGATGAGCAATATCATGCCCAGAACAATCATGGCATCTGCAAAAGACCCAAAAATTACCTCATTGGCAGTTGGCAAAAGGAGCTTAGGCAATTCCAGGACTTACTCAAAAACATGACAATGTACGTCTCCACGACCAGCTGGCCCTGGGACGAGCCGTGGATGTAGGCGACGCCGCCGTTTTGGGTTTTATGCACCAGAGGCGGTCCGCGTATGTGATTCCACATTTGACCGGAGATCATGGCGAAGCAAAAGAATACAGCAATTGCACCCCACAGATTTTTGTTGTACAGGAACTCCAGATTGTTGCGACGAATATACAAAAAGCTGCCCACCAAGGCGACCAGGGTAATCATGGCCACCGTGCCCGAATAGTTTGGCGGACGGAATATGCGTATTGTGATATCCGTGCGTTCGGCCACAAACTTGGCTATGGAATCGGCGGCAAAGCCAACACGATGTATATCCATGGTATCGGCACCCTTCGGCTTGCCCTTGGCCGGGAAATGCATGAAAACGGGCGCCGTATTCAGGCGCAGCAGCTGAAACACATCGGAGCCCTCATCGAAATCGACCATGGCAAAGAACAGCTTGTTCGAGTAGATGGGCGAGAAGCGATACGAGTTGGCCACAATGCTGAACTCGTCGTGGGCATGACGACAGATCTGGCATTGGCGGGACGGCGCCAGCGCCGTTAGCATCACAATCATTGAGTAGTTGCGCGGCGTGTTTTTCACATATTCACGGAACTTCGGTCCATTGAAGCGCAGCAGCGGCTTCTTCATGTTCATCTCCACCAGATTCTGCACCTTCTCCGAAAGCGAGAGACCCGTCTGCAATAAATCAAACATTAATGTTTACATCTGCCGCAAGTCCCGTTGCCGGCTAACGGAACCGGCTAGCTCCCGTGGCTCTGACGTGGCCATATCCACGGCCGAATGTGCATACCTTTTGTTTACCCTGTGCTGCGACAAAGATTAGGCAGCCGAGTAGCACAATGAGCGCGCACAAGAGCGTCTTGCGCAGCAGCTTCATTTTGTAATGTGATTTACGTTCAAATTTTCACTAATTAAAAGCCAAAATTACAGCGTTTAACTTAGAAAAAAAGAATTTTGTGTCAGCGCTGCATGCAGCTGATTGTGAATGGCAACAGCGTATGGCGTTGCCAGACTGTCGTTGCTCTGCTTCTTGCTCACACATGCTGATTGGTGATGATTCGTGCATAGCGTGACAATGTGTTTTAGTGCAAATTTCGTGCCGCACTCATCTCTATCGTCAACTATACGCGTTTTCGAGACGCGTTGGTCGGCTATTTTTTATTTGTCTTTATTTTAATTTAAATTAAGTATTAATTTATTTAACTGTGCAGCAGAGACGCCGATTGGCATGAGCGATGTATTGAAGAGCTCGCAAGAGCGTTCGCGTAAACGCAGACTGCTGCTTGCCCAAACGGTGGGTGGGCGTCAATTTTCGCCGTCGCTTCTTTGTTTTTCTCTAAATAATTTGAATATTTAAATAATTTTAGCTCGGTTTGTCCAGCGTTGACGAGCTGAAAAAGGTGCTGGGCAATGCAGAAGATAGCAACAACTACTCTGGTGTCGGTGGCAGCAGGCAGCTGAATGCCTCGGGCCAACGGGACGAGGAGGATGGCGGCAGCGGCGGCGCCTCATCGTCCAAGAAGACACCGAACGAGATCATTTACAGGGACTCCTCGACGTTCCTGAAGGGCACACAGTCTTCCAATCCGCACAATGATTACTGCCAGCATTTTGTGGACACCGGCCAAAGGCCACAAAATTTTATACGCGATGTCGGCCTGGCCGATCGCTTCGAGGAGTATCCCAAGCTGCGGGAGCTCATCAAGCTGAAAGACAAACTTATCCAGGACACCGCATCGGCGCCCATGTATCTGAAGGCCGATCTCAAAACGTTAGATGTCAAAACCCTGGGTACCAAATTTGATGTCATACTCATTGAGCCGCCGCTGGAGGAATATGCTCGAGCAGCGCCCGCTGTGGCCACGGTGGGCGGGGCGCCGCGCGTCTTCTGGAACTGGGACGACATACTCAGTAAGCTGATCAGCAAGAGTCTATTTGTAGACCATGTTAAACATTTCTTTGCACGCAGATTTGGATGTCGGCGAGATAGCCGAACATCGTTCGTTTGTGTTCCTGTGGTGCGGCTCGTCGGAGGGATTGGACCAGGGCCGTAATTGTCTGAAGAAGTGGGGCTTTCGCCGCTGCGAGGACATCTGCTGGATACGCACAAACATCAACAAGCCGGGCCATTCCAAGCAGGCCATACCCAAATCCGTTTTCCAGCGCACAAAGGAGCACTGCCTGATGGGCATCAAGGGAACGGTGCGACGTTCTAGCGATGGTGACTTCATACACGCCAATGTGGACATTGATCTGATAATATCCGAGGAGGAGGAATTCGGTAGCTTTGAGAAGCCCATCGAAATCTTTCATATCATTGAGCATTTTTGCCTGGGCCGTCGGCGTTTGCACTTGTTTGGCCGCGATTCGAGCATTAGGCCGGGCTGGCTAACAGTTGGACCCGAGCTGACGAATTCCAATTTCAATGCCGAGCTGTATCAGACCTATTTCGCGGAGGCCACCGCCACCGGCTGCACCAGTCGCATCGAAATGCTGCGGCCAAAGAGTCCGCCGCCAAATAGCAAAGTGTTGCGCGGCCGTGGACGCGGCTTTCCACGTGGTCGTGGCCGGCCCAGATAGTAATCACTCCACTGCATGTATTTCTAGTTAATAAGCGCGATAGTTGTTGTAAACGTGGCACTTAATCGTGCGATTGATCTTGGACTTGAATGCTGTAATCTACTGCAGGATTAATCTAAGGTTTAAGGTACAATTTATACTTATGTCATTGTACACGATATAATGCTAGGATTAAAGCTAAATAAAAAACTAATGCTGCAGACTGGGATGTTGATTCAGATGCCGCATATAGACGTCCAGCTCATCCTCGTCGCTGGAATTGCTTCGTTCAGGCGCGAGATTATCCACCTTAGGATCAACTTCATCATCATCGTCGGTGGACTCGAAGTAGGCATCCTCCTCATCACGTTCGATTTGCTTTAGATCGTCAAGCTGGGCATTATCATCTACAGCTGTGTAGTCGAAATCCTTGTCCTGGCCACTGAGAAAGCGCTCCTTCATCAAGCCCATAAACTCGTTGCGCAGCAGCTCTCTTTCGCCGGGATTGTAATACTCGGCTGTGGTTATTCGGCTGACTGGCGCTGCGGCATGCTGCGTATTCCGACTCGTGGAGCAGGCCACCGGCTCATCATCCTCGAAGCCGCCCCATTGCTTGCGGCATGCTGCCGGCACTTCGCAATCCAAACTTGCTGCTGGTGCTGGCAGCGACTCCATCTCTGAGCTGCTATCCACCTGTTGCAACAGCTCGTCCCGCTGCTTCTGCTCCAGCGTGTGCATCAGTATGCCCGAGAAGCTGGTGTTGCGCACATCGTAACTGTCACGTTGCTTCCGCTCCTGCTCCGTCAGGTATTGTCCGACCAGTTCCTGGTACAGCTCTGGTGCCCGCTGCATCATTTCGTGCTCGCTGAAGTATTCGCCCTTCTGCAGCAGCTGCTCCATTGCATGGTAGCGCCTATTCTTGACGCAGATCGAGCGGGTGTGCAGCTTCCGTTTGAAGTCTTCCAGCAGCAGGCAAATCTCCTCCAGGTTCTCGTCGGGCTTGATGGGCTCCTGTACGCCCAGAGACTCAAAGTCGCTTAATTGTCGCTCGTCTAAATAGCTGCCAAAGCGTATCAAGAAAGTTTCGCGATTTTTGTGAAATGCATCCTGCGCAATTTGTTGCTTCTCCGAAACGATTAGCTCGGGATCATCGATTTGTTGCGATTTAAAGATAATGCTGGCATTTTCAGCAAGAGCTCTGAATATATCCACAAGTTGATTGGGTAATTCGGCTACTTCTGAGCTGTTATCGCTGTTCGCGGCCTCAGTTTGTGTCATTTTAACGAATTAAATATTTGTAAACAAAAGCTTCTTCTTCGGTGCAAGTCATTCAGCGCGAATTGCATTCTTTTAGAACAAGTTCATTTAAGTCGTTCATTAAATGAATAACTGAATGTTTAAATGAACAGCTGAACTGATTTGTTAACAAAATCATTTTGCTCATTAGTTATTAAAAAACAAAACATTTTTTTGCATTTTATTTTTTGGCTATGGAGAAATTAAAATATTATTTTATTCAGTCGTTAATTATTGTCGTTGTTCATTTCTGTATAAGCACACATGCGGTATTGTTAAGTAAAGTTGTTTGAGTAAGCTTATTTTTTCGTATAAAATCATCATTCTACATGTATAACTACAAATACTATCTCAAAAAACTAATTTTATTACCTTGTTTATTCATATATTAAGAAAGTAGTTCCATTTAAGTGGTTACAGATAAGTTATTATCAACCCAAAAATAACTGAAAAGCTAAATATCTGAACTGATCATTTACAAAAAACAGAATAACTGAACAAGTAAAATAATCTACAACGTTCAGAAGCAACTAAATAACAAGTGGATAACATTACTAGTTAAAAGTTGAACTTGAATTACCAACTGAAAACGAGTTTTTAAAATATTACCGATAACGATAACAGACCAACACATCGATATCTGCTGTGCGCTCAGAAATGTAATTGCCATTCACGTGTGTACGTTGCAGCTGTTTGGGTGTGATTGTGTGTGGGGTTTTTTTTTGGCAGCTCCAGCTGTTCTTTAGTTATAAGCAAGAACCGCGGCAGCTAATCTCCAACGCGCAATCATTATAATAAAGGGCTTCTTGCAATAGTATTTATCAGTGCTTGCGGCCCGACCCGCGCGTCTCTTTCTCTGCGCGGCAGTCGGAAATGATGACTAAGAAACAAAGCTGCGTGAAAAAAAAGAAAAAGTCCCAAACTCGCTTTCGTTTCGTTTCGTTTCGGCGCACGCCTAAAGCCTAAATACGATGTCGAATATTGATTGGAATTTCGCATGGAACTGGACACACTTCTGTCCAACCGGCCTGAAGCCATTCGCCAATGACACCAACGATCTGTTGCCCTGCTTCCAGAAGACCCTGCTCCAGCTGCCCGTCTATACGATCTTTGCGGCGATATCCGCCTACAATTTTGGCAATCAAACGCAGCAGATAGCGCGCAATAGCCTGCAATTGCAATTGCTGGCATTGCGCATTGTATTTAGTATTATTTTGGCACTGCTGCCCGTATCCAAGATATTTGTATTCCATCGCGCTGGCATCGATTTGTATGCGGTCGATGTGCTTGTCGTCACCGCCGAGTGCATCATGTGGATTGTGCACTGTGGTAAGTTTATTATTGGACAATTAAGGTCTCCGTTGTGTCTGGCTGACTCATTGACTTTTGTTTTCCAGGCTATCTGCTGACGGCGCGACATTTTGGCACGCTGAGCCATCGTGGCCCGCTGCTAATGAATGTTGTTTGGCTCATGGTCGTGGTGCTGGATGGTGTTTGGCTGCGCACCAGTCGCCACTTTGAGTGGTGGCCCTGGAGCTTGGCCACGCTGCTGTGCGACCTGTGCTACGCCGCCACGCTGCTGCCCAAGGGGAATGCCGTCTTGTGCTCCAGCACGATTGGCACCAGAGATCGCGAGCAGGAGGCGTTGCTGGCCAATCGTTATACCTACTTTCACTTTGAGCTGAATGAGGCGCTGCTGGGCCATGCACAGGACGAGGCCAATTGGGCGTCACGTTTCGTGTTCCACTGGGTGCAGCCGCTGATAAGCAAGGGCGTGGCCGGCAAATTGCGTCGCATCGAGGATTTGTTTGATCTGCCCGATGCGCTGAACATAACACGCCTCAGCGAGCGACTGCATCTGGCGTTGTCGCAATCGCAGAGCATATTCCGTGCGCTGCACAAGTGCTTTGGCCTGGAGTTCTATTTAATCGGACTGTTGCGCCTCGTAGCGGACATCTCCAGCTTTGCCGGCCCGCTGCTGCTGGGCGGACTGTTGCGGCAGGACAGCAACCAGGATGGACCAACGGACGGCAGAGCCTATTACTATGCTCTGGGCCTGTTCGGCAGCACCTTGCTGTCGGCGGTGTGCGGCTGTCATTTCGACTGGCGCATGGCTATGGTCAGCATGAAGATGCGCGTGGGCGTCGTCAATAGCATCTATCGCAAGGCATTGGAGGCGCGCGGTGTGCGCGAATCGCGTCCGGATATGCTTAATCTCATGTCCACCGATGCGGATCGCATTGTCAACTCGTGTATTAGCTTCCACTTCTTCTGGAGCATACCCTTCAAGCTGTTTACCACATTGTATCTGCTCTATCTGCAGCTGGGCGCCGCCTTCCTGGCGGGCGTCATCTTTGCCGCACTGCTGATACCCATCAATCGCTGGCTGGCCAAGCGCATCGGCATCTATTCGACGGGCCTGATGAGCGCCAAGGATGCGCGTCTCTCGGCCACCACAGAGACCATGCAGGGCGCCAAGCAAATCAAGACCAATGCCTGGGAGCCCATATTTATAACCAAAATACGCGCACTTCGCACCACGGAGCTGAAATTTCTGTCTAAGCGCAAATATTTGGATGCGATGTGCGTTTATTTCTGGGCAACGACGCCGGTGCTCATGTGCCTGCTCACATTTGGCGTATCCGTGCTGCTGGGCAATCCGTTGATTGCCTCCACGACGTACACGAGCGTCGCGCTGCTTTACATGCTGATCGGACCGCTGAATGCCTTTCCCTGGGTGCTCAATGGATTGATCGAGGCGTGGGTATCGTTGCGGCGCGTTCAACAGCTGATGGATGTACCCAATTTGGACTATTCCAGCTACTATAATCCCATTATGCGCGGCAGTGCAAGTCCGGCAGCCATGCCCAGTGTGCTGCAAATGAAGTCGGCCCACTTTGTGCACGATACGGAGCACAGCGATAGCGACAGCGAGACAACTATTTCGCAGTTCCGTCTGAGCGACATCAATTTGGACATCAAGGCGGGCCAACTGATCTGCATTGAGGGTCCCGTTGGCGGCGGCAAGAGCAGCCTGCTGACGGCCATCATAGCCGGGCTGCAGTGTCTCGATGGCGAGGTGTGCGTCCAGGAGCTGACCACCGGCTTTGGCTATGTGCCGCAATCGCCATGGCTGCAGCGCGCCACAATACGCGACAACATCGTGTGGGGCAGCAACTTTGACGAACAATGGTACAGGACCGTGCTGCACGCGTGCGCTCTCAACGAGGATATACGCATCCTTGGCGGTGATCTCATGGGTGTGGGCGAAAACGGACGCACGCTGTCTGGCGGGCAACGGGCACGGGTGGCCTTGGCGCGCGCCGTTTACCAGAACAAGAAGGGTGAGCTCCCAGTCGATCATCTTCGACTGAAGTCTCATATTCCATCTCAATTATTTATATTTAAATCTTTTTTGAACACTTCCAGTTTATCTGCTGGACGATGTGCTGTCCTCGCTGGACGCTCATGTGGCCAAGCACATTATACGCCACTGTCTGCTGGGCCTGCTCAAGGAGAAGACGCGCATTGTGGTCTGCCGCAGCACCCAGCTATTCTTCCATGCCAATCAGATACTGCACATCAAGGATGGTCAGCTGCGGCCCAGCGATTACATGACCGAGAGCATTGACGTCAGTTCCGAGGAGGAGGAGGAGGAGGAGAATGAGCTTAATAGCCATTCGCTTGCGCTGCGTCGCCTGTCCGTGGAGCTGCCCAATGCAGCGGATGTGGACAAGCGCAGCGTGGACAGTCTGCTGCTGGAGGAGTCGCGCGAGTTTGGGCATCTGGCTGGCAATGTGTTTGCCTGCTATTGGCGCGCCGTGACCGCTCCGCTCGCGCTCACCGTGCTGCTGTCCGTGCTGCTCATGCAGCTAACAC
This sequence comes from Drosophila montana, assembly GCF_035044405.1. Taxonomy (NCBI): domain Eukaryota; kingdom Metazoa; phylum Arthropoda; class Insecta; order Diptera; family Drosophilidae; genus Drosophila; species Drosophila montana. The sequence goes on along the minus strand of NW_026996359.1, from coordinate 295,903 downwards.
GGAACCTGAGCGACGCTTGGCTGGCGCACTGGGTCACCGACACAACGCTCGATGGCCATACGAACGACACAACGCTGCAGCATCAGCTCATGCGACCCGGTAGCTCCGGCAATGAAAGCGCTGCAGCGCATACAACTGGCTACTATTTGGGCATCTTTGCGGCAATTGCTGTGACCAATTCCCTGGTAACGCTCGCGCGTGCCTTTCTCTTTGCCTATGCGGGCATCAAGGCGGCAATTTTTATGCACGAGCAGCTCCTCAAGCGTGTCATGTTTGTGAGTACAGGGTATTACCTGGCTCAGTATTTACCAATTGTAATTAATTAATTGTAATTGCAGGCCAAGTTCAATTTCTTTGACGTCACCTCGGTGGGTCGCATACTCAATCGCTTCTCCTCGGACACAAACACGGTGGACGACTCGCTGCCATTTATACTGAACATTTTGCTGGCCCAATTGGCGGGCTTGGTGGGCGCCCTGTGCGTCAGCCTGTACGCCATGCCCTGGCTGGTGCTGATCATAATACCCATGGTGCCGATCTACTTGAATCTGCAGCAACGCTATCGCCACGCCTCGCGGGATATAAAGCGTTTGTCCAGCAATGCCATGTCTCCGCTGTACACACATTTTACGGAGACCCTGGAGGGATTGTCTACGATACGCAGCATGCGGGCGAGTGCCCGTTTCCAGCGCGACTTCCAGGGCAAGCTGGAGGAGAGCACAAAGGCGCAGCTGTCCGCGGCAGCGGCACAGCAATGGTTGGCCCTGCGTCTCCAGCTGCTCGGCTCGCTGCTGGTGGGCGGCGCTGGCCTGTTGGCCGCCATAACAGCCTCGCATACCACCAATCCTGGGCTGGTGGGTCTGTGCATATCGTATGCATTGTCCATAACCGGCCAGCTGGGCGATCTGCTGCATGCTGTGGCCGAGACCGAGCAGGAGCTGGTTGCGGTCGAGCGTGTGGATGAGTATTTGCAGCTGGAGCCGGAACAGAATGCCGAGGGCAGCGCGGATCCACCATTTGGCTGGCCCACACAGGGTGTGCTCAGCTTTAAGAATGTGCAGCTCAGCTACAGGGAGCATTTGTCGCCGGCTTTGCGCGGCATTAGCTTCGAAACGGAGGCCTTTGAACGCATCGGCATTGTGGGACGCACGGGAGCCGGCAAGAGCTCTGTCCTGGCCGCATTGCTGCGCGTTGCCCCACTTAGCCAGGGCGACATCTATCTCGACCAGATGAATCTAAAGACGCTGGCGTTGAGTTTGCTGCGCGAACGCATTGGCGTCATCACGCAGGAGCCCTTCCTCTTTGAGGGTAGGTTACCTGACGGCTTTCTTGACTCCAATCTTCACTAAACTTCATTTCTTTTGGCAGGCACGGTGCGTGAAAATCTGGACCCTAGTCACAAGTATTACGACTCGGAAATTTGGCATGCCATCAAGAATTCGGCAGCCGCCACGCTGCTCGTCCAGCAACTGGGTGGCTTGGATGGGCGTGTCGAGCGTTGCGGCAACAATCTGTCGGCCGGACAACGTCAGCTACTTTGTTTGGCCCGTGCGCTGCTCAAGAATGCCAAGGTCGTTTGCATTGATGAGGGCACCTCCTCGTTGGACGACGAATCCGACTTGTGCATGCAGCAGGCGCTGCGGAATGCCTTCAAAAGTTGCACATTGATTTTCATAGCACATCGATTGCGCGGCCTGCAGGCCATGGATCGCATCCTTGTGCTGGACGATGGCCGCATTTGTGAGCAGGGCAAACCGCAGCAGCTGGCAGCCGATGGCAATTCCCGATTCCATAGCATGCTGCAAGCGCAGGACATCAGTTTGACTGACTTTGCTAAAATCGATTAGCTGTAAATAATTGGGAACAATTAAGTTCCTTCTATGTACGATTCGACGATCTGTGTATTTATTGTTTTTATAATTATTATTTGATAATTGTATATTTAGCTTTTATGTTAATACCAAATACAATACATGATTTTAGGCAACAGGTCAGATCAGTTATAAAAATAAGAAATTTGTTTTCTGAATAACTACTAAAATGTTCAGCACAAAACTTGCCACGGACAAAGAGGTATAGATTTGTATGTGTATGTATTTTTGCATGCATGTGTGTATTCATGTGTGTATGCATGTATGAAGGCATTCACGTTTGCATGTATATATGCATGTATGTATGCGTGTACGTATGTGTGTATGTATGTGTGTATGTATGAATGTTTGCATGTATGTATGCGTATATGTATGTGTGTATGTGTGTATGTATGCATGTATGTGTGTTTGCATGTATGTGTCTATATATGTATGTATGTATACATGTATGTATGTATGTATGTATGTAGGTATATATATGTAGGTGTATGTATGTATGTATGTATGTAGGTATATGTATGTAGGTGTATGAATGCATGCATGAATGTATGCATGTATGTATGTATATATTATACATGAATTTATATATGGAAATGAATGTATGCACATATTTGTATGTTTACATGCAAGACCGAGTTTACCTCTAGCAGCGCTGCAAATTTAAAAAAAACGTATTTCGAACTAATTCCCTTCTACGCGATTCTCATGAATTCAAGTAAGTCTTCAAGCAAGGCTTCACTTCAAGTATAGGAGGAGACGGCTTCAGCTAATGGGGAGACGGCAGCTTCAGCATTCGAGGTGGCGGCGGTTTTAATATTGGAGGAGACGGCTTCAACTATGCAGGAGGCGGCAGTTTCAGCACTGCAGGAGACAGAAACTGTAGCAAAGGAAGAGGTGGCAGCTTAAACTATGGTGGAGACAGTAGCTATGGCTTTGGCGGAGAAAATTGAAGAAATTGGTACGTATTATATCCACATAATATTAGTAATAACTTTTTTGGTCGTACATAAGAGTTCGTCTCCCGCCTATTGATAGATGATGATAAAATATTCGTACGTGGGTATTTACAGGTAAGTACGTAATCTCTATATATAAAACTGTTTGGCCTGACTGACTGACGCACAGCCCAAACCGTAAAAGCCAGAAAATTAGAATTTCACAGTCGTTACCTTATGTGATGAAGGTGCCCGTTAAGACGGGATTTCGGGAAATTGCACCCGCATGCCTGGAAAAATCGTTTGTACGAACAATTTTTGTTTTCCATCCGATCGGCCTGAAATTCGTTTTCAAAGATCTTTGAGAGAATTTATTTTAAACGTGCCACAGGCTAGGCCGGGGTATGCCCGCTATTATCCTATATAGACATAGGTCAAAATTACCCACCCCCATAACTCGGTCAAAAATCAACAGATTTACATAAGGTTTGGCTTTTTGCTCCTGGTTCGGCCTCTAGATCAATTTGGCATCCAAATCTGGCAACATTATTTTGGGTCAAAATTCAAGTGAAAATGGTACCCTAACCTATCCTATATAGACATAGGTCAAAATTTCCCACCCCCATAACTCGGTCAAAAATCAACAGATTTACATAAGGTTTGGCTTTTTGTTCATGGTTTGGCCTCTAGATCAATTTGACATCCAAATCTGGCAACATTATTTGGGTCAAAATTCAAGTGAAAATGGTGCCCTAAAATATCCTATATGGACACAGGTCAAAATTTCCCACCCCCATAACTCGGCCAAATCTCATCCGATTTTCACGAGGAATTGCTTTTTGTTCATGGTTTGGGCTCTATATCAATTTGGCATCTAAACCTGACAACATTATTTTGGGTCGAAATTCATGTGAATTGGTACCCTCAAATATCCTATATAGACATAGATGAAAATTTCCCACGTCCATAACTCGGTCAAAAATCAACCGATTTACATAAGGGTTGGCTTTTTGTTCATGTTTCGGCCTCTAGATCAATTTAGCGTCCAAATCTGTCAACATTATTTTGGGTCGAAATTCATGTGAAAATGGTACCCTCAAATATCCTATATAGACATAGATGAAAATTTCCCACGTCCATAACTCGGTCAAAAATCAACAGATTTACATAAGGTTTGGCTTTTCGTTCATGGTTTGGCTTCTAGATCAATTTGACATCCAAATCTGGCAACATTATTTTGGGTCGAAATTCAAGTGAAAATGGTACCCTCAAATATCCTATATAGACATAGATGAAAATTTCCCACGTCCATAACTCGGTCAAAAATCAACCGATTTACATAAGGGTTGGCTTTTTGTTCATGGTTCGGCCTTTAGATCAATTTGGCATCCAAATCTGGCAACATTATTTTGGGTCAAAATTCAAGTGAAAATGGTGCCCTAAAATATCCTATATGGACACAGGTCAAAATTTCCCACCCCCATAACTCGGCCAAATCTCATCCGATTTTCACGAGGAATTGCTTTTTGTTCATGGTTTGGGCTCTATATCAATTTGGCATCTAAACCTGACAACATTATTTTGGGTCGAAATTCATGTGAATTGGTACCCTCAAATATCCTATATAGACATAGATGAAAATTTTCCACGTCCATAACTCGGTCAAAAATCAACCGATTTACATAAGGGTTGGCTTTTTGTTCATGGTTCGGCCTTTAGATCAATTTGGCATCCAAATCTGGCAACAATTTTTTGGGTCAAAATTCAAGTGAAAACGGTGCCCTAAAATATACATAGGTCAAAATTTCCCACCCCCATAACTCGGTCAAAAATCAACAGATTTACATAAGGCTTAGCTTTTAATTCATGGCTTGACCTATAGATCAATTTTGCATCCAAATCTGGCAACATTATTTTGGGTCAAAATTCACGTGAAAATTGTGCCCTAAAATATCCTATATAGACATAGGTCAAAATTTCCCACGTCCATAACCCTGTCAAAAATCAACCGATTTACATAAGGGTTGGCTTTTTGTTCATGTTTCGGCCTCTAGATCAATTTAGCGTCCAAATCTGTCAACATTATTTTGGGTCAAAATTCAAGTGAAAATGGTGCCCTAAAATATCCTATATGGACACAGGTCAAAATTTCCCACCCCCATAACTCGGTCAAATCTCATCCGATTTTCACGAGGAATTGCTTTTTGTTCATGGTTTGGGCTCTATATCAATTTGGCATCTAAACCTGACAACATTATTTTGGGTCGAAATTCATGTGAATTGGTACCCTCAAATATCCTATATAGACATAGATGAAAATTTCCCACGTCCATAACTCGGTCAAAAATCAACCGATTTACATAAGGGTTGGCTTTTTGTTCATGTTTCGGCCTCTAGATCAATTTAGCGTCCAAATCTGTCAACATTATTTTGGGTCAAAATTCAAGTGAAAATGGTGCCCTAAAATATCCTATATGGACACAGGTCAAAATTTCCCACCCCCATAACTCGGTCAAATCTCATCCGATTTTCACGAGGAATTGCTTTTTGTTCATGGTTTGGGCTCTAGATCAATTTGGCATTTAAATCTAACAACATTGTTTTTGGTTGAAATTCATGTGAAAATGGTACCCTCAAATATCCTATATAGAGATAGGTCAAAATTTCACACCCCCATAACTCGGTCAAAAATCAACAGATTTACATAAGGTTTGGCTTTTCGTTCATGGTTCGACCTCTAGATCAATTTCACGTGCAAATCTGGCAACATTATTTTGGGTCAAAATTCAAGTGAAAATGGTACCCTAAAATATCCCCATATTTCGGTCAAATCTGATCCAAATTTTCCCGAGGTTTGGCTAAAAATAATTATTTTATTCACATTCCAAATTTTGCTTTACGCATTTAACCATTAGGATTCGCTCAGATTGAAACTAAACGAGGTTAATAAAAATAATGCTAAAAACTTTGAAAAATTTAAACCGAATTTTTCCGCCATGGAGGAGTTTATTAAAGTCAAAAGGCTGTAAATAATATGCTTGTTGAATGTGTGTGTGTGCTTATTTTTCTTTTTATCTTTTATTTTTTAATAGCATATTTAGTTTTTATTTTATTTATACTAAATATAATACATGATTTTCTGCGACAAATAATCATTTTCTATAGCTTTTTGTGTACCTAAACTGATTTCCGATTGTGTGCTGTATATGTATATATATATACTATATCTCAAAATTGCAATATGGTTAAAGTAAACCTGTCCAAAAAATCGATTCACAATTTAATTTCTGAATAATTTTATAAAAATGAATTAGCGAAAAACTATTTTCAAATATTCTTAAAAAACCTATCTTAACAGAATTTCTAAAATTTCAAGCTCTTTAGTTTCGGATTTGTTGTTAATATTTTCTTTTTTTTTTTAATAAAAATTATGTGATTCGGCTTAACTAGCATTTTTTCAACTTTAGCGTTTAATTTTTTTCATTTTTTCTTTTTCATGAAACTTTAAGCTTGCTTAAGAAATTGAAGAAATATATATGTATAAATATATATATGTATATATGTATATATATTTATAAATAAATATGTATATATATATACATGTATACTAGGGAAAGTTTACAATATTTATTGGATAACGATTATAATCCACGCAACTTATTAAAGGCATTCTAAACTTTCCGAACTCAAGTTTTCTGATGTAAAGTTAAAACTTTGATTAATTATTCTAAAATTAGTATTGCCAATTAGCAAGCTAACTTAACTTTTAGCTTGCTCAATTAAATACAAATAAAAAAAAAAAACTGATTAATAAACTAAAACCAATTTGCAATTTGGCCTAGGCTTAACAATGTTTTTGGGTGGATAATGTTAGCTTCCTCGAAACTGACTCAGAATTGGTTTAAAATAAAAAAATAAATCGTATTTAAATTTGTTAACTAGTTGAAAAGCTTCTCGCCAGGCTCTCCAGTGATGTGCTCAAACTGTTCGGGATGATAGGGATTCTTGGCCAGCATCTCGTTGATGGAGCGCTCATAGAGAGCCGTATAAAGACGCAAGTCCATGTTGGTATGATCCTGCCGGAATGGGTTTAAGGCGCAATCAGGTTTTTATAGGTAAAGTACATTTTGAATTTAAATAGAAAAGGATTAGGTATCTTTGCGTTGGTCGAGAATTAATTCCCTTGCAGCCGAAAAAGTATGCTTAATATAATAATATTATAATATACAGATCTTAACTACAAAAAAACTGAAGAAAAATTGACAGACGATTTCTGTGGGTGCTGCATATATAAATATATGTTATGTAACCCCTTATCTTAGGTAAAATTTTGGGAATTTTAATACTTATTATCACAAATTGTTCTTTTTGTTCAAGAACAAAAGAATTTTCTATATAAAAACTAAAGTTTATATCTAATGATCCTATAGGAGCCAATGATTTTGAGCCAATGAAGAATAATAAATAATGATAATGAATAATGATAGAAGAATAATTCGAGAGTTTGGTTAATATATCTTAAAAAACAGAAAGATTTTCTATATAAAACCCTGCTTTCGACCAAAAGTTCCTATGACAAGTATTACTGGAACTTCACATTGATAATGAATAATAAAGATAATGAATAGTTCGCTCTAATCTTCATTGGATCCAATTCGTGGCAAAGTTCTTCGACTGCAAGGGCTTTAAAATTAGTTAAGAATAAGAATGATCTACAAGATGTGTGTGGAATAGTTAGTGGATGCTGGTTAGGACTTATTTATATATGAGATTAGTGCCCGATGAGACCAGTGATTAGTACATTAGTCCATATAATGGCAAAACTCATACTAATACCTTGGCATGGATACGTGGTCCGGCAGCTAAAACGCAGCAAAAGATTACAGAAGAAGTGTGTGTACCACGTGTGTGTGTCTACGTTTATGTGTGTGTCTCAATAATACCTTCAGATCGTTGCGTGCCAAATATATAATGCGCCTCATATCGTGTATGGCCTGATAAACATGCTGATACGTGGCGCTCTCACACTTCAGTATAATGGCGCGCACATCAATGAACTCGTGCTGGCAGCGCTCAAAGAAATATGGATACTGGAAATAGTAAAAAATTAAAATAAATTATGTTAGAAAATTTCAAAATATATTATAACTATTCAAGGAAAAGGAAGAAGTTCCGAGCTCGAGCAATAATAAATAGTAATAATAAAATAAAAAATATAATAATCATAATAGTTATAAAGTTTTAATTAACTATAATATTGTTTATAATATAATATAGTTATATATAATATAATATATATAAATAGACACACCAAAATCTACACTTTCTCCAGAATATTTACTTTTGTTTCTCCCAAAATCGTAAAAAATTTATAATCTTGGGCATTTAGTATTTACGCCCTGAAAATTTCCAAACAATCGGACAATATGCACCGAAGTTAATCATATATAGACATAACTTGTAGACTTTCTCCAGAATATTTCACTTTTGTGCTACCTTCAACCGTTTGCATAATCTTAGGTTTTGGTATTTACGCCTTAAATTTTTCAAAAACATCGGACAATATGCACCGAGTTTAATCGTGTATGCTTAGGGAAGAAGAAGCACAGCCGCAGGGTAGACTGCGTGTATGTGTGTGTGTGTGTATAGAGTGAAACTAGAAAGACTGTAACGGCAGCTCAGCGCTGGGTAAAGGGTATCTGCTAGTCGGCAGCAGCCAATTAGAGCCATCTTGTTGAAAAAGTATAAAGAAAGGGCTTCTTAGTGCTATATTATCCAACCTATGGAACGTATGGACTCACATAGTTGCGTGTGAACTGCTTTTGGAAGAATCGATCGATGTTCTGCAGTTGCATGATGCGGTTACTCAGATCGTAGAGTCGGCGCGACATCTCGCGACCCACAAGGGTCAGGGGCGTTGTGTAGGGCTTGCCATCGTTGTGGCGACACTGTGAGGTCTTCAGCTTGGGCGTTGGGCACTTCAGCACCGACCTGAGCTGCTCGAGCGGCGGCTGTGGCTGGCCTGCTGCCCGGCCGTTGGTCGAGTGCGCGCTGCATTTCCAGATATTGGGGAAGTTTTGGCCTGTTGACGGCGGCGGCGGCGGCGGCGGCGATGAATGATCCAATGCATTGGCGTCCTTCTTGAGGGGCGTATAGGTGCCGGTCTTAAGATAGGTGCCATTGGCATTGACGCAGCGCTGCGCCTCCTCCGAATCCTGGATCATCGTGTACAAATAATTCAAATCCGATTTCGATCTGCCATCCATTGGAGTTGGTTCCGCCTGCAGCTGCGGCTCACCGAAGCTATTGGCCAAATGCTGCTCGCCCGCATGGTCGCTCTTCATGCTGTTGTAGGGTGTGCTAAAGGCGCCGGGACCACGCCCATTGTCCAGAGCCAAATGGACAGGAACCGGCGGCATAGGCAGGACTATATCGGTGCCATTTAGAGTCTTGTTGCTGGAGTTGGAATCGCTGCTGTTGCCGTTGCTGCTCCAGTTGTTGTTGTTGTTGCTGTTGTTGTTGATGGTGATGTTGTTGTTGTTGTTGATAATGTAATGGTTGTTGTTGTTGTTGTTGTTGTTGTTGCTGCTGCTAATGTCCAGCTTGCAGAAGCTGTTCTTCTGCTTCTGCAGCATCCCGTCCAGATTGACAAACGACTTGATTATCATCTCGACGAGCGTCAATGTGCTTATCTGCCAGCTATCGAAGGCGGCCATAAAGCCGCCGGGCAGCTCGTCCTTGATCTTATTGAGGCCATCGGGCGTATTGTACACATAACCCTTCAGTATGACCCACGAGTTGACAATGCGCGTGAATACAAATATAAAATCCTTGACCGCCCAGGCGATGCCCTGCGAATTGATATTGGGCAGCACACCGTCCGGCCGCAGCAGATCCTGCTTGAGCCGGGCGCACAGTGTGTCCATCTTCTTGAAGCACGGACGCTGGCGATGCGCATTGGCCAGACGTTCGGCAATGTCACTGCCCTTCAGCGAGATCCGCGTTATGTCCTGCAAACGTTGTATGGGCAATATGACCTCCGAATTGCGACGCTCGCCCTGCTGAATGCTCGGATAGCCATAGCTCTCAAACGAGCTGCGACTGTTCGACGACTCCTTGCTGCTGTAAAAGATTGAGATGCAACTTGCATTAGCTAGCTGCACAGCTGAAGGAGTTGGGAGAAATATGGAATTCCTGGGAAGCTGAGAGGGTTAAAGGAAGTAGCGTCAACTATCTGGGATTAGGATTAGCAAGACTAGCAAGCGTCTGAGTTGATCGGAGAGTTGGGGTAAGCCTTCCAAGGAACATATCAATTATTGTTGACAATCATCAATGGGCGAGAAAGGATACAATGGTTACATCCCAACGACCTAGGCTCTCTGGAAATTAGGTCCTCCTGTGCGCAGGTTCCGTTTTCTCGGGAAAGCTTACTTTAAAGAGCTCTCAGAACTCCTTTTAAAAAGTTTCCACTGGCGAACCTAGTACGGGGAATACTTTCCAGACATCCCAAGCCTATTCCTTTTCCTCCCTAATAAACCCACAGGATCACCCCTGAAAGGATCAATACCGCACACTTACCTGTCACTCAAATTGGCCAGATATTTGTATTTGGATATGGGCGGCGCATCGCCAATAAGATCCGTCTGGGTGGTCGCATCGCAGCTGCGCCGGACACACGAGCGCGTCTGGCATCCATTGTCCTTGGTGTGCTGATGATGATGCGGACGCGCATGTGTCGGATGATAGTGGGGCACGTACATGCCGCCCACGTTGGCCGATGCCGTGGAGTGTTGCATATACATTTGGCCGTACGCATTCATTGAAGCTGCAACGTTCGAGGCGGCGCTGCATGAATAGAAAACTAGCCCAAGAAACCAGCATTAACATCGACTTACCCGAGCTGGTTGCATAATACTGTACGCCCGGCATGGACATGTATGTGAAACGTCCGTGCATCGATGGATGCGGCGGCTGCTGCGGCGGCGGCGGCGGTGCCGGATGATGATGATGGTGATGTGGCTGTGGTGGTGCTGAGTTTCCGCCCATAAATGGCCCGCGACCGGTTTGTATGAATACGGGTGCACGCACCGGCACCGGCGGAGTGCTCATCGACCAGGAGCTCTGCGAGACATGCTCCTGCACAAATACATCGGTTACGGCCATCCGGGTGCGATCCACATAGGTGTGCTGCTGATACATCGATTGCTGGCACAAAGATTCCACGGCCATGGCGGGCATATGGAATACAGGTGCATTGTAGCCGCTATTCATGGTGCCCTCAACACACTTTCAATTTATAAAAATAGAAACAGAATATGGACACTAGCACTAATTGCAAAAAAAATGAAAATTCGAAAATTTGTAGGTTAGCTTTTCTGTCAGATGTTTGCAATTAATTTTCTTTCAAACTGTACATTGTCAATTTTGGCAATGGCTGCATGCCAACTGTCAATTGTTAACTGGTTATCGAGCCCACGTGTAACAAGAACATCTATTGACTGATCACAGAATATTGAGATTTTTGTTAATGTAATTGCTCACCTGCAAATCAAGCTAAACAGAATTTAAGCAACGGGCAACAACAACAGCAGCAACGACCCGAAAGCGACGGCGCGCCGTACATATTTCCGATAGGTAGGAAGTGTGCAAATATCGGCCTAGCGATGAATGTACATCTGCTTATCGATAACTGCTAACTGATTTCTTCCGTAATTGCCACAACTTCAACTAATTCTCAACTCTATAAAATAAATATATAGATTCTATACCAAAATAATATACGATTTGTTTTCCAAAGCGCAAGATTAGTTATTTCGAATACGCTGCCTGACTTGTCAGTGTGAATGTCAGATAACACATATCTGCAAGCTAGAGGCACGAACTTGCTCTAACGTCTTTTTGCACATTCAAAATCATGCTAATGATACGGTGTTAAAAATAACGGCAATGTACGAGCTTTTCAAATTTCCTAAAAAATTAAGTTTAAATGATGAACATTTTCGTTGGTATGCTTAGATTAAGTCTGTTTTCAAATAACCATGTTTATTTAAATAAATTAGTTTCAATTTAAAATTGGCGGCAACCGATGAGAATGTGCAGAACGATACGATTGTCAAACTATCGTGCGCAATATTAATTCGATAATTCTTCAAGTTGTCTATTGTGAATGCAATGCATATCGATATAGCATATGATTTGCGCAGCTGACTTGCAATGCATTAATAGTTTTATTTTTCTTGCAAACTACTTTTTGGCTAGTTCGACAAAAAATTTGTATTCCACCAAATTGTATTTGTTCCTGTAATCAAATTGAATGGCTCGTAATAACTGTCAGTTATGAATAACAGCACGCTGTTAATAGCAGCGTAGTTAATGTTAAAAACCTATCGCTGCTGTTATGCCCACTGACAGAAGAAGAAGACGATTGTGATAAAGCCGAAAAAAAACAAAAATAATCAGATTAAAATTAACCAAAAATGACAGACGAAGCTAATTTTGCGGAGCAAGTAGTAAATGATAAAAACAAAACAAATGTGCGCTGTCAGTTTTGCAACAGTCTAATGCTAAAAGCCAAAGAGGGCACCTACTCGGAGCAGAAAGTATGAAAAATTGAAGTTGTTTGACTAATGCCCGCATAAAATAAAAAAAACTCTTTTTAGATAGCCGTGCCGCTGATGGTGCAAAAGAAGGACAGCAAAGCCGATGCGCTCAACACGGAGACACTGCATCATTTCTGGCTGGTCGAGGACATGATGTCATTCGAGAACATCGGCTTCTCGCACACTGTGGACGGCCGCAAGTTTCTGGTCTGCGCCGACTGCGAACGTGGCCCGGTCGGTTACCATGAGCTCGCCAGCAAGCGCTGTTACCTGGCCCTGAAGCGTGTGGTGCATGCGGACGCCTAAGTGGGGACTGGTAACAAGTGAAGGGGTCCTATTCTAGCAAAGACATGCACTGCCGGCGCTGCAAGCCATCGCGTTAGCCCAATATTAAATTGCTTTTATTATACTCTGTTCACATGGCGAACAAAGGGCATGTTGGCTTTGCGCACGTCTGTCTGTCCGTCCGTAGTTACATCCGCTTTAGCTAAACTGTTCCCATTATTCTAGATACGCCTACTAAGATGCGCTTCAATAGAATAAATCTATAACCTTCACAGTTTTGTAGCCACAAACCTCCAAAATAGATCTAAAATATAAGTTTTAGGATTTTCTGGAAGCTGTCAAATCGAGTAGATCTATATTTCTACTCAGCTCTAAAGCCTCTTCATAGTTGAAAAACATTCTTGCCATCGTCAAGTCAATATTTCGTAAAATTACAGTTTAGGGGTCACCGCCAATGGGCTACAGTTTCGGAGCCACCATTGCTATCATCTCTTGCTTGTGTTTGCGAACAGAGTATTTGCCTAGTCGGCTGCACCCGACTCTCGTAATTGTAAGTGTAAAGGGAAAAGTTAATCACGCTAAGACAAACGATTTTATGATTTAAGCTTATTTTCCCCAACAGTAGATAAAAAATGAAATATATACGTGTATATTTTTTTGTATTAATATTTATTGTTTTTCGTTTAAACATTTTTAAAAGTTTTATTGCATTACAAATATTGCATTTAAGAGGAGTTTCTTAACTAAAACACTTGTCACACTATATAAACTTGTTGTCTCCTGCAAAATGTGGCTTACAATTTGAACTAAAATTTGTTTCTTGTGGCTCTGGTTTCTACAACGATTCTTTTAGTGTTTAATTCTACAGCATGTGAGGGACACATTGATTTGCCTCCGCTCCGATTCTTCTGCCTCTGCCTGAGTTCCAGTTGTAGCACTCTTCTTCTTCTTCCTATGCATTAGATGGTTTTCATGCCTCAAAGACTTTTTGTGTACTCGTTCACAATGTAAAAGTGAGTATATTGATTTTGTGTAGAGATTTGAAACTTGGTAGATATACTCGTGAATATCCGCGTCAGACAAAGTGTTAAAATTCTGGGGCCACGCCTACTTGGAGGCGGGCTAGCTGTTACAGTTTTAGAAGTTTGAATGAAATAATTTTGGATGAAGCGTAATAAGCTCCACTAAAAAGGGCCTCCAAAATTGTTAGCCACGCCCACTGCTGCCCCCTCAAACAAAGAAAATGTTTATGGTACGAAAATAGTTTTGCATACGCCCGCTAGGGGCGTGGCGAATTGAGGAAAAATGGCTATATTTGGCTTGAAGCTATTTTTGAAGCTGTGAACGAGTATCTGTTAGTCGGTTACACCCGACCGCAAAGTTTTTGGTTGTTTTTCTGTTTGGTTTGGCAGTTGTTTAGAGATTTTACAGCGAGTGTGTTTCTTTCTTTTTTGTTTTTTTTTCTTTGAGTGCATGAGGCGTTTTGTCCTTGAAGCGGGTTTAGCTTAGCCTAAAGGATTTGATTTGGGGCGCGGCAATTTGTTTCATTTCATTTCAATTGGACTAATAATTCGTTTAATTTATGCAATTGATTTAGTTGTCTTTGTTTTTTTTGTTGTTAGTTTTTCTTTTTTAGAAAATGTTCTTATGAAAATAAAAAAAGGGCAACTCAGACAAAAGTGTTAACATTTATTTTATATGTATTGACTACGGTTTTCTTTAATTTGTTTAAAATTTGTTTGCTTTATATATTTATATTTATAGCCTTAGTTACAACAATTTTATAATTTATTTAATCAATCGTTTTTATAGTGGGACTTTGAATACTTATTTTCATTAACTGCGGTAGGTTTTTTAAAAATTTTTATTTATTTTTAATACTTTAGTTTCAGAATTCTTGTTATTTGAAATATGCTTTTATTGGCCAATTTTTATGGTTATTATTTTATATTTTCTTTTCTTTTTATATACAATCAAAGAGTTTTCAAATATTTTTTTTTTATTATAAAGCTTTTGCCGTAGGACATTGAGATATAGAGAAAAAAAATATTGGCTGGAACTGAGCTGCAAGAGAATTTCGTTTAGCTGGGACTCGGAGAAGGTTTTCCGGCTGGGATGCTTACCCGAGATTGCAGCAGCTGAGGGGCTGAAAATTGCTGAGACGGCTGGGGAAATGGCGCAGAACTTAGGGATTATCATGGGAAAAACAAAGTACGACATGTTGGGAAAACGAAAAGAAACACAAACTGAAGCGTCGCCCAATCCGAACCGATTGGCACCTAACGCTGCAACCAGTTGCAGGCGCCCACAAGGATTCCCACGGTGGCCAGCAGGACCAGGCCGGAGACGCCGCTCAGCGCTGCGGCGCCATTGCAGTTGTCCGTATCACAGGAGCAGACCACCTGGCGGCCGCCAAAGCCGGCGCGCTGATAGCAATAATTGGTCGATGTTTGATTCTGGAAGCCGCAGGTGCGTATCACACGGCTATCTGGCGGCACTGCAATAAACAAACAAATAAATTTATATATAAATATGTTAAAGTTGCAGGAGGAGGAGGAGGAACTTACGGCTGTTCACGGAGAACTCAATGATCTGTGTGATCTTGCGGCAATAGGTGGGTATGCCCTTGCCGCGCGTCGAGTAATCCTCCTGGCAGTCCTTCAGCAGATTATCTGGCGGTATGTCCAGCGCACAGTTGGCATCCTTATGGCTGTTGCACACAAAACACTTGATGGCAGCGCCTGCAAACGAAAAATAAGTATACACCATTTAATTAGCTGCGTTCCGAAGTCTGAACTATTTATACTTTGATCTTATTGAAATGGGTAAAAAAATAGGGTATTTTTTGTGCAAATGTATGTGACAGGCGGAAGGAAGCATTTCCGACCCTATAAAGTGTATATATTCTTGATCAGCATCAATAGCCGGGTCAATCTAGCCATGTTCATCCGTTCACCCGTCTGTCAGTCCCTCCGTCCGTCCGTCCACCCGTCCCTCCATCCGTCAGTCCCTCCGTCCGCCCCGTCCGTTCGTATGTATGAACGCTCCGAATTCAAAGTCTTTAAGAGCTAGAGTCTTGGAATTTTGAACGTAGGTCCTACTACGAGTTTGTTTCCAATAATAATGGTCCGATAATCGATAACTTGCTTCGTTTCTAAGCAATCGATAACAATCGATATCGGAATCCTGTTTTTTGAGCAAATCTCTTAGGTTTAAAGATCTCCACATTTAGATTCAAGAAAAGTATATATAGATTAAGTATCTTGCGTTTAAAAGCCAATTTGTAAACTTAATTTTAATTACTGCTTAAGCAAACGAGCTCTTAGCGCTAGTTGAATGTGCTGTGGTCAGAAGTGAGTTCAGGGTATCCGCTAGTCGGGAACTCCCGACCAGAGCCTCTTACTTGTTTCCTTTTGTTACATAGGATGAAACTTTGCCCAGACCAAGAACTTTACTCAAACTAAAACCGAAACATTATCTTCTTCTTAAATATATGATAGAGCTTGATCGTACCGAATAATAAGTTAATGATTGATTGAAGGTCAGGGAATAGGTAGCTAAAATTTGTATAGATTCTTTTTTTGGGTCAGAAGCGAGCACCAAATCTGGCTTTAGAACTGCAAGTCGGGGAAAATGGGGGTAAATCTTCGTATGACAAGCATTTAACTAGAACACAGAAATAAATTTGTGCTAGCAACGTGATTTTTAGAGACTTAAGTGCCTGAGCGTCCAACTAATATGCGAAAGGTTGCCAGTTCTAATTTCATATTATTATTATATTCCTTTTAAATAAAAATATTTGAACAAAGTAACTTATCAAGCATTTATATGCTGAAAATATTAACTAAATGCAGCACGAATAGCTAGCTTTCCATTTACGAGATTTTCTATGCCATCTACCCAGCTCTCAATAGAACAGACAGAGAGTGTGATATTAATGAAGCTCCCTAAAAAAATTGCCAAATTTGATATTATAATTAACTGCAAATTTAAATGCTAATTTGATCAGGAAAAATGAGGTATACAAATTGCCTAGAGGCAAATCGCTGGTTCGAATCGCTGGTTCAACTCGCGAACGTACCTAGCCTTGAACCCAGAGATAATCCTGTCGCCGCAATCTTTCTCTTAATTGACCGTAAAGCAGAGGCATTTAGTTAATCAGAAAACTTTTCCATACACAAATAAATACTCAAGCTCACAAGCGCTTAACCTTAATTTTTTAACAAAAAAAAAAGAGAGAGAGAGAGAGCGAAAAAAAATGGGTAAACAAATATTAGACGCTGCATTGAGCTGGAATTTAGATTGAGACGTTGACTTAGCTAAATTGAATTTAAGGTCGACTTTCGCATTATTTCAAATACAATATTAAGAATCCGTTTTATTATGCAACTGCGGTGCGCTTTTGCCTCACACTGTGCCAAAAATGGCACATTGCATAGCCCCAATGCCCCCAAGTCGAGAGATGCGCCTCCATTAGTGCCTGCTCGTTAGGCTCTTGAGAGCCAGTCGCTAATTAGAACCAATCTCCGTCTCCGTCTCCGTCTTCATCAGCTTGTGCTAATGGACTTCAATAACTCGTACATGTTTTGTTGCTGTCTCTCAATATTCTTCACAACCCCCAAATGGGTTGCATAAGTGCCGGACAGCATTGTTTTCCACTCTCCTCCTTTTTTTTTTTTTAAGTCTTTTGGTCTGGCGAACAATGCACCTAATATAAGACAACGTACCCCAACACAACCCCCGCCCCCAAGACGGAGGAGTGCCTTTTATGTCTCCTACTTCTTAGTATATCAAACATATTAATCTTGCATAACGGCATGCCAAATATAGTTTGGTAGGGTATACTATATATATGAGGAAATATCAGAGGAAATATTACCATCACAATATATTCAGGGGATTGCTGTTACGTAGGATCTATTGTGCTCTGAGATAGATTTTAAAGAATTTCTTACAACTAATTTGTTTACAAATTCATTTGAAAACAATATAGCTGTAATTTACAATGAACGACTGCAACATACCCCGTATGCATAAAAACCATTCAATACAAAAAATAATTAAATAAAAAATAAATCACTAAGAAAAACATGTCGAGATGAAAATTGTCCTATTAAGAAAGAATTATCTTAGATTAAGGAAGCCTTAACTTAAAATTCAATATTTTGGAAAGCTAATAAAAAGCAATCAAATGAAGATTTTAAATTAGGTATCTAACCCTCATTTAGAAAACTTGTCCTTAAGATGAAAAACTTTAAAATTGTTTTCGAATAAGTATTGTTGAAGTTTCTATAGAAATGAATTAATTAACCACATCCTGTTCTGTTAGGGAATTTGAGTATTTACTATATATATAGTTTCGTTTTCAGAAATAAGAAACTTTTTTTGCAAATTTAAAATTCCTCTGAAGCCGAAGCTTTCCATTAAGCGAGTAATCACTGTACTGCATTTGATATAACTTTTAATCTTTAGCTTACTATTTCAGTCAATAAATAACAATAAAAGATTAGATAGAGGATAAAATACAAGATATAAGCAAGAGTTTTCTATTGATATAGATATAAATCTCCCGATTTTTTCCCATTTTTTTATATTTAGACATTTCCATTTCCATGTTTTTTATTGGAAACGCGCTGCCTGCGATATAATATAGTTCATCATTGTTTATTAAAGCCAATTAATATTGAGAAATTGATTGTTTGCGCTGTAAATTGACAAACCTATAAATACATCTATCTATAGTACATGTATATATATACTATATCTATAGTTCGTTTATATATGTACATATCGATATATCTGAGTTCCTTACGTCTAGCTTACAATTGGAAATATTGTAATCTTTTTTTTTGTATTTAATATTTTATATAAGTGCGTCGTTTGACTTGAGGATGGTTTGGGGGCTTTTGTCTGTCGGGTGTAAAGGGGTGGGAGGGGGGGGGGTTGCGGGGTCTAGTTGCAATTGGATCCAGGCCTGCTAACCGAGTTACGGGCAGGGCTTATAGAGAGCATGAGTGCGCATGTCCTGCGTTCCCATACACAAACACTCTCACATACATACGCACACGCACACTCTTACGCACACACTCACACGCACACTCAAGCACACGTACATACGCACACACGCTCGCACACATTTCACCCAGTTAAGTTCAGGAAGGAAAATACATATTGCAATGCGCCTGGTTAGATTTCTCTTTTATGATATATGCTAAGCGTAAAATGCAATAATGAGCTATGGATAAGCATGTTAACAACTACAGTGAAGACTCCACTAACGAGCAGCTACCTTGGGCGATAGACTCTATTAGTTAAAATTGAACTTAAGACGAAAAGGGCTGCAAAAAGTCTTGTGAAAGACTTTTTATCAACATTCCCATTTGTTTATCGTTAAAAAATAAGTTGAAAAATATTATTACATAAAATTTGAAATCGAATTGTGACAGAAATTTGTCCGCATATCTTTCCGAGTCTCTTCCAAAAGTCCCTTAAGCAAATATCTATCTCCGCTCAAGCGAGCTTTCACTGTAGTTGAATAGGAGCCCAGTCATAATGGGAACACTGGGAATGGGCATACACCCTAAGGGTCTAGGGGCTGGTCCAAGGAAACTGCAATTGTCACTCTGCCAGCTGGGTTCTGGCTCTGTTTCAAAGGATTTCTGGCCAAAAAGGCGCCATTGCGACCGGCTTCCAAGGCGGCGCCAAGGCGTCGCTCACTCTCTCTCTCACTCGCTCGCTCTCTCTATCTCCCATTTACTCTCTTGAACTGTAACTCTGTGACAACCCCCTGACTTCCACTCTGCTCTCGCGCCTCTCGCAGTGCCATAGTACACGCATTATGTAATCGTCAAATCGTATGGACAAATTTCCGTTTTCAGTTTTTTCTTTTTTAGCATTAAATTCGAGCTGTGTGTGTGTGAATTTGTGTGTGTGTGTGTGTGTGGGAGGGGAGAGGGTTTGTAGGGGCTTTACCTTGCTGCACGGCAATTGCCAAAATTAGCGCGCTAATCACATAGATGTACTGCATTTTTATCAAATATATTTTATTTCAATTGAATTGTATAAATTTACGATTCGAACGAGCTAAAACACGCGCTAAGCTTTCGACTAGCTTGATTTTTTTTATTATATGTATGTTATATGTTTTTTTTTTTGGGGAATTTTTGGTATGCAGCACAATTG
Organism: Drosophila montana; assembly: GCF_035044405.1. NCBI lineage: Eukaryota > Metazoa > Arthropoda > Insecta > Diptera > Drosophilidae > Drosophila > Drosophila montana. The sequence goes on along the minus strand of NW_026996359.1, from coordinate 276,031 downwards.
AAAGAACACCGTTGCGGTTGTTATCTGTTGTGTACTGATTTTTTAATGTGGCTCTTCTTTTTTTTTTTTTTTTTAATAATTTTCCAACACTCTTTGCAAGCACGGAACGGCGCACGGTCACAGAACGAGACCGTCAGAACGACAACAAGCGACTGGAACTGAAGACGCAGCTTGCACGAGAAATGTGGCACGAATGAGCAGATGGCGTTCAGAAAGCCACAGGCACAGCTACAGCCAGAGCCCCAACCTAGGCACTGTGGGGCATTTGCGAGGTTTTGCGAGCAAAAAGATTAGTGCTTTAAATATTGGGATTTTGATTTACATAAGCTGCAATGTTACAACCCACAAGTGTTTGCATTACATACGGCTGTTAAGATAACAGCTGTTAAGCAGGTAAGCTGAATTTGTATTGCTCTCCAAATGCTTTACATTTCGAACTTAATTGGAATTTTATGTTGTGTTATTTATGTTTACAGCTAAAACATCTGCTTATCGGGAAATTCTCTCAATAGTAAGATAACAAGTAAATTGACTAAGATTAACATATAATTCTTAGTTTTGAGTAATTAATTTCTGAATTTGGCCCACTGTGCACAGTCGCAGACGCAGCCCATTCAGCGGCTAATGCCCGGCAAGCTTTCGCGTGAGCTTCCCAGAGAGCGAGTGAGCGACTGTGTTGTCTGTTGAGTCCTCGCGCTCTCGCCAGGCGCAGTCCAGGCGTTGCCAGACAGCTGGACTGAGCTGCGCAGCCAGGAAAGTTAAATAGTGCCACATAAAAATGGATTATTTTGTTCACCTTCAAGGCTAATGTAATTTTAGAAGAATTTTAATTCCCAATGACCACTGTGCATGTGTGTGTAGCTTAATCAGCTCGATAGCTTAGAGTTCTATGCAAATGAAGCAATTAGTGGGCAATTAAGTCCGCCTAGTTCTATGCTAGTCCTAACCCTGAGTGAGACGTTAAGGCAGTCCGTAGGCTGCCTTAGCTGTAGTTCCAGTATGGTTCACTGTTGGCACAAATTTGCCCAACATATTAATTAAGCTTAATCGTAAGTTTCCTTTACTTATCATCACACACCAAGTCGTCCGAGTCGCTGTCCAATTGAGTTGAGCTATCTTATTTTTTTTTTGCGATCATGCGTCGCTTTTGTGCCTCAATCAGAGCAAAATTGCAGATCTCTCCCAATCCCAATTCCAATTTCAATCCCCAGCCCAAACACACACGCACACACACAAGCACACAGACACACATTCACACGCAGTGCCTTGCCCTTTTGGCTGGCATCTCGCTTCCACTCGTCAGCTTAGCTTTTTCTATCTCTGTCGCAATAAGCTGCTGCGTTTAAATTGATGTCATTACCACTTTCATTTAGCGATGATGCCTATAAATAGATCTGGCAACTCTAGGGTTAAAGTACGCGTAGTCGAAATGCCGACAAAACAAACATACAGTGAAAGCTCCCTTGAGCGGTCAGCTACAATTTCAGCAGATATGTTTCTGTTCAATTTTTAAATAACATTGTACTATTCATACTTATCCAAAATACAGGGGTTTTTAGTAAAATGTTCTTGGGAAAATGTTCGCCAAAGACACTTGTTCGTGAGCAGAGCGTTAACTGTACTTTCAATTTTACGCATTAAGCCATTGAGTCATTGAGTATTAAATATACAGAGCAGGCTTTTGGATCAAAAGTTCTTTTTTTTTTCAAAAAATTTGAAGCAAGATACCGAGGTTGCAAACACAAATAGGAAACATAACACCCGGCTGTCGACAGTTACTTCTGCCATTGCCCAAAGTTCAAGGGCAACTTCAAAACATTTTCTAAAAGAACCAACAACAACCATAATCACAACAAACGACTCGGCAGTGAGAAAAGCACACCAAAAATCCAGTCCTTGCTATCCCTTTTTGGTCTGAGGCTACAGCCTTTGATCTTAGTTCTGCACTCTTCTTACTCATTGTTGTGGTTTCTAAGCACTGTTATGCCAAAGTCCCAAAGTCACGTCTTCTTCTTCTCCACTCGCTTTCAACTTGCAAGCTGCCAGGCAGATTTTTATAATACATACATATTTCATTTTTCGACCTACAAAATACCCTTTCTCTAATAGGATATTTTGACTATTGATCAGTGCTGCCACCAAATACCACTAACCTTCTTATATACAAATTTTTATTCAATGTCTGAGAAAAAAGTAATTTCGTATTTAGTGTGCAACTATTAGTACAATCAATAATAATTGTTTTCTTTAAACATTATATACCATTTCTAATAATTAGGGTATCAAAGCTTCGACGCTCCAAAAAGCTCATTTACCATAGAAAGCAACAACGAATCAGCTGCAAAACAACAACAGTGCGCATGAAACCCTATTTTTTTCGTCGTCTGTCTTGATCGCTGAAATTTTGAAGCAAGATTTCGAGGACATAGGAAACTCAGTGCAAAGAAAAGGGACAAATAATGCCACTGTGTTTGTTACTGGTTTCTCTATCGTTCCTACAAGGCAGCGCGTAGAAACAAGAACAACACACTTTTGGTTCTAAATTGTTGTTGCAGAAACGAGTCCCGGGGCAAGTAGATAGAAAATTCGAATGTCAGCAGGCCATGGCACTCAAATCAAAGGGTTACGCACACGGCGCACCAACACCATACATTATGACGTCACATATTATAGAATTTGATTTCTTCTTGATTAGTATATATTCCAAACTTCATTATGTACATTCAAATAATTTATGAATAGGGTCTTTTATAGTAAATAATTTATATGTAATAATTTGAAATACGAAATGATCGCACACAAAATGCCTTTAAAAAAGAGCTTTTGATCCAGAAGGCCCCTCTGTCTGTACGCGTATTCAAAATACAGTGAAAGCTCCCTTGAGCAATCAGCTACAATTCCAGGAGATATATTTCTGTCCAATTTTTAAAAAACATTGTACTTTTCATACTTATCTAGGAAAATTTTCGATAAAGAAACTTGGTCGTGAGCAGAGCGTTAACTGTACTTTAAATTTTACGCATTAAGCATACGCCGCGTTTGACCGCGCAAGTTTTCTGAGTAGCGCTTGCAAGCAGCAGTACGCGTGTGTTGTGTTCTCAGCTAAAAGCTTATCGAAGACAGCAAATACTGGTTCTAAACGAATTCCCATTATTTTGCACAGCACAATGAACTCATATATGCACAAGCTTTAAGTCGACTTGCTGTTGTTGTTGTTGTGGTTTGTTATTAATGCAAAGCGCCGCAATGTTTTGCAATTAATCTTCAAAGCATTACGTCACGCAGAATTTCTAGGGTACGGGGTCAGTGTGTGGCGGGTGGCGGGCGGCGCCTGTGCGGCGGGCTCGCGCAGACACTAAATCAAATCAAACCAAACCGGTTTGAACAAACAATAAAAACATACACATACATGCGCACAAATACACTTGTGCGCACACGTTAACTGGAGCTGATCACAAACAGACACTCACACACACGCACACTCATATTGCACCCTATAAAAAGCCGTTGTATGTGGTCATGTACGTGAGTGTGTGTGTGTATGTATGTGTGTGGAATCACCAAGGGAATCTGTATAATCAGCTGTTTGAGCGCGAGGCAGTTCGAGTTACTAAATGCTGACAAATTCAGAATTGTTGTTTAGAGCATTTCATTGAGCCAATTCGGATTCAGTTCTTTATGAACACGCCAAGCATTCTACCATAGAACTGCAATAGGAGATCTTGAGAAAATATTGTTCAAGGCAGTCCAAAACAAACATATACTCGTGAGTTGTTAAAACACTGCGCATATTATATAAACAATTGAAAATGGTTTTTTTTTAATTTTGTGAAAATATAGGTTATTTAAAAAACTGACTAATAGTTCAACGACGATTCAAATTCGAAGACAGAAAAGGTGGGTTATTTGGAATTTGTGCTATAATCAAGTTAATAATAGTATACATATGGTATATATATATAAATACATTTTTCTTTTTAAATAAAAGATGGGATTTGATAATTATTTTCGAAACTTTATTTGATTTCAATTATTAAAAAAAAAACTCCAAATTAGATATTTTTCGAATTTGAATACTGAAAGTAAAATTGAAAAATCTTTAAATATAAATCATAGTTAAAGCTTAAGTTGGTTCTTATTAAAGTACTTTACAGATGTAATTTCTTTACATTACATTTTTGTTTCAAAATTTCGGCTCCTTAATATAATAATAACATTTTTTGTCAAACTCGAACAAAAGACGAAGAAAAAAGTAAAACTTTTGAATTGTAAACAAATTCTTCGCTTGTTAATTGTGTGTACTTTTATGATAATAATTAATTTTGCTGAAAATAACTCACCTGACGCTTGTTTTGCACACTGAGTTACAAGTTGAGAACCGCCTAAAACCAGCTCAAGCCGCCGTTAGCCTTCGGCAATTGTCGAATTTTGTTATTTGCAGAATTATAGTCAGATATATGACACACATATATCTACCTATATATACATATATATACATATATATGTGTGTGTGTGTGCGTGTGTTCAAAATGCTGAAAATCAAAAACAAAATATAAAACCCGAAATGCCATGAACCGCGCTTGATAAGCTGCCCGGTTTTACTCGTTGTATATATGTACATTTGGCTCTGTAAGTCCAGATACTTGGCTGTCTGGCCTCCCATCTTCGGCTGGATGAAACCAAAGTGGTTGAGTTTTGGTAGCCGTATACCAGTTTTAACTAAACAGCCACTGATAAGCGTATTGTTTAGTTGTGCGTTCTCCGTATCACCGGAACCTAAATCGTTTAAAACACACAGACAACACAACCGAGCCAGACGACAATCTGAACAACAATAATAATAACAGCAAGAGATACAGTCAATAACATCATAATAAATGGATGTTTTCTTAAGTTTCTTTTAAAGAACGATTAGTTATCTTCATGATAGCAAAGCTTTAATTCCCTTGTAGACATAGTATACCTTTCAATACATACATATTTTTATACTATGTTTTTTGTCATGCCAAAACTTAATAGTTTATTGTTAATATGTGAACTATAACGTGGAAATATAGTATATGTAAAATGAACAGAGTAAAACTTGAAATTGATGAGTTTGGTTAATATAGTAAAAAACATAAAAAATGTCTAGAGCAGAAGCACTAACCAAACAATATCCCGTTCTGTCGCACAAATCGTATGGAAGAGAGTCAGTAAAATCAGTTTCCTGTGGTGTAAGCGAATGAAAAGACATCATATGTATGTATATCTAACTCTCTTGCTCCCGATTTCGGACCAGATGTCAGCGATGTTTGTGTGTCCACTCTGCTCATTCTGAATGTCCTATCTACATATATGTTGTTTGGTTAGTGACAGAACTCAGTTTTAGATGTTACTTAAATTTTGTCAATATATAAGAAGCATATTAAGCAAAATACTAAGCGAGCTATATGTTAGAGAACCAGATCGAGTTTTTTTGTCGAGCGATCGTTCCTAAAGAAACTGTATTATATTCTGATGCTCAACAGTATAGGCTAGCTAGTAAATGCTTAATTTGATCAAGATATCTTGTAAAAAGAACAAGAAACTGATTCTCAGCTATATGATATAGTGATCCGATCAGTCCAAGTGCAACATATGTAATTGCTGCAATTAAAGTACAGTAGCTTCAAAACTGTGCGACAACTCCGGCTAGAAACAGACAGAGAGACAAACGGACACCGGACCAGACTGTACATGCTGATCATGAATATATATATGTGTATATATTAAAGACTTGCAACTGACTTCTGGAAAGCCTTACATATTTCGATACACAATTTTATTATACATCAACAAAAATAACTAGTTTCGCACGTGTCAGAAGAACTGTTCGTATAAGGCTAACTAATGCTCGTTCTTAGCTTTAATTGTGACGTCAGAGCTGCTCTTTAACCGGTTGAAAGCGGCTCTCATTTCGAAAAAGAGCTTCGACTTTTCGGTAAGAGCTAAATTCGAGCGGGCATCGAAATGAACGCGTTATCAATGCAAGCGGTCGGGCAACCCCTCCTGCCCCCTTGCCCCTGGCCGAGGCGACCCCGCAGCAGCGATCAAGTGACGGAAGTTTTTCCATAGCTTCTTTCGAAAAACTGCCTCACAGCTCGCCCCTCAACCCCCTGCTGATGCTGTTGATGGCGACCACTCAATGTCGCTCTCTTACGCACGCTCTCTCTCTCACACAAGCACAGACACACGCGCGCTTTAATCTCAGCTGTCTTTTCTCTCTCTCTCTCTCTCTCTCTCTGCTGCTGCTGCTGCGTATTCGTTCGCGTTTTCCAAATCAAATTGTTTTGAAAAACTCAACGCAAGTTTTCAGATTCATCTCGACGTTGCGCGTGTCAAGTTGTGTGTCTCGGCTTTGTCTTAAGATCGGTTCTCAATAATATTCCAAGCATTTTGTGAGTCTACAGTTTGCGCTACTATATAAAGACTTTTATAACTGTATATATCGGGCTTAAAGAAAGAAATGCTTGAAAACAACAAAAAATAATTCAAGTTGTGCAAAAAAAAAATGTATTTGAAAGTAAAAGCTATAAAAAATTTATTAATATTCAAAGTTACAATTGTTACAAGGAAACTTAATGTACATTATCATATTTATTAACATAATTGATTGATCGTGCAAGGCATGCAAGAAATTTTCAAATAAAAAATCGTGTTCAAGCAGTGCAAAATACAGATAAAAGATTATTATAATACAAAGTTGAAAGCCTATAAAACTTAATCTAACTGAAAAACTAGCATGGCTTCTGAGAATACATAGAAAAAATATCTGAAAAATTCTTTAAAACTTATCTTTAAGGTGCTCTTAAGTAAACAACGCCATGCTAATTTAAATGCAAACTTATTTGTGCTAATAAACTTTTAGACGCTGAACTAAAAACCAGATAGCAAATACTACTAGTAAATATGCATATTAAATTATACGTTTCACTCATTAAAAGTGGCTTAGAGGGTATGATAAAATTATGCGATTGTATGTGAAAGGCAGTAAAATCTATTTTGATATAAAACTAACAGTTTTATGTAAAAGTTAAGTTTAATTAACAGTTTTATGTAAGAGCTAAGTTAGGTTATAATTTAATAATTATATATGCTATTTTTTAATTATAATTATATTCTCTTTAAAATTAATTATATTAAGCGTAAAGCTTTTGATTCTTCAGATTGAATATTTATTAGATTTTATTCATGGTAGATCTCTACCTGTATTTGCGAAAACTTAGTTAAGGGTATATTCTAGTCGATCATATTCGTTTCTGGCACTCTTACTAATTTTGTCACCTGCTCTGCCCGTTTGTTTTTTGTTTTACATTAGGTAATCAAACCATAAACTAACTGACTTAACTGAGTCAAGATCAAACCCCAGACGTCAGCTTTAACGTATTCCTGTGTGGATCTGAGAAGAAACCGCCGGACTTCACCCACATACATAAAATGTCACAGACGCTAGCCTACATCACGTTAATCGCTTTTATTGCGAATCTCTTATCAGGTAACGGTATATACGTTTTTAAAATATATAATGTACAAAACATATGCCAGTAGACATAACGCGTCTGCGTCCGGATCCCGGACCTCTTCAATTTTATTCGCATTGCCTTAAAGTTATATTTTCGGGAAGTTTGTCCGAAAAGTCTAAAATTTGATTAATACTCAGTCGGCTGAAAAACAGAAAAGCTCCATAAACAGTTTCCTGACAAATTTTTCAGCCTAGGAGTTAGATTTTCCGAAATTGTTATAATCTGAGTTCGTTATTCTGAGGTTTATTTTTATTGGGTGAGATTAAATGATTTAAAAATATATTTAAAGCCATTTGAAAGAAATCTAACATTTTCACCTAGAAAGGTGGATTTTCCGAAATCAGTGAAAAAATCAGCAATGAATATTCACAAAGAATTCGCACAAAAGAACATGTTTCAAGCTGATTGGTTTACAGATAAGTTCCATGCAACCATTTTCCACCAATTTTTCACACTTGCAAGTGGATATCTAACGGTTGATCATCAATCATTCAATCCATCAGTCAGCCAGGAAATCGGTTTTGTTTGTATAGCTGTAGAACAGTGTCATATCACTCTTAAATTGATTAATCAAATTAAAAAGCACAGAATCAGCCAATTGATTTACCAAAACAAAGAAATCAGTCCACATCTTGTTTTCGGCTGGGCAATTGTATTTATTTGGAAGCGCCGATGTGGAACGTAATGTTAATGACAGCACCCTCGACAAGAGTCAGGGAGCGTACAAAAAAATTGATTTTGGGCTTTGCACTTTAATTAAATAACGCTTCCAAAACGAATGCCAAACATAAATTGATATCAATTGAATTTTCTGATTGGGCTTTTAACACCGTGCCTAATGCGACACGATTGATGGGTAAATAGGCGGAAAGGCAGGTGTTATCGGTAGATTGTTATGCTGATGAGTTTACCGAGCGACTGATTTGAATGCAGCTGACCAACGACCAGATACCCTGTAAACACTTACAGCATGGGCAAGTGAGACTTTGACTGTAAGTTGAGATTTCGTTCCTAGAAATAGTTTGCATTTATCTTCTTGGTAACTTTTAAATTGTGACTGTAACTCGAATCAGTGACTCTCAAACTGTGATTGGGAGGTTGGGCAGTGGGCATGGCCTTGATCTTGAGAATCTCTAAAACTATGTAAGGTATATACGTAAATATACGTAAGAGCAATGCAATCGACCTCTTGTAGGCGTGGCCAAAAAAGTATTGACACAATCTGACTGACAGACTGATTGACTGACTGATTGACTGACTAAATGACTGACTGATTGATTGGCGTATAAGGCATGGCCTAAGAGCGGGCAAATGTATTTTTGACTGTAGTTATATTTTGTATGAAAAGAATTGGTACACTTTTCCAGAAATTGAAAAACCTTTTGTTTTATGGCTGTTTTGTAAAATGTAGGGAATTTCTTGAGTGCAGGTACACACATAGACGGGATTTGGGTAAATTCCACCCGTAATTGTGGAAAATTGGTGGAAATTTGATGTAAAAAATACTCGGGATAATTTATTGACTGGTTAAACACCTGGGGCCAAACATTTTTCCACCATTCTTGGTTCTTTAGAAATGTGTGATAAACTTCCAACAAAATGTTGTAAAACGTGAGAACTCGAGGTAAAGTGGAAGATGGGTGAGAGAGTAATAGCTGGAATTGCCAATATACTTGCTAGCATCAACATATTTAGAGCTGGGTAGAGACCTAATGAGACTCAATTGAAGTCACTTTCTGCATTCTTTGCACAAGCTGAGAACCACTTAAATTTAACTTCCCCCCACGCGACATTTCAGGGCAGTAAAAGATGTTAAATTATTGAAGCTCTGCTGTGATAATCAGATGCGCAAATACACAACTGGTTTGTGTATATACATATATGTATGTATGACAACCCTAGGCATTGATAGGGTTGTGTTATATGAGAGTTACGCGCTTCATTAGCATACAATTGTCAAGTGTTGGCTGGCGAACACTGTGCTACAAGTTCAAGTTTAAGCTGACCGCAAGCCGCAGCGCATGTAAAATGCAAATGTCCGATTTGATATCTTGAATCTCATATTTCGCATTCTACAATATTCGAATGGCAACTTGTTTTTACTAGCGTTGCGCTTGGATTAATTGCAAATGGCAAGAAAATAAAAAAAAAACTGCAGACTGTGAATAGGCCAAACGTCAGCGATTTCATGTTACCAACAAACTGAGAAGCAACAAAAAATCGCGCATACGCCCAGTTAAACGGCATTCGTCTGACAATCAAGTCTCTTCAGCTAACCTGACATTCGGGTTAATAGACACAAAGAGCTGGGGAAAGGTACAAAAGGGTTAAAGGTCATGAAAACATTTTGAATTCTAAGATCAAATATCACAGGCATAAAATCAGAAAATAATAAGACAAAATATATATTTTAAATGCTGGATTTCAAGGTGAATATTCAATTAAAATTGTGTTTCCTTTTTCCTTTAGCCAAACAAATATTTACAATATATTTTTAATTTATGAACGCATTTGCGCACTTTTAAACTTAAATTGAATACCAAAAGAAAACTAATTGAAAAAGTTGTTCTTTTTCGTAAGGGTATCCAAAGGTTGTTAACTAAGCTCAAGTGCTTGTAGCTTAAGTTTTTGTGCCGTGTTGCGTGTCAGAAGTACCTGGTAACAGAATAAGGGCCCGAACAAGAAGTGCTCGCAGTTGACATGCAATTATTTAGCCAACTGCCGAGTCTCAGTCAGTTAGTCAGACAGGTAGCTCGGCTACCTGGCCGGGGCTAATAAAATAATTTGCTGTCAAAATGTCTGGCTATGTGAAAAGGTTGGTGCATTCGGAATGCCATTCGAAAAGGTCTGCTATATCTGCGCGTTGAAATGTGCGATGACAAATTGCTTTTCTATTCTAATCAAGGCTGCAAAACCGATATTAAAATTAATCCCCGCGCGAAATAGCAGCTACAAACCCAACCGAACTGCAATTTCCTTGTCAAAATGGTTTGGCCTAACATCAAATACTTTTGAGATGCATTTCTAAAGCAGAAATGACTTGTGACTAAAAATACTAGCATTACCCGGCCTTGACCGGCCAGTCAGTCTGTCTTATCGAAATGGATCTGGCCATGATCTCACGATCACGACAGACTTTAAATGTTAAATATATATCACATATACCTATATATATTACATGTTAATTATATGCAGAAGCTTATCATTTTTTATCGATATCTACTCCCACTTTACGGGCAGTCTGTCTGTCTTATCGAAATAGATCTAGCCATGTCCGTCTGTCTGTCCGTCTGTCTATATGAACGCGTCGATCTACGTACCTACAAAAGTTAGATCATTTATGTTTTTAATATACATCATATATACTTTTAAATATATTACATTTATCGGTAAATAAATATTAGATTTTAAGGCTTGGACTTTAAAATTTAAACACTCGATTGTCATATATATGCCCTGAAAAATTTATAATTGATCTATCTCATTGTACAGCGAAGTTAATAGGGAACACATTAGAGGCTTAATAGAGAAAAGAAGGCAGTTCGAATGATTGTAAGGGCGGGGTATCTCTTAGTCAGGCACTCCCGCCTAGAGTAGAGTACACTTGGTTGTTTTTGGCTTAAAAATTGATTCGAATACTTCTAATTCTCTATCCATTCCCATTCCTATTTAGTGCTTGTGTGTATACTTATATATAAAGAAGGCAGCTCGAGTGATTATACGGGCAGCGTATCTCCCAGTCAGGCACTCCCGACCAGAGTAGATTACTATTAGTTGATCTCAGGATTGATTTGAATATTAATTCTCGTTAAGAGCATGTCTCTATATATACATAAGGAAAGCAGTTGATATGATTGTAAGGGCAGGCTGAGCCTAGGCTATCTTTTGGTCAGAGAATCCCCTCTAAATTAGAGTATGCCTGAATTTGAGTATTAATTCGCACAACCTTTCTCATTTGTTTATGCAGTTTCGGGCTTGCGGTGTCATCAGTGCAACTCCCACGACAACGAGGATTGCGCCAGTTTGGTGGTGAATACGCCGCGTGCCCAGCGGGATGAGCAATATCTGCTCGATTGTGAGCCCAAAGGGGAGGAGCAGGCGTTTTGCCGGAAGACGATCATCAAGCTGGAGGTGAACGATGAGCATCGCATTGAGCGCAGCTGCGGCTGGATACAGGAGAAGGCGCATAATGCCTGCTTTACGGCGGACAACGAGGGCTACAAGCAAATCGTTTGCACCTGCAGCGAGGAGGGCTGCAATGGCGCCCCTGCATTAACCGGCCCTGGTTCAGCCCTGGTCCTGGCTCTCAGCCTGCTCACTGCCCTGGGCTGTGTCCTGCGACGCTGATGCTGAAGTGCATCCATCTAGAGCAAAGATTTGAGTTCCAATCTAATCAAATATCTTGCAATATCATAAGTCTTACGTTAATATCTTTTCGCGCAGCTGCTTCGCAGAGTTAAAATATGTTATTTGTATTTGTAATTTGTATTTAATAATTATACAAAAACTAAGATACGACTAATTTACTACATTTTTGACCTTTTCTCATTTGTTGTCTAGAAAATATGTAGATCTGAAGCCGAACTTTAGGATCACGCCTTCGAACTGCCTTTCGCACCCGGAAGTCAATATTTTTTATAGATTTTTAGAGGGTATTTTAATTTGTTAAACTTTTCTCTTATATATTCGCTTTTAATTTTCTGATAGATCATATTGTCGAAATCGGCTGGATCGAACCACCATATCCATATAGCTAAGATGCGAATTATCGGTCGAAAATTAAGTTCTAGCAGGGAAATCCATTTTTTCTTTAATGTATCTTGATCAAACTTGGCATTGATTAGTTTAAGAAAGCTCTTTGCATATATGCAAAATGGAAAACATTTTTTTATTGAACAAATTCTGGAATTACAAGCTTCACATTTCTCCTAATACATCTGTTCTAAATCGGTCTGCAATGTCATATGTCTCCTATAGACACAATAGGTCGGAAATAAAGTTGGGAATATATTGTACCCGGACCTTAATATGGTATATATATACATCTCTATATATAAAACTGTTTGTCCTGACTGACTGACTGACTGACTGACTGACTGATTGGTGATCAACGCACAGCCCAAACCGTAAGAGCTAGGAAGCTGAAATTTTCTCTGTAGCTACCTTATGTGATGTAGGTGCACGTTAAGACGGGGTATCGGGAAATTCCATCCGCAAGTGTGGAAAAATCGCGAAAAACGTTTGTATGTAACTTTTTTGTTCACCATCGGATCGGCCTCAAACTTATTTTCAAAGATCTTTGTTCAAATTCATTTGAGGGATATTTCACACTTTTAGGAAAATCCATTCCTCCTTGGTGGAAATGGAGGTCAAAGATTTGGTGGGTGACGTTTCGCGCTCAAATTAATTTCCAGAGATCTATAAGATAAATCATTTGAGACGTGTTTCACACTTTTCGCAGAATCCAAACTTTCTCGGGTGGAATGCGACTCAAAGATTTTTTGTGCGAAGTTTTAAGTTGTGTCCGATTTGCTTCGAGCTTATTTTCAAAGCTCTCCATAAGAACTTAATGAATACGTATATCAGCGAATTGGGAAATTCCACTCGCAACAGTAGTAAATTGGCGGAAAACGGTTATATGAAAGTTTTTTGTTTACCGTCCAATAAGTTTCAAAATCATATTCAAAGCTTTTTGAGAACGTTGATTTTTAACATACGTTCCACGGGCAAGGCCGGGTTATACCCGCTAGTATACATATATTATTTATACAAATTAATTTAAACTCAACCAAAGGGAAAACGACCCTCAAGCCGAAAAACAAATTGAATGTACTTTAAAATAGTGCTAAATTTTTGTAGCATAAAATCGATATTTTGGTTTATGTTGGGGTATGCTTAAGCTTTCCTCAAGGAATCCAGCTGATGCCAAAATGTCTGCACAATTGTTTTGTGGCTTGGTCGGCGACAGCCTTGTAGCATAACTTTTTTATTCTATTTGTTCATTCATTTTATTGTGGAGCCAGGGGAAGCACAAATTGTTGTTTTTGTGTGGCAGGGCAAGGACGAGATGCTGACCCATTGCCATTAGGCCAAAGGCACACAAATTGTTGTTTCTCCACGCACTTGACGGGCTTTAACATCTCGTAACATTTGCTGCCGTTTGTTAGTCTTTTATTTTTATTGCCAACTACACAGATACACAGCTATATACAGTGAAAGCTCGTCGAGCGGACATTCTCATTGGCCGTACACAGTTTTTTGGAGTTTAAGATTTTTCTGCCAAACTTGGCATCTATGAGCTTCCCTATGTTTCGAACATATCTGCAAAATATTATCTATAGAAACTTATTGTAGGAACAATGGGATAATACTTTAATACTGTCCCAGAACTTTTTTTAAAGCTCTATATAAAAAATGCATTAAATATATATTTCATAGGTTTTAAAAAACTCAGTTACAAATACGCTGGGGGAATTTTTCTAATTTCATGCGTGGAATATGGGTGGATTTCAAAGAATGTAGCTCTTTTTCAATGAATTTGCAAACAACAATATGTTTATAATTGTTTTACAAATGATGTTTCGACTTAGGAGAGGTTTCACTGAATTTTTCTAATTTCATGCGTGGAATATGGGTGGATTTCAAAGAATGTAGCTCGTTTCTAATCAATTTTCAAACAACAATGTGTTTATAATTGTTTTACAAATGATACTTCGACTTGGGGGAGGTTTCACTGAATTTTTCAAATTTCATGCGTGGAATATGGGTGGATTTCAAAGAATGTAGCTCGTTTTTAATGAATTTACAAAAAACAATGATGTTCCGACTTAGGAGAGGTTTTACTGTACATTGAAGCGACCTACATGCGTTACATATCCCAGAGTTGCTTTTGTCGCCAGTCCAACTAGCTATTCGCAGAGTCTTTTGTCCTGTCTGTGACTGCGAATGTGACTGAGAATATGATTGTGGACGTCGATGTGGCTGTGGATGTGGCTGCGTGTGCGTTTGTTGCCGCCAGCCTGTCGCCCTCATCCGGCTAGAGCATCCGAGGCTTCCGCTTGTGTGCCGCCCACAGTTCCACCTACCACTTCATGACTCTGCCCGCCCACAAATAGATTTGCCCAGCTAGTGGGTCTTTATTTTATTTTCGTGGACTCTTTGGCGCCAACATGAAGAAAAATTGATTTTCAATTCTATGTGAGACATCGCCCCATGTTGTTGGCGTTTTGTTACATGTGGCTGATTTCTTGGGTATTCTTGGTAATTGGGCGTTACTTTCTGGTGTTTTGAAGGACATTGAACCCATTGCAAATGGGTTAAAGGAGTATAGTGCATGTCCTCGGAACTATAGAGGGCCAGAGACTCGAAATTAAAAGTATATTTTCTTGTATATCATACGCAAAGAGTGTTCATCATTTTTTGTCGATATCTTCTGGCCTTTTTAACAATATCGATAAATATCGATTTTCGGGCTTGGTTTTCAAAGCATAAATCGAACTGATATGCAGGTGCTCGTATGTGATTACGATAATTTTCGACTTTATTTATTTATTTAAATTTGTGCATTGCGTTCGGCAAGCCGAAGATTTAATACCCTTGCAGACTGAACCTTATCATAATGCTCATTATGTTGACCAAGTATTCTGTTGCCAGATTTAGATGCTTAATTGATCTAGAGGCCAAAGTGCCAAACTTCGTGAAAATCGGGTGAGATTTGACCAAATTATGGGGATCAAAATGATTTGGTGGGTAATATTTTTATATTTATATATTTTCTTCAAGATCTTTATGAAAATTCATGTGAGACTTGAACGAATATTAAATTTTCGGCTTCAAGATTCTAAGTTAAGATTCTTTATTGGTTTTATTTTTTATTTTATTTACTTTTACATTTTATTTAAAATTCACTCTGTCTTAAAACAAACAAATTAACAGGATTAGAAAGTTTCTAGTGAAACCTACTACTTTATTTGACTTATTTTACATGTTGAGGGAGATCGAGAATATGCACTATTTTAAGTCTTCTTACTGCTAGACTATTATCTGTTAAATTTAAGGCTAGGTTATTGTGGTTGTTGTGAAGTCTATCAATGTATTTTGCACTAGCTTTACCTATTTCTTCATTTACATAAGGAGTTTGTGTATGCCTGCATTAGAGATTTAGGAAGGAGCATTTACTATGGATCGCAATGTTTTTGACTTATAGCGCTAAATAAATTCGATATTGGAGTTGCTAGCATATATCCACACAGGTTTTAGTTTGGCTTTATCGAGGAGATTATTTGAACCGATCTTTAGGGCGTTTACTTTGATTTTTCAACGAAGAAAGCAGGCTTCAATAAGTTTGAGTCTTGACTGCAGATGCTGGGAAGCTTCCCCTTTTAAAAAGATTTTTATTTATTTTTTATAATATACGTGGGGTTCAATAAAGTGCGGGTAGAAAAGTAGGTGGAAATGGTATATCTAAAATTTCGGATCCGGATCTATTTTTGTTTGTTTTAGCTGTCTCACGTATTTGTTCAGATTTGGGTTTGAGTAATCGCCTAGCATAATAGTTGTACGCCTCGGAGATCTGTGGAATCTTACATCTCTTCAATTCGATATTGATAATCAGCATCACACGTAGGCGGCAAAGGCTCCGAGTAATCACCAGTCCCGTAATAATTACGGCCAAGAAAAAGAGACAACCTGCTCATGGCTGGCCGCTTGCTTGGATCGTGTGCCCAACACTTTTCAATCAACGTTTTAATGATCTTCATATTATCGCACTCCATTACATCTTCCAATTTCGGTCGCACACCTGTGCAGGTATCATTTAGTTAGACCGTTGGGTATTTTATTTATTAACTCACCATTCGCAGATAACTTTTCAATAGTGAAAGAATTTGGATTTTCCAGGTGATCAAAAGGTTTCTTCCGTGACATTACCTCCCATAGTATAATGCCAAAGCTGTAGACATCGCATTTCTCCGTGTACTTTTTCCCTTCGAGAACCTGCGCTTGCAAGAGTAATGTTGAGTTAGAGTGAGTTGTGTTGTTAAACGAGACTACCCGACTAGAAAATACCCTGTACCCATTTCCGCAATTTACATTGGATATTGTTTCAAATGTGTTTTCGACGCATTCATTCATATGGACAGACACACAGACAGACGGATGGCTACACTTGACTTTTGATGCTGATTAAGATTAAATGAATAGGTACAAGGTATGTCAACAACTATATTTAAATTGAAAAATACAAACCTCTAATGCTATGTAAACGGGAGTGCCAACACTACTCGTCATCTTTGAAGCAATTTCTTTTACTTTACCGAAATCACATATTTTCAAGGTACGATATCTGTTAAAAAGTAGCAAATTGTTCGGCTTCAAATCGCGGTGGAGAACTGTTGGCTTCTGATTATGCAGATACTCAACTGCCTAGAATTGTCAAAGTGTGAGATTAACTATTTTATTATATCATCAATAATCATCAATTAAGAAGGAACCCACCTTGGCGCACTGAAACATCAGATTGTGAAGTGCCAAATATGTCATATTTTTCAATGCTTTCCTTATTGTGTAGATAGTAATCGAGGGATCCACAGTCCGCATACTCCATGACAATGTGAAGTACAGATTCAATCGTTGTTTTGCCAATTAGCTCGACAATATTCTCATGTCTAAGGCACAATAAAATGTCTAACTCTTTCTTCAATTTCTCGTCCTGTTCTGGCCCTACAATTAATTTCTTGACGGCTACTTTCCTGTTAATATAACTTGCTTCATAGACCAAACCAGAGCCTCCAGAACCTAATTTCTATATGAGTTAAGGTTGAGAGTATTATATTTAGAGATAGATTCTAAGAAATTGGAAAATGGTATCACTTTTTTAAACACATAAATAAAATTCGCCGATTCCTCTGACTCTCTTGCCTCCCTGATCACCCGAGCAAAAACGAAGTCGATGAGTGGCTAATTTCTCTTGTTCTTTGTTATAAATGACGATCAATGAAATATTGTATAATATGATCGAAAATATATGAATTCAAAAAAAAACAAATTACGTAAATTACATAACTTGTCTAATTAATGGAAATTGCTTAAAATTGAAGATAATAATTTTTTATTTAAAGTTACATTTTATGAAATAGAATTTACATTTGCAATCCCCACTGTTTTACGTAGAACTCTGGGCTCTGGTTTTCTAGGATTCCTCTTCACTTCAATATTATATTCAATATTGTAGATGGCAATGGTCTAATGGTGTAAGAATCAATGTCAAGTAAAAGAGACAACACTTGCATTGTCGGCCGCTTGTTTGGGTCTTTGTGCCAACATCGTTCAATCAAGTTTATAATGGTCCTTCGATTTTCATACTTCTTTATCTCATTCAAATCCGGTCGCTTTCCTGTATCAGTTTAATTTAAATAAATTGTTCGTTATTTTGTTAACTTACTCACCCTGCACAAATTTTTCAGCTTCAAATCGCTGTGGAGAACTTTTGGCTTCTGATTATGTAGATACTCAACGCTCTAAAATTGTCAAAGTGTGAGATTAACTATTTTATTATATCATCAACAAGAGGGAACCCACATAGGCGCTTCATCATATGCATACTCAAAAGAAACATCAGACCGCTAAGAGCCAAACATGCAATATGGTTCAATATCCTCTTCTCATCATCTAGATTGTAATCGAGGGATCCAATGTCAATTACAAAGTCAATTTTTTTTTTCGCGTTGTCCTCTGCACCTAATTTCTATGTAAGGTAAGGTTGAGAATATTATATTTAGAGATAGATTCCAAGAAATTGGTAGATGGTATACACATAAACATGAATTATTATAATAATTAATGTTGTTAAGTATTTAGTAAGTATTTCCAATCGCCATTTATTTACGTAGCGTTAACGAAAGAGCACTAGGAATAGGCCAAGTCAGTGGAAGCAAACAAAAGTCGCCGATGTCGATCTATCACACAATTCATATCGCTCTCTGACTAAGAGAGCGAGATATAAACCCGAGCAAAAACGAAGTCGATGAGTGGCAAATTACGTAAATTACATAATTTGTCTAATTAATGACTAATAATAATAGAAATTGCATAATTAACAGATATTGAGAAAAATTGCAAATTCAACAGATATTCAAAAAGCTCAATAACTCTGCGGTGGTCCTACCTTTTGTGTAACGCTGAGAAGAACCTTTGACACATTTTGCATTGTCGGCCGCTTCTTTGGGTCTTGGTCCCAACATTGTTCAATCAAGTTTATAATGGTCCTTCGATTGTCATATTTCTTTATCTCATTCAAATCCGGTCGCTTTCCTGTATCGGTTTAATTTAAATAAATTGTTCGTTATTTTGTTAACTTACTCACCTCTGGCAGTTAACATATTAATGGCGAATTCATTTCGATTTTCCAGATCATGAAAAGGTTTCTTCAGTGACATTGCTTCCCAGAGGATAATGCCAAAGCTGTAGACATCGCATTTCTCCGTGTACCTTTCACCTCTAACAATCTGCACTTGGAAAAGTAATGTTGTCTTAGAGCATGCTCTAGACGAGAGTGCCCGACTAGAAAATACCCTGTACCCATTTCCGCAATATACATTGGATATTGGTTCAAATGTGTTTTCGACGCATTTATTCAGATGGACAGACACACAAACAGACGGATGGCTACACTTGGCTGTTGATGCTGATTAAGATTATATTAATAGGTACAGGGTATATCAACAACTATATTTAAATTGAAAAATACAAACTTCTGGTGCTATGTAAGCGGGAGTGCCAACTCTACTCGTCATTTTTGAAGCAATATCTCTTACTGTACCGAAATCACATATTTTCAAGGTACGATAATTGTCAAAAAGTAGCAGATTGTTCGGCTTTAAATCGCGGTGGAGAACTTTTGGCTTCTGATTATGTAGATACTCAACACCCTAAAATTGTCAAAGTGTGAGATTAACTTTTTTATTATATCATCAACAAGAGGGAAACCACCATGGCGCACTGAAACATCAGCTTGTGATGAGCCAAATATGTCATATTTTTCAATCTGCTGTTCTCATCATGTAGATAGTAATGGAGGGATCCACAGTCCGCATACTCCATGACAATGTGAAGTACAGAGTCTTTCGTTGTTTTGCCGAGTAATACGACAATATTCTCATGTTTAAGGCGCGATAAATGGTCCAACTCTTTAATTAGTTCGGCGTTGTCCTCTGAGTTTGCAATTAATTTCTTGACGGCTACTTTCCTGTTCTTCCATCTTGCTTCAAAGACCAAACCATAGCCTCCAGCACCTAATTTCTATATGAGATAAAGTTGAGAATATTATATTTAGAGCTGGAATCTAAGAAATTGGTAAATAGTATGACTTTTTTAAACACATCAATAAAATTCGCCGATGCCTCTGACTCTCTTGCCTCCCTGATCACCCGACCAAAAACGAAGTCGATGAGTGGCTAATTTCTTTTGTTCTTTGTTATAAATGACGATCAATGAAATATTGTACAATATGATCGAAAATATATCAATTCAAAAAAAAAACAAATTACGTAAATTAATTAACTTGTCTAATTAATGGAAATTGCTTAAAATTGAAAAAGCTGAATAGCTCAACAGTAGTCCTACCTTTTGTGTTATGGAAATATCGTTCGCATCTATATCCTTCGCCTTTGCCATAATTCTCACAATAGAATTAAATATTGAACGCTTTAGAAAAAAAATTAAATGACCAATTACTGGTCAATTTAAATAAAGATAAGACAAGCGTTATCATAGTTATTAGATGGAATTGGGAAATGCAACCGTACAATATATCGATATATGTATATATATATATCTAAGACATGCTCAAATATGAAGCTTTAAATCGATTATTATCGAAATAGCTTGCATCATTAACGCGAACGTGATTAGATACACCCGACACAGATTATATAGGTATTCGACTCCCATATTGTGAAAATGCGATATCAAAGTGCTTGTTATGACACCAACTTTTTCCATTATGTTGTAGCAGTAATTAAGGGAGGGATCATGGTGGGATCCACACTCAGCATACTTCCTGACAAGGTAAGCTGCAGAACTGTCATCCCAGACAATGCCGCATAATCTGATCATATTCTCATGTGGGTCACGCCAAAAATTATTGACCCATAATCAATGTTGTCATTCTCATTGTTATCTGAAATTATGCATCTCAGGTTTTTAAGGGCCACAATCTTTTTTATACCTCACCATACAATGCGTCGCTTAAGAGCTTTAAGCCTTAAGATAATAATTTTTTATTTAAAGTTACATTTTATGAAATATAATTTACATTTGCAATCCCCACTGTTTTACGTAGAACTCTGGGCTCTGGTTTTCTAGGATTCCTCTTCACTTCAATATTGATAATCATCGTCAGATGTAGATGGCAATGGTCTAATGGTGTAAGAATCAATGCCAAGAAAAAGAGACAACATTTGCATTGTTGGCCGCTTGTTTGGGTCTTTGTGCCAACATTGTTCAATCAAGTTTATAATGGTCCTTCGATTTTCATACTTCTTTATCTCATTCAAATCCGGTCGCTTTCCTGTATCAGTTTAATTTAAATAAATTGTTCGTTATTTTGTTAACTTACTCACCTTGCCCAGATAAATAATTAATGGATTCAGGAGCTGGGTTTTCCAGGTGATGAAAAGGTTTCTTCCGTGACATTACCTCCCATAGTATAATGCCAAAGCTGTAGACATCGCATTTCTCCGTGTACTTTTTCCCTTCGAGAACCTGCGCTTGCAAGAGTAATGTTGAGTTAGAGTGAGTTGTGTTGTTAAACGAGAGTACCCGACTAGAAAATACCCTGTACCCAGTTCCGCAACAAACATTGGATATTGGCTAAAATGTGTTTTCGACGCATTCATTCAGATGGACAAACAGACAGACAGCCGGATGGACACACTTGGCTGTTGATGCTGATTAAGATTAAATGAATAGGTACAGGGTATATCAACAACTATATTTTAATTGAAAAATACAAACCTCTGGTGCTATGTAAGCGGAAGTGCCAACATTACTCGTCATATTTGAAGCAATTTCTCTTACTGTACCGAAATCACATATTTTCAAGGTACGATAATCGTCAAAAAGTAGCAGATTGTTCGGCTTCAAATCCCGGTGAAGAACTGTTGGGGTCTGATTATGCAGATACTCAACTGCCTAGAATTTCAAAAGTGTGAGATTAACTATTTTATTATATCATCAATAATCATCAATTAAGAAGGAACCCACCTTGACGCACTGAAACATCAGATTGTGAAGTGCCAAATATGTCATATTTTTCAATCTGCTTTCCTTATTGTGTAGATAGTAATCGAGGGATCCACAGTCCGCATACTCCATGACAATGTGAAGTACAGAGTCAATCGTTGTTTTGCCGAGTAATACGACAATATTCTCATGGTTATAGCGCGCTAAGTTGTCTAACTCTTTAATTAGTTTCGCGTTGTCCTCTGAATTTACAATTAATTTCTTGACGGCTACTTTCCTGTTCTTCCATCTTGCTTCAAAGACCAAACCATAGCCTCCAGCACCCAATTTCTATATGAGGTAAAGTTGAGAATATTTTATTTAGAGCTGGAATCTAAGAAATTGGTAAATGGTATAAATTTTGTAAACACATAAATAAAATTCGCCGATGCCTCTGACTCTCTTGCCTCCCTGATTACCCGACCAAAAACGAAGTCGATGAGTGGCTAATTTCTCTTGTTCTTTGTTATAAATGACGATCAATGAAATATTGTACAATATGATCGAAAATATATCAATTCAAAAAAAGCAAGTTACTTGAAAAGCTGAATAGGTCAACAGTAGTCCTACCTTTTGTGTTGTAGAAATATTCTTTGCATCTATATCCTCCGCCGTGGCCATAATTCTCACAATAGAAATAAATATTAAACGCTTTATAGAAAAAGTTAAATGACTAATTACTGGTCATTTTTACTAAAGATAAGACAAGCGTGGAACAACAACGTCGCGTAATCTACCCTCACCAAAGAAAACTGACATAAACAAGTTGAGCGAATCAATCAATGTTTTGCAATTTATCGATCACAGGCATTGGAAGGAATTGGGAAGTGCAACCCTACAATATATCGATATATGTATATGTTATTTATATATCGACAAGAGAATCACCAAATATTTGAAGTATATCTTAGGGAGGACTAAGCAAACAATTTAGAATAATAAGAACAGCTTTCTTTCGCACCCCGATATATTTTGATATTCCAATTTCCCCTAATAGAAGGGCCCTTAAACAGTGGACAGAATATTAAATTCTTAATGCCAATGATAAATTTTATGGACCGAAAATGCTTTTTTCTACTTGTTACAAATATTTGCAAAACTTCATCAAATGTTCTCACACAACAGAAACTAATATTAAGCGCTTTAGAAATGAAACTAATTAACGAATTTGTGATTATTATTAATATTATCTGATTAAAGGGGCGTTAAATCAAAACGTCAAGTAAGTTACCCGCGTAAGAAACATATGTCGAATTTAAGCGATAAGCGTATTTAAAACATTCTTAAACAAAAGTTGACTCGACTACAAAATCTCCTGTACCCCTCACTTAATATAATATGTTGGTAATAAGCACCGTGCTTTGGATTTAATAAATCATAAAATATGAACGTTAGAATGCTTATAAGGCTTTGGCTTTAGAAACAAGCTTTTAAAATAATCAGGAAATGCATAAATTGAAATATTCCTAATCTGTATCTACATACTAAAATTGGTGTATCTAGCTCTTGTAGTTTTTAAGTTATGCATAAAGTACCAAGTCTCAAAATCGATTTTTATCGATGTTGGAATTGGAAATGGGACGAGGTATGGAAAAGTTTACGAGATCGACGCATTCATACTGTCAAACAGACAGACAGACAGACAGACAGACAGACGAACAGATGGACAGGCGGACTTGCCTAAATGAACTCAGCTGACTCGCCCTGATCAAGAATATATATATATATTTAGAGATCGGAAATGCCTCCTACAGTCTGGCACATACGTGAGCACAAAACCATTCTACCCCTTTTTATTTGCATACCAGAACTATATTTCCTTATCATTGGTATGATAAGATTTTTGAGCTGTATTTGGGGGACGGTAATGCTTGTTGTTGCCCAGCTTATTTAGGATATTCTAAAAATAAAAGAGTGTTGCGGTCGGAAAGTTGCAGAGTAACTAAAAGACAAATGCACATGGTTTTATATATATTACATATATGCACTGTATAGTTTAGCAGATGCCCTCTTAAGAATACGCTTTGTTTGAGTGAAATCCTCGAGATATGATTAAAAAGTCACTGCTGTGAGCCGATATTTATCGATTTCGGGTAAACAGCGCGGAGTTGGATATAACACGATTATAGATCCAGAGTAAAATATAGCAGGTAGACTGATTACGATATCCTTCGAGTATCAGGAGTTTCTGCTCCCTCATTTCGCGAAAATCGATATTTTCTTTAGCCGTTATCGACTTCCTTAAGTCGTTATCACGTAATGTTGCGTATACTATGCTAATGTGAAACTATCGACAAACGCCCCTATCGATATATTCGATACTTGATTACCCCAACAATCGATTCTAACAATATATTGCCTTTAGTACATTAAGAAAAAGAATAAGAAATCGACAGAAATGGCAGCTCAAGCGGTTAAGTAATATATCTAATTTTGGCTTTTTTTTGGACTTCATCGTGCAACTGGAAAAATACTAGAACTCGCAAATTTTATCCGGCTCTGTTAAGTTTGAAGCTAATCGACAATTGTTTTCCACCAATTTTCCTCACCGTCGGGTGGAATTTTCCTAAGAGAGAGAGAGAGAGAGTGTCAACAAAGGTAGACGATGTAAAAAAAGCAGCTTTCTAACACATATGAGATGTGCTGTGCGTTGATCGTCAGTCAGTCAATCAGTCAATCAATCGGACAAACTTCTAACTGAGGCAATGCTCGGCATATAATGCGTGCCAAATTGTGAGATTGTGAAAATCGAAAGCATAATTTATGGGCAGCGGCGCGTCTGACCTTTGCACAACCGGAAACGGAAAGGGAAATGACAACGTGCGTTAACATTTTTAATTATGTCGCGTCACAGGTGCGAATGTTGCCGAAACCAAAACATGCAATAAATGAAAGGCCAAACAAGTTTTTGCCCCTCCAAAAATGATGACATCAACCCAACCGACGATGACGTCGACGCCATCGACAATTGGCAACTGGACGCGGCTCAAATGTGACCTTGGCACAAAATGGACGCCAGAAATTGGTCAGCTTTGATTTAATGTTGGTCTTCATTTGCATGTCGCTTGTGGAATACCCCTACTTCTCTCTCCCTCTCTCTCTCTCTCTCGTTCTCCCTTCTCTTTGAGTTTGAAATATTCAGTTGACCTGGTCCCAAAAAATAGAGTATCTCCTTTTTGTGACACAAATAAAAACAAATCACGTAAAGAAAATTATACAAATAATATAATAAACATAATAAGTATTAACTAATTGTACTTATTATTTCAAGTGCAGAAAATAATTCACCTTAAAAGACAATAATAAGAAGACAATAAAAAATAAATGAACGGATCGTTTGGACTGCATTCCATTTTCCCACTTTCGATTTGATTCGGTTCACAGCAAAAATTTGTATAGCATACTTTTAGCAGAGTTTAATATAAATTGGTGAGACCTTTTTAAATTTTGTGCCAAAATATATGCCATGAATATTTTTGTATAATTCTTTTAAGCTGGTTATTATTATATAAATTAAAATATAAATTATTCCCATACAAGACATAAGGAAAATATATACAATTTTTTTAAGCAGTCAAACTACACGAAATCATGAATCAGAATCGTTTAAATCGGACTACCCAGCCAATAGAAACCTCCTTTGATGCTCGTCCCCCTTTTTGTTGCACATTGAAAACAAGCAACCCCATTAGCCAGCACTTGGGCATAAAACTGGCTTGATACTCTTACACATTGAAGCAGACATATCCGAAGTCATAAAGTATTTATTTGCGATTATTTGCTTGATCATTAAACATAGCACAGATCCGTCCTTAGGTTGGAAACGATCGAAACTGACGACTTTATCATATGGCTGACATTCTTGTATGAACAACATTTATGCTTTAATCGAATCAACAATCTAATGGTACCCCTTTAGCTTCCATAGAATAATATTTTTATGTAAAATTTTTAATTTTTTATTTCCAGACCAAGATCTTAATAAAACTCAGTTAAGCCAAGTGTCATTAAACTTCTAACATATACCCCAAATCTTATCAACATCAGACTTCCACATCATATAGCTTCTTTGTTATATATTTAACTTTATCGCAAGGGTATTTGATCTTCAGCAGCCTTTTCCTTTAAATTATTATTATTTGAGTATAGCTTCTGTTTTGGCCAGGGCCGCGACCTATGCCAATCAGGGGCCGCATTGTTTATGATAAATTAGAAATTCTTGCCAGTCGCACTGTCTGTGTGTGGAGCACTCAGTCAAAAGGATGTTGAGTGCGATAAATAAAAGCGCCCACGCAGTGGACGAGGACGAGGACGTGGCCGAGGCCGAGGACAGCTGCGAATCGGATGAGTTTTTGCTCTGGGGCGCCACTAATTGCGGCGCTTTGTTGCGGCTTCTGTGTCTGTTCCCTAAACATTATGAGTTCTGAGTTGCATATTGATGAGAACTGGCCAAATAATTTGTTTTCCTTTTTTCTTTTTTGCAGCTGTTGTCGGAGTGAGGCCAGAAGCTGCATGCGGCTGCATTTTGCAATTTAACTACATGTTTTGTTGTCGTTGTGGCTTGCAGCCATGTGGGAGCCAAGAGGTTATTACTGTCAAAGCCACTCGAGCGCGGCGAGCCAACGCACCCACGCAGCGCGCAGGGACAATGGGAATGGGAATGTGAATGGGCCAGAAGCAGAGCTGCCAGAGCAGGGGAAGCGTAAAAGGCTAATTTCTAGCTGGCCACAAAATTATAAGGAAATTTAAATATGCCTACTTAGAATTATTTTTATTGGAAAGAAAGGAATTTCCTAGAATAATGAGGCTAATGATAATTAATTTGCTGGCAATATTAGAACATAATTTTCATTTAAACTCTCCTATGATAGCTGTATGATATAGTTATCCGTTCCAGTCAGCTTTAACTTATGTACTCTCCGGAACAAAAAGATGAAGCTATAAACTAAGAAATTAGACGGACATGAATATATAGACTCGGCTGTTAATGCTGAACAAGAATATATAAAGAGCTTACCATAAAAGCTTAAAAGAAGACAGACCCATCGGATGCATAGCTATGTATAAAGATGTCTATTCTCGGCAAGGCTAAACAAAAAACCGCCAGATTTGGCGGGTGGTTGGCAACACTGGCCAGAAACGGCGACGCGCCTCGAATTGCCACATCGTTCGTTTCGTTTGGCGCTCGGTTTAGGAGCTCGTGTTATTGCCGATGACGTCGCCGTTTTGTCGTCCTTTTGCGCCAGCAACAGCACAATTCCAAATCCCTCGAACAGTTTGCAATTGGCCAATGCTGGCGCCAGAGGAACTCAGCTCAACGCGTGACGAGAATCGAACAAATTTAAATTAAATCAAATAAATTCAAACTTAAATTAAATACCATTCAAATAAATTAAAAATAAAGAAAGATATAAAAGTTCTGTTACACGAAAAGTGTTGAATAGCGACGCGTGGAAAAACCAGAGGAAAAAGCGCTGTGCGAAAATGTGCCTTCGCCTGATGAGGTCGTCAGCTATTTTGTTGCTATTGCATTTCCTAAGCTGTATATCACAAGGTGTGTGTACGCGCCCGTGTGTGTGTGTGCGTGTGTGTGTGTGTGTGTGCTGTTTCAGTATTTTCAAAGATTTGAAAAATGTTGTACTAAATATATTAAATTTGTTGAAAACTATTTTAAATCAAACAATCAAAATAGATCAAAAAATATAATAAAATAATATACCATAAAATAAATCTAAACTATAAGAAAATCATAGCAATCGGGTGCTACCGACTGCGTAATACTCTGCTCACAGCTAGAAAAAAAAGTAGCTCGATAGAAAGCTTTATGATTTTCCCTGAAAACTTTAATCCGATTCGGCAGGGACTTTCAAACTAATGCTTGACAATATATATATATATGTATATATATATTAAATTAAATATTTATTTTATATATTAAATATGACTGGGACAGCCGTAATCATCTTGGGAATAAATTATTCAATCTCCTTTTAAAACTGTGGGAGATATATGAATTTAAGTGTTCGAAAATTCTTTTTTTGTAAATTTGGGCAGAGAAATTGTTATTTGATTCGGGCATTTAAAAATTTATATTCCAACTTTATTAAAAACTGTAACCGTAAGGGACAACAAATTTCATTATACCAGGGCTTCAAACCAACAAAAAATTAATTAATTCTCGATGGTTCGATTTGATGGTTCAAACCAACGCCCTAGTTTCTGATTCCTCAGATTCAGTTAATGAATCTGAATTTTTATTTGAAAAAAATTGGCTAATACTAAGTTTGCTTAACACTATTTCTGCCAAAGGTTTGTGTATACCTATTTCAACCAAAAGCTGTCTTTTGACACCTTAGCTAATAGAGAGAAAAAAGTGCTACCACTAAATGAATTAAGCTATCAATTAATGAATTATCAAAAAGTAAATTTAGAAAAAATTATTCAACTTAGAAAATAACTGCAAGTTAAAAATTGATAAAAAAGTTTGCTGATTTGGAACTGCCAAGTATTAGGTTGCGGGTTCAAATCCCGCCGCTAGCTGTGATCAAAGAACGGAACATAAAAAAACATATCTGTTAAATGTGAATCATGTTGCATACCCCACAGGCGCGGCGATCAAATGTTTTGTCTGCGACTCGAGCGACAATCCCAGCTGTGCGGATCTCAAGTCGAACTCGAGCATTGTGCCTGAGGTAAGTCTCCCTCCCTTCATAAAAACAAATCTCAGATAATGGCCGGCACATGTGGCATATGGCATGTGGCATACGCTTAACCTTTGCCCTTGCCCCGAGTGCCAGTCAGCTAATCAGACCCCGTTGACCTTAATCAAAGTGCCACTAAATTTAAAAGCACATAGCACATAAATTCTAGAAGAAGAATAAAAGAGAAAACTGAAAAAAAGAACGGAACGGAAAACGGAAACGGAAACGACGTCGTCGCTGTACTCGTCATTGTTGTGACCGTTAAATGAATGTGTTGGCATCTCTCCATTGCATTTCCCTACCCCCCTTCCCACCCTCACCATCTGACCCAAGCGAAATTTTCTTTTGAGCAGCTCTATGAAGACATTTTCACTTGGCAGCCTAACACAACTGGAATTCGTTCTATTTGGCGCTATTTATTGAGAATTTACAACCTAATTTCCATTTAGAAAAAATTATTGTTCAGCAAACATCTGGTTTTTCTTACTTGAAAAGTTTATTTTTTAAAGCTTATTAATGTAGAAATAAAATTGAAGCTCTTAAAGCATTTAAACTATTTTAAAAAAATATCGAGAAAATATTAAATATACCGACAAAAGAGAAGAATTAACTTCGGAATGGCGAAGATTTAATACTCTGATAGCTGATAGACTATAGATATACTATATATATTTGTATATTAATGTGATATTGTAGTCCTCCTCTGATAAAATGTTGCTGTTGGTTATGAGGTCCAACTTTTAAACTTTAGACTTTAATCTTTTTCAAAAAGTGTTTAAAAGTTACCACAGAGAAAGTTGTCGGCGATTTGGTTAACAATTTGGACAATTGCACGGCTCGTTTCTAGTTTTCGACATTCAATAACCAAGGTTTTTGCTTAAAAAAATTATTCTCATATTTTTTTCAATTTTAACTTTAGCAATTTATATATTTTGTATGTCTATAAAAAGAGGCTGAATACATAAGAACTTAAAAAGTGGAGTTGAAGATAGTATAAATACATAGATTGTAATCTTCCACGAGCGAAATAGAATTTATGGAGAAGTTATGTGGAGAATTTATGTCTAAAATTTGAAGCAACAAACTAGGAAAAGGTCAGATAATATCAGTTAGTGTCAAATATACCAACAGTTCGAAATAAAGTTAAATTTAAAGTAATGCAAGTAATGAAGAAAGTAAACCATGTCAAAGTAAGCTTAATGGGGGAAACCCCAAATTTGGATCCAAAATGTTATAAATCAAATCATTTCCAGCTAACTGATATAGAGGCCATATAAGAGCTTTAGATCACCCTAGTTTCTGGGGCAACGCCTGGTGTGCAGCAAGGCCGTTGCACCATCGATTGCGATAACGATAACGATAACAATTGCGATAACGATAACGATTGCGATGCATGCTTGATAAGATAAACTCTACCAACTGCAGCAGCAATTAAGAGTGCAATTACAAAGCCAAGACATAGGGTGGGTCGGCGGAAGGGCGGGTGTCTGATCAATCATCAATCATCAATCATTAAGCATTGTTCGCGGTATTGCCCACTGCACAAATGTTTGCCATAGACGTTAAACAACTAATATTGGCTTATCATTATTTATTATTGTGGTTTCTAGGAATGCACATTGGACAAAATGAAATCTCTGGACACCTGGCTATTCGATTTGAACAAGTTCTCGTATTTCGATAATGGGGCCAACAAGCATCCGCTGATGAATTGCCAAAAGGTGGTGGCCACAGACCGTAAGTAATAAATATATTTATTTATATAAATAGTATTAAAAAAAATATAAAAAAATATATATTTAAAAAACTAAAAAACAAGACAAATTTTAAGTTGTTTTATTTTATTTTTTCCTGCTTAAAGATATTTAGAAAAGACTTAAAAAACTGGGGAAATATATATATATATCTTGTGCATCATACTTTCCTATGCCAGCTTATGAATAATTTTTTTTAAAAAAACATCGCAAAATATCACTTTTTTTTTAAATTTTTGGCTGCTATTTATTTTTATAATTTTACAAAGTCAAATTTTGTTGAATAAAAAATGTGTAATGCTCTTTCTTTGGAGGCTCCAAAGTAGCGCAGAAAAAACGGCTAGACTTTTGACATAGTCTGCTAAAAAGACGTCTAGCAGTTTTTTTTTCGCTGTTATAACAAATTGTGAACAGAGTATTGAGCAGTTGCATCCGACTAAATGTTCTCAGTTTTTTTCTCTTGCTTTTTGTCATCCACAGCTGATACCAACAAGCTGGTCACGGCGCGCTTCTGTCAGCTGGACACCGGCGACTCGGATGCGTGCGACATATTGCGCTCGAAGCTGCGCATCACCAGCGACGGCAGCGGCAGCCAGCGGCAGCGACGCCGCGAGCGGGACCAACAGCAACAGCAGCAGCAGCAGCAGCAGCAGCGGCGCAAAGGATATGGCCAGGATGCCGGCGAGCAGTCGCCCGAGGAGGAGTTCTTTTGTGACATCTGCAAGACGGATCGCTGCAATGGGGCGGCCGCTGTGACGCTGACGTCAGCGGCGCTGCTGGCGTTGGGGCTGCTGCTGGCACGCCCACTTAGCTGCTGCTGAAGCGTTGAACGGTTTGCTGGCGGGCAGCGGGCGGCGGGCAGCGGACGGGCGGCGGTTGCATTTAGGTTGAGTTAACGTTAACGTTTATCGTTTACTTTGTAAATATTCTAGTGGCCACTGAGCGACATTGTTGAGTTAGTAAAAGAAAAAAAAAACACGCTATAAACCTACCCCCAAGCCCCAAGTGCCCCCAGGCCAACCCACCACAGACCACACCGACCACCCTTAAGGCCACCAAGGCCCTAGACATGTAAGTGACAGCACACACAGATACAAAATACAAATACTCACAGATACACAGATACAGATACAGATACAGATACAGATACAGATACACTCCCGCAGTGGCAATCGCTTTGAGTCCAAGCAAATATGCGAATTTCAATTAACAGCTAGCAAATGGCCAAAGGGGAACACAAATGTTATGTGTCTAATATCAAGGATTTTCACTTCAATTTGTTCGATTGTGAGCACAGTTGTTTTTGCAAGCAACTTGACATTTACCTAGCAGGACGCTGCACAGATATGGCAACACCAAACAGTATACAATTAACATGAACTTTGCCAGGCAGTTGTTGAATGGCTTTATGGCTTTATTGAGTTGTAATTGATTTGCTTTGAGCAAATGCCTGATGAGCTGAATGTTGTGTATGAATTCACCAAATGCCTTTAATTTTCTATTGTTCACATTGCAATGTTGAATATATATATAATCGAACAATTATATTTATATATATATATATATATATATTTGTGTGTACTTATATGAATACTTATGATACCATGAAGTAACCTGGCAAAGTAAAACAAATTGCCGTTAAGTTTAACCGCTAGTGTTGTAATATAACAAAATATTATCTCCTTTTTCTGCTTTTTCAACATTTCTTTACTTTTGTCTTCAGATTATTTCATGGTACTATATTTATATTGTATGAATGTGTATTTTTAGGTAGACACAACTTAAATAGTTGCATTATTGTTGCAAAACTCATTATAAAAAAAATACAAAACTCTAAAAAAAAAATAATTATATATATTAAAAAAATAATGAAATAGAGCATAAAGGATGCATAAAACTCTGTCGAATTCACTTAAACTTATTAACAAAACGTTTTCTATTATATATATATACATATATGCGAAAAAAAATGTCACGGAATGAGTGGAGGAATCTTAAAAGAATACGCTAGCAGTGTTTAAATGTTTCAACAAATGCGAACGCCTTAAGCAATAACCTTATATATTAGAATAAAAATGTATTTATACTATGATTTTCGAAACACGCAAAACAATCAGCAAAAGTGTGAAAAATGAGAAAAACAAAAACAAAACAAAAAAAAATGTGCAACAAATGTTAATTAAATGTGCAATTAGAAAAGTTTAACAAAGCAATACATACAACTATTTGTGAAAAAAGAAAGAAAAAAAACAAATAAAACGAAGAACAACAAAACTTTAAAAGCGAGCTTAAAAGTGCTTACGTCCCATGGCCACGCCCACAAAACAAAAACTAACTATGCTTATTTCGATTGCTGCTAAAATGTTGAAAACAAATGCAATTTTGTAGAAGTCGACTTAAGCGTAATAAAAATATGGCAAATAAAACAAGCGTGTCAAAGAATAGCTGCATGACAATATAACAGTATAACACTTGCACTCGATATGCTATATAACACTGTATAACAGTATAAAGCAGTTCACATTACTAGTTCTACTTTTTATTGCAGTGCACTTAACGGTTTCACATGCATGACAGTATAACAGTTAAGGCAACTGTAACAGAATAGCATAGTTTTCCTGTGTAGCACAGTTTGTATAGCTAGCTATTTTTGCAGGCCATTAGCAGTTTAACGGTCTAAATAATATAACAGTATAACAGTTTGAACCACTAAAGTATTGTGTAGCATAGTTAGTTAGTTAGTTGCAAACTGTCCTTCTGTTTCCCGATCGATTTTTATTTAATTGCTTTTCACCTTCACGGAAATGCCTAATAATGAAGTGCCACTATACCCTGTTTCCTATTAAAAATGTTTTAAAAAACAGGGTGTTTGGGAATTGTACAAAGGTATGTTATATGAATTAGAGACCGTTTACGATACTTTAAGGGCAGATTAATGATTCTTTGTTCCTTATAAACAGTAAAATGCTTTCAATTTTACATTTATCCTGAAGATAAATATTGGAATTTCCCAAATCAGCATAACAGAAGTAAGTATACTGTTACTGTTATATGGAACTAGGGCATCTGTTAGTCGGGCACGCTCCATTGGAACAACTATGACAACAAGTTTGAGTACAAGTTGTTTCAATGGGTAGTATAACAGTTTTTAGTGTAGCACAGTTGCCTGTTGCTCGTGACTTTTTGGCTTCCTATGTTGTCTTTGTCAATCAGCGATAATATTCCCATTACTCATGTTAGATGCAACCATCCACCCACCCATCGCCCCGTCCGGGTACCAAACCAAACCGTGCGTTTAATTTGAAACTCTTTTTGGCGATGCTATCGAGGCGTCGTCTTGTCATCCAGCACAGTGCGACATGTTTCAGCAGTACCGCAAATTATTTTCGCCGCCACATCGTGAAGATAGCCGCTGGAAAAAATTTGATTGAGTCAGCCAAAAAACAGCAGCCAACCGACGACGACGACGTGTCTATATCAATGCTGGCAGTTCTATTTAAATTTTCGGTAGCATCGGCCGCAGTTTCCCTACATTATCCCGACCAAAATTCAAATTACATTTATCCTCAAGATAAATATTTATAAGCTACATTGCATTAAAAGACATGCGTTCAATTTTGTCGTTGATTCTATGGCAGCTGCTGGCGGTTTACTGTGCTGACAGTTCAGGTGCGTGGAGGCCATAGCTGAGTGCAGCTGCCACCTGGCTGGAGCTAATTGATTGTCCAACATGGATTCGAAAGCCACCTCTTAAATAAGCCCTTCCTGTTTTACAGCGCTGCGCTGCTACACATGCGAGGATTGCGATGAGCATTCCAATTTGTCGGAGCTGGAAGTATGCAGTGTGCCGTTCACGGACTCGCAGCAGCCGCCGGCTGGAACTGGCCTGCCAGCTGCATCGAGCCCGAGTCCAAACACAAATCCAGCGCCTGCATCCAAGCCACCAGCTCCGGCAGCCAATGCGCCCGCACCGGCTGCAGCTGCTAATGCGCCCGCTCCAGGACAAACTCAGTTTCCTCCCAAGCCCGGTTCCGAAAGTGAGACTGAGGAGGATTACGAGAGCGATGAGGAAGAATCTGCAGCACCATCCACTTTGGGCATTATGCCCGCTGCAAGCAATGTGCCTGGAGCAGGTGCAGCGGGGGCAGCAGGCGGAGGCGTAGGATTAGGCACGAATGCGGCCTCAGGCACAGCTGCTGCTCCAGCAAAAGCACCAGCTGCAGCTGCTGCTGCAGTGCCAGCCGCCGGAGCCGGAGTTGGAGCCGGAGCCGGAGCCGGAGCCGCTGGTGGCGACAGCGAAACTGCCGAGGACGAGGAGGATGAAGAGGATTACGATGAGCGACGCAGGCGCAGCGTCAGTCGCCAGAGCCAGGACACGCAGAGAGCCGTTTGCTATATTGCGAGTCTGAGACGTAAGTGCAAATATCCAAAACTCTATCTATATAAGACTGAATGACTGATTGAAGGCTGATTGAAGACTTATTAAAGAGTGAAGACTAATTGAAGACTGATTAAAGACGGATTGAAACTGATTGAAGACTGATTGAGGACTTATTAAAGACTTATTAAATGCCTTTTAAAGACGGATTGAAGACGAATTGAAGACTGATTGAAGACTTATTAAAGACTGACTGAAGACTGATTGATGATTGATGGTCAAGGCACAGCCTTAATTGTGAATGCTACAAAAAGATTTTTTTTCTTTCCTTTTCAAACTATTTGCCCATTTTCAAAGATCTTTTTTAAAGTTTTTCTTTAAGCTGAGAACAATATAATCATTTCCGAAAACATTTTTAATTAATCCCAAAATTCCCAAGTATGTACTACCTTCATTAAGAAAGTTTTACTCTTGTTAGCAAGTCTCATTCAATTGCTTTTTCCGAGTTGTTTACCTAAACTAAGTCTTTAGTTTGCATAAGCCAAATTCTCAAAACAGCTTTGTTCCTAATTATCGACCTTACAAATAACTCCATGACGATATAAGACGGAACATGCCTGCGTTTTATCGCTGGGCAATTGTTTATGAAAAACTGTTTCAGCTGACTGAGAGTATTTAAACAAAATGTTTCACAGTATGACTCAACGAGTATTAAGAATTTCACCAACAGGGGTGAAAAATAGGGGAAAAACATTTGTGTGCGTCTTCTCTTGGTTTTACTACCCAAAATAAAAGAAAAATAATTTAAATTATTTATATATTAAAAAAAAAATATATGACCAAGCCGATTAGTTTCGCAATCATTCTTAAAGCTTTTCGAATTCACGTTCACGAACGGAAAATAGGTGAATAACTGAATTCGAATGTTAAATAAAAGAAAAAGTTTTGTGTTTAACGTGCATTTAATCAAAAACCATTGTATTGAGTGTTACATCTAGTCATACAAATAAAATGATAATAAATATATTAATTACGCTTATAAATATTTCTTTATAACTAAAATTTTCTCTTTCCATTAACTATTTGAACTTGGACTCTATGTTCTGGGCAGTCAACGGCACGGAAATAACAAATCGTGGCTGCACCATTGTCACGGCTGACAATCAGACTGGCGCCTGCAATACCCTGTTTAATGGCTGGGATGTGGTTAACTGCAATCTATGCGAATCGAATGGCTGCAATTCACCCATAAATGCCGTAGTGCTGGGCCAATGGAGCAGCGGCTCCGGCAGCTGCCGTTTATCAGGCCGCACGGCGCTGGCTATGACGCTGCTGGCCATGTTGTCTTCGGCGTGGATCTGTAAATGATAACAGCTATATTTAATCTATAATAATAAATATACATATATATATATATTTATATATATATGCGTGGTTTATTGCCTGCCGCGATTTATGAACCAGTACGCGGTCTATTTCGATCTTAATTACGCGCCATAGCTGATGAGCGGCCGGTCTATTTTTGCCTAATTGTACAATTGGTAAGCGATACGCGATAAAGGGGGAAAATGCCCAATCATTTGGGCTACCCGTTCACAGTTCACCAAATGACAAATCAATTACAGCAGCTGATAAGCCCCATGTTAAACGATGACAACGGTCGGCCCACAGAAATTATGTCTGACTTCATTTCTATTGCTGATAACTGATGATCAGCGCCGATCAACTGATAGCATTAGGCCTCAAGTGGCAATCGCTGCCGGCAAATTGAGCGATTTACAACCAGACAGATAGACACCGAAACAATTTCGCTGAGTTCTCAATTAGGTGATGAACAAATCTTCCGTTTGCCTGCGGAAATGTGATGTCAACTTAACGGATTCGCATTTAAGGCAACTTGTGCTTACCAACGAGCAGCTGTTTGCTTCTAATATACCCTGTATCCAGTGCAATTGGGTATAATGTAGCTTTACAGCATCTTCAACTCCAAAAAGCATACACGTATATTCTTGATCAGTACGATAAGCTGTATTAATCTATCCATATCAATCAGCCTCTCTCACTCGCTCTCTCTCTCCTCTCTCTCGCTCTCTCTTATCCTATTTCTCTATGTCTCTCTCTTTCTCCCTCTCTTTTTCGCTCTTTTCTCTCTCTCTCCCCCTTAAAGTTAAAATTTGATATGCCATATGCAAATTAAGTTTTTATAATCGATAACTAGCCCAATTTTAAGCAAAGTCGTTAATTATCCGTTTCCACCTACGATTTGAGCTTATCACTGATATTATGATTGTTGGGAACACAAAATGTGTTCTGTAAGTTCTCGTCTATCATATGCTCAATATGTAAACTTACTTAAATAAAAACTTCTTTTTAATCAATATCGATAAATATCGATTGTCAGCCTGGGCTTTGTAAGCGTATGTCCGAGATTATAGGAGCTAGAGATACCAAATATTGTATGTCGTCTCTAGTCTACTAGTGTCTAGTCAGGAATAGTTCATCATCTAAATGTTATCTTGAAGCTCTGAAATGTTCATACCATTTAAAAGTTATTTAAGTATCAATTTTGCAAAGTGTGTTTAAAAGAAGCTCAGTTGAAGCTTAATGTAAGGCGTGTCGACTACAGGGTATGCCCCAGTCGTGCACTCGATTGAAGCATGTTAACTTGCTGCGAATGCAATTGCCAAATTTGTGAGGCTGCTTAAAACGCGTATGGCATTATATAGTATATGTGTATATATATGGGATATATATAAAGCGAATACAAAGACGGGCAGGCCCAGCCCGTTTGCTTCCCTGTTTTATTTTTGTAAGGCTTAAAACTTCCGGGCCAGTTGGTATTACGCCAAAACTCGCACACGCAATTGCGTTCTCAGCAGGCTAACAAAAGCCGACTTTGACCTGGGCGCTGAGAGAGTTCTCTGAGAGCAGCGTGAGATATTTTTTGCTTTCCTCTTTTTTTTTTTGGCGATTTACGTGATGTCGCCAGCAATTGAAAACCACAAATTTCCGATTTTATTTTCATTTGTTTTTGTTTTATGTTTTTTTTTTGTCAGTTATCTGCGGACCGTGTGTCTGCGTCTGAGCTCTGAAATATTGATGCGTCAGTTAACAGCCAGACACTAAACACGATTTCTAGCCATTTGGCACGAACCGCTCGCAGTTGAATGATACACATACGAGTCCACAATATCTACCATAATGTACGAGTACGCACGATCTAGTATATAGTCGGTGCCAGCAAAAGAATCAGGGCCAAACCTAACCCAGCGCAGACAAACTAACTATGATATATGCATACTGTCCATTTCTGGTCTATTTACTATATTCATATCAAATACAGCTCTCAGTTTTTAGCACAACATCATTTTGTTAAAACTTAATCAATTTATTAATCAGGCTGGGCGGCAAAATAAAAATATATATACATATTTAATTATTGAGTAATGCAGAATATTTAGAATTTCAAAGAAATTAGAAGATTTTTTATTTGTTTCAAAATTTGTAGAACATTTTCTTGTGATTCTTTTCCAAACCAAAACTGAAAGATTTATCTCGATTTTTTGCTTGCAGTTATATCTCCGAAATAATATTCTGTTTACCAAACTTTCGTTTTCTTTCTTTTTGTCAAGTTTATTATTGGAAAAGAAGTGCAATACCCTGTAAGAGAACTCTGTCTCATACATTTTAGTCCAATAAACCTGCAACTTCTTCTTACTCTCAAGGTTATTCCGGGCCAATAATTAATTTTCGGGGACCTTGGCTTTGCTTATCAAATGGCCCCAAACAAAAGTCTTGTGGCATTTTGCGCATTTCATTAACATTGAATGCCGTTAACCTTTTTGTGCGTTCAAATGGAAAGTTTTTGTTTTTGTTCCCTTTGCCTAAGCAGTGCAGTGCGAGCTCTTCTCGGCGATTCTCAAAATCAACGTCTTGCTGCCGCAACATCGCGGTCAGCTGCAAAGTCGCACAATAGGTGTAAATGGATCGGGTAAATACCAAATAAAAGGCTGTGTTAATTGAGGGGAATTGAAATCGAGTTTGTTGATTTTGCGTGCTTTTAATATTGAGTAATATTAATCATGCGACAATCGCAAAACATCAACATCAAAACCAATATTTGAATATTATGTAAATGTGAGTGTACGCGGGGGATGACAAATGTTTACCCCCAAAGAGGAGCGTCGCATCGGGGTGTGGACGTTGATCTCAGAAAGAATTTGCTAACTACCTATACTAAGCGCTAAGTTAGCATATAAGGTATCGAACAAGTCGTTAAAGCAGTGTACACTGGAAGAAAAAATGTTGTACTCACAGCAAGTACAAAATTGTGACTAGAGCAATATTTTAAATATCAAAATTCCTAAATACAAGACTCAAATAGTTTAGTTAATCCAAGAAAGGCTTCCCAATATAAATTATTTAGATATTATCCAGTTACATTTATTATCTAGAGCGCCTGCTTTTCTCTGAGTGTATCATATAAAGTCCCATCTGGGGGATTTTGTAAAAACCCAGGCATTGAATCATTTGCGTAGTCGGGAAATCTTCTGCCCGCTTCGCTGTCTCATTATAAGAATTCCCTGACGGGCGCTGACGTTTGCGATCTTGAAACTGGAAAGAGCTGCAGCTAAAGAGAGCTCAGGCAACGAGTTCGGGAGAGCGAGTAAGCGTTTCTCTTAAGCTCGTTTTTTTGTACTTGTACTTTTTTGGCAATTTGGGTTTTGCATTATAAATTAATTTGTTATCAATAAAATAATGTACGCACACACACGCATTAACGTACCGCACGCGGCAGCAATTGTTAGCTCTCTCTCTCTCTCTCTCTCTCTCACTCGCTCTGACTCTCCCGCCAGCTAGCTGTCTCTTTCTTGAGCGTCGCAGCCGTCGCTGCGCAAGTCGCTTATAAAACTCTATAAAAAGTCTCAAACAAATCACAAGATTTTCAGTTAAATTCCAGAATTCGTAAACTGCGGTCGCAAGTGAAGTCGCGTTTGAAAATACGAAATAAATATATAAATATATATCTATTTTGCATAAATCTTGCGAGCAAAGATTTATAACAAGCATACAATATCCGGCTTTTTTTCAAAATAATATAAGGACAGATAAAAAGAAAAACAAAATCACAATGCGTCGTGGTAATAATTTAATTCTGTTCAGCGCCCTCATTTGGCTGCTCGTCGCGCCAGGTAAGAGTTCAGGTGTTTCGGTGCCCCAAAATGTGTCAGACCCGATATTCGAGTGATATCTCAAAAGTCAGATATTATGCTAAGTCCGAGTGTCCAAAATTGTGATACAAGATTGATGCGCCCGTATTAAAAGTGGATCGTGTCGGATCGCTGGAATTCTATTTGTTAAGCACCAACAGCAAAGTCGGAACGAAATGTATATAAAAAAAAAACTACCTTTTCGATAATATGATAAAATAATAATTATTTGCTGCTATTTATAAACAATTTGTGTGCCGCTTGTGAAATGCCAAACAGAATGAAAAGAGAGAAAAAATATATATTCAACGAGCAAAAGAATCGTATTTAAAATGCAAATTCATTTTATTTCTGCCCATTAACATTTATTGCATTCGCAACGTTTTTGTGCCCGTTAAACAAATCACAAATAAAAGAAAAAACACTATAATTATAAAAAATGTATACGGAGAAAAAAACTGTCTGGTTGAAAATCACAGTCGAGAACAATTGCAATTTTTTCCTCTCTCTATAAATTGTCATAAATAATGCGAAAATAGTTGGCGGGATTTTTACGTTCACATTCCTTTTTTTTACAAATGCGGAAATGTTGACATAAAGCAGACATATTAAGCTTTAGCATAGAGATAATTATATGTTATTTGTGTATATATAATATATATATCCATATATATATTCCTACGAAGTGCGAACTTCTAGAGGGAGCTGCATTTTGTGCAAAGTTAAGAATTATTTTTAAATATTTGCAAATGTGAATACCATGCTAAATATTCCTAAACTTTGCTTGATTATTTAATTATTTATTTATTAAATAAATTTATGAAAAATACAAAAAATTAGATGATAGAAGATAAATACAATTCTGGTCCTTTGCTTTAAAAAAATATATAACTTAATAGGGATTAAATATTTAGAAGGTATTCTAATAGAAAAATTAAATTTATTAACTAACTTTTTAAAGTATGCAGCACAGTAAAATAAATGAATTATCTATTATTCTTACCAATTTCAATATAGACGACGCGTACTCTAAATTACCCCCAAGTGCAAAAAAAACAAATTGGAAAATATCTCTAGACATATAAATTAATATTATCAGAGCTCTGGATGAGCACGACACGTGCCCAACTTTCAATTACTTCGAACAATATTACAACAAAATGAACAAAAATATTTCAAATGATTCAAATATTTTTTACAGGAGTTCAAGTAATAACTAATTTTCGTACCACTTTCAATATAGATATATAGATAGATAGTTTATTTGTCCGAAGTGCTCAAAAACAAATTAGAAAATATTTCTAATAATTGAAATTATTTTCCTTAACAATTTCAAACTAGAGATATAAATATATATTATTAGAGCTCAGCACAAACACGACACGTGCCCAGCTCCTAATCACAGCCAGAATTTCTTAAAAACATTTTAATGTAAATAAATAGATAGTTCATTTATCCGGAGCTCAGCACGAACACGACACGTGCCCAACTCCAGTGCCAAGTTAGGCATAACAAATATTCCAATATATATTGAGCTGATTTCGAAAGGCAGCTGAAATTTTGGTGCATTTGAAATGCATTATTCGAGCTATTTTTTTGTTTGTTTGTTAGTCTCGATATTGACATTGAAACTGCGTCAACTGCTAATTGAAAGGCTGCGATTCGAAGCGTTTTAGTTGGCTAGCTTGGCGCGTACTTACAGACATGTATGGCACACATGACAGCTGTCGTTTAGCACATTTTGAACAACAACAACGAGAACAACAACAACAAGAACAACAACAACCTGCTCGGCCGTTTAGCACCAAATCAAAAAACTTGAAATTCTCGCCTGATTTGAGTGCAAAATGTAAAGCATTTACGTAAGGCCAACATTTGCAGATGTTTTTTTTTGTGTTTTTCAAATTGCCTAATTAAAGAATATTTAAAAAAAATATTACAATAAATAAGAAAACACTTTCATTATATAACGCTAAGACTGCACAATTCTTAATGATCTGTCAGATTTCCAGTCCATTTGTAATAATTATTATAAGGCCTGTTCGGTTTAAGACTTTGAGCGCGTGCATATTAATTGAAAAATTTTAATACACTTTACTTGAGTTGCAAAACATATATGCAACTTCGCGGAAGTCTACACTCAGAGAAAAATAACAGTACTTTCTAGTTCAAAACTTCCTAAGCTGAAAACAGGTTTTCTAATTTAAGAACTTTTCTTAGCAGTTTGCAAATATCCAAATACTTGACTTAATCTAAGCAAAAATCATTTAAATTAAGATGCTTTTATGCTTATTTTAAGCATGTAAATTCTCATATTAAGCTTTGGTTACGTAATCGAAAACATGTTTGAAGTTTTTATAATATTATTTCTTGAAAGAAGAGAACTTATAGAATTCCCATTTTGAACCCCGTTTTTTCTGAGTGTATAATACAGAGTGCGCCCTAAGAACGTAGTTCAGCAAAGTCTTTGTTAACGAAACTGGTTTTTGGACGAGTCGAATGGATGCACAATGCAAATGAATTGTATTTCATTGTTGGCAAATGATAAAATTATTATTTATTGCAAACAATTATACAAACAAAAACAATAAAAAAGAGACAAGACTCAAGTTCAAGCACAAATTTAACCAATTCCCGTACGCGTTGCTTATCACGTGCCACTAAAGCCACTTAAATATTTGAGCTACAGCTCCTCCCCCTCATTATCCACCGGACGGTCGTCCATCAATCAATGTGATTTATTAATAATTTTTAAGTCAACAATCGCGGAACTCGACCATATCGTATATCATAGCAGGAGCGTTGCGCTGAAAAAATGTGTGTACAAAATTGTATGGGCTACGCGGCGTATGAGCAATATCCATACCCTGTTTACAGACAGTGCCAGACGGTATATTGGCTGGCTGGCAGTCTGTCTGTGCAAATGAACGCAAGTTTTGGCGACGCTAAAGCCTAGCTAATTGCAATATATATTCCATATATACAGTAGAAATTCTCCTCAGCGAACACTTTGAGTGTCGAATTTCGTATATCTATATCTTCCATAGTTTTAAAGCTAAAACCAAATTTTACAGTTTGAAAGTTTCCACAGTTTTGCAGCGCAAGTTCAGGGATTTGTCAGAAACTTAACTGATGGGCTCTTTAAGCTTGGAGCTAAAAGTACCCATAAATCAGAAAAGAACAAGATTTTCCCAAGTCACAGTTTGAAAGTCACTTTGACAGTTTTAAAGCCAAAGCCAGGAAACCCAATAGGTAGTTCAATGTTGATCTACTTGAAAGAGCCCAGCTCATTCACGTTTAACCAATAAATCACCTTAAGCCATATTTTGCCATAGTCACAGTTTGAAAGTCACGACTTTGTTTTAGTTACAGCTTTAGAGTCAACCACCTAAATATCAAGAGATTGTTTGTCAGCTGTTTTCAAACAGAGTATTGCGCAGTCGCCAACAGCCGACTTGTTACGCTTATCAGCGGCAAGCAGACAATTTGACTGACATTTGGATGAGCATGGGCTAAACCCAGCCCATTGCGAGTCCGCCCGTGAGTCATCCGCCGCCCGGGCAACTGGCAACTGGCAACTGGCACCTGCGCCAGCGCTGCTCTCTACACGTTGACTCTGCTCTGATAAGGCAATTGACGCAATTACGCGAATGTCTCTATAAGTTTGCTCTCTGCACGGTGCAAATATTTGTTTATTTGTTGTCGTAAATTGCCAACAGGTAGCTGGTAATTTGCATGGCAGAGGAGCTCGTCTGTTTTGGTTGGACGGATCCAGTGGAGGGCACAATAATAGCTCTAGTTCAAACATTGAACTAATAATAAA
The DNA here is from genome assembly GCF_035044405.1 of Drosophila montana. Classification (NCBI taxonomy): domain Eukaryota; kingdom Metazoa; phylum Arthropoda; class Insecta; order Diptera; family Drosophilidae; genus Drosophila; species Drosophila montana. The sequence goes on along the minus strand of NW_026996359.1, from coordinate 232,341 downwards.
GAATGAGCAAATAATACGAGAAATATCAAAGTCAACAAAGTCTACGAGCCCGTTGCCTTGATTTATGGCCCGCACATGGTCGAGTTACGATCGCTTTGTCATCGTTAATCGTTTATCGCTCGCTTGTTGTTCATATTTACCAAAGCTGTAAATTGTTTGAACCCAACCAGAGATAGGGCTTTAACGATACCCTTATGATATATATATATCAGTGTTTGGAAGTTAAAAAAAAAAAACATAAAAAAAATGATGAATGATGTACAACAAAACTAATGCACTTCAACTACGAATATTTTCAACATGAGTAAAATAAGCCTTTATTGACACTCAATAGATAAAACAAAAAATAATACAAATCTTGTCTGGTTTTAGATTCTGTTCTTCAAAAAATATACATTGGAATTCCATGCTGGAAACGGTTAGATTCTTGCATAGATCTTCTAGATCTCGCAGCAGTATTTACTTTAATCTTTAAGGCATGTTAAATAAAACTAGGAACTATATATGATATAGACCTCCGACCTCGATAAGAGTTTTGCAGATGTGTTAGAAGAATTCTAAAGCCTATAAATGCCAAAATATGCTATAAGATATCCGAGAAACAATTTTGAAAAACAATCGTTTCTATAAAAGCCATATGATATAGTCAATCGATCCGGCCGACTCCGACATACTCAAGTCAAATATAGGGAATCGTACCCCAGTTTCATAAAGTTCAAATTGAAACCTATTCGCAAGGTTATACGTAAATGTTAATTGACTACAAAATACCCTGTTCAACTGCTAGAATAGAGCTCATTATTTGCTTAAGACCGCATAAAGTAGGCTTAATTTGTAGCTCATAGACCACGACTGGGGTATTCCCTATAAGCAGCTGCTTTAACTCTAATTAGAGAGCGGCTTATACTCCAAACTTGGAGTTTATTTAACTGGCATATTTGTAGCCTCAATTCTAATCCGATACTCCCCACTTACTTGCAGCTTGTTTGGCGGATCTGATGTGCTATGTGTGCGATGACTGCGAAAAGGTGACCAAGGAGACGCCGCTGCTGGCCTGCAATGCGGACTTCTTCAATCAGGGCGGCAGCACCGAGGCCTCAACCGTGACCACGACCAGCACAACCCCAACGACAGTCTTCACCACCGACGAGGCGCCGACGAGCAGCACCGAAACCACAGTCACAGCCGAAAACACCACCACGGATAGCACCACCAGCGATCCGGTGACCAGCACCGTGTCGACGGATTCGACCAGCGAAACGAACACCGAGAGCACGGAGAGCACAGAGGCGCCAATGCCAACGCCGGCGACAGTGGGACCACCAGAGACGACAACCGGCGTGCCCACGCCGCCGGCCGAGGATCTGTTGCGTCAGGTGAACACCACCCGGCTGTTGCCTAGCTCAGCTGATGCCGACTCAGCTGCTGTCACAACAACCACAGAGCTGGCCATACGCCAGCGTCGTGCTCTGATCGACACGAGCGTCAGCTATCACTGCTATACGGTGCAAAAGACCGGTGAGTATAGCTGATACGGATCCGGTTCCGGTTCAAAAACTAACCAAAACTCCGCCCATTTCAATCCACAGTCAATAATACGGTGCAGACGGTTCGCGGTTGCTCGCGTGTTGAGCCGGAGCAGTCCGTCTGCCAGGAGCTGCAGATCCAGAGCAACGAAACCAAGCTGGCCAACTGTGATCCGTGCAGCATGAATGCCTGCAATGGTGCCACATCCACGTTCCAGTCAACGCTGCTGGCGACACTTGCCTTTGCCCTTGTCGCTGCTCTCCTGCAGCGCAATTGAGGAGTGGAACACCAGCCACGCCCCCCGCTCTCCATCTCCATTCGCCTTCCGTCGCCCACTCCAGCCCGGTGTTAATTAGTACATATTGCTCATTTGTTTAAGGTACACACAAACACACACACACACAAACACACACAGACATAGTCACTGAAGCGCTCTACATGGGCGCACCTGGGGCAGGGGTTGCTTTTATTGAAGAAATTACACCTATGAACTTAAAGCTATTGAGCTTGTAAAAAACTTTTCTTGAATATAGAAACCCCCTCTCACCCCTACCCCCACTAGAGACACAAGCCCCTTTATCAAAATCCTGCCTACGCCCTTGAAGCGCCTCTGCTCTCATTTGTTAAGTCAAGCGAAACTTTATGTAATTTGTAAGCGACACATACACACACACAAACAAACAAACACACACACACACACTCACAAGCGAATATCGAAATATATACATATATGCCTATATATAACTTAATATGAACTAAAGCTAACCAAATGTGAAGCATAAGACAAGTTAATTGATATGTAATAAACTATTTATACATTAAACGATTTTTCAAGATCTTCTCCGAGATGTGAAAACTTTTTTGAAGTTTTTTATTTTAAATTAAACCGATTTCATGTGTTTGATTTTATGAAAAAATAGTATCAAATAATATTAAAATGAATAGATTAAATATTTCTTAAATGCAGTGAAAACCAAAAAGAATCATGGGAAATATAAACTATTCTGTATTCATGCCAGGACTTTAAGCCCAAGCCGAATTATTTGGATACGGAATTCAAGTACCAAAACATATATTTAAAAAAATGGATCTATTCAAAACATTTTTCTTCTTTTTTTTATTTTAAAAAATGTTATGCCAACATTTTTTAGTTTTTGAACTTATAATATCAGAAGTTAACTAATTAAAGATAAATAATAAATTGAAAATATATTTAATAAAAGTAAACTGAACCAAAATCGAGAGAAAACATATTTGGACCAAGAACTGGGTTCGTAGATGAACAAAAACCGGTTCACGAACCGAACCTTAAGGCAGTTCAAACCGTGAACCGAACAACCGAAAACTTTTGTTATAAATTTCGTATCCAAACTAAGTATGTTAATCTTTATGTGATAGTTGATAGCTGAGAGAAGTCTATTTATAACACATTTAACGCAGAGTTAGATCTGTGGATAGGTATAATAATAAAACAAAAATTGTTGACGAAGTCAACAAATCAAAAATTCAGATAAAGCTCGATACATTGTGTCCTCAAGAGTTGTACGACAAGCGATAATTATTTGGGTCTTGGTTCTGGTTCGTAGCGCTTGCCTATGTAGCCTCTGGGTCAATGTTACGTCCATTGCGCATACGCCGCATTGTGCCAACAAATCAAGCCGGAAGAGGCATACTTTTAGGCCCAACTATGCTAAGTAAATTTGCCCAGGGCAAACACAGTTCGGCCAAAAGCAACGAGAACCAAGTTCCCAACAATAAGATAAGATAAGATTTCATTAATAACAAAAAAAAATATATATATATTTATAAAAAAACTTGTGCTTCTTTTTATATTTGTGCACAGTGCATGCGAAAAGTGTGCGCACCATGGCATAAATCATGCTACGAAGTGGAGAGCCATAAATTAAGGCGGCAATTGGTCATATGCTGATATATACATATATGTATACACATAAATATAAATACATGAATGAGTAGGGATATCATGGAGCTAAAGACATTAGAGATATGTCCAGAAATATTTGATAACCGAAGTTCCCAGAAGTGCTCTACAGATAAAACAAGTGAAGAACCAAATAAAAGCCTGACCTCTAAAACTGACGTATATTGAAAATAAATATCTGACCAGATAAGGCATATATTGGCCAGAGAAATGTGTGTCACAACGACACGAAAAGCGACCTTCACGAATGCTATTTTTTTTATTTTTATATTTACCCCATTAAGTGGCGAGATTTGATAATGATTTCCATCTGAATGGTGCTTCACAAGCAGCTTTTATATATATATAAAATTTAAACGTGCTGACCGTGATAAGCCGTTCTGGGTGAGTGAAAGTTTTCATTAATTATGCGTTATCTTCCTCTTCGATAAGGGGCGCTCATTAGCAATGAGTGGACTTTTAATTTTCTTATGACTTGAATGAAATCAAAAAAAAAAAAACGACTTGAACGCAATTCGGCCTATGTGAATTACAAAACTATATCTGTAAGTGTGCTTTGGAGAGGCGTACTTGATTCAGAAAATACCTGTTATACAGCTCCATAATAATAAGCTCGTGCTTACTTCAACTATAATTGTTATGTATTGATATTGATGTATAGATTTAATTTACATAAAATGTACGTAACAGCTACAAAGCAGATTTACATACTAGTTGTTAGGAACACTGAGCCGTAATTATAAAAAAGAAGAAGCAATCACTTCCATTCTAATCTCAAAAGAAGACTCTACATACATTACAATTATTTTCTTTTTCTGCTCTTTAATAACTTGAAAATTTTTCGTATTTAATGTGGACATTACATTACATATATTCAACTATCTTGTCTGAGCATAAAAGTTTTGATTTGTTTTGGTAATGAAAGATACTTTAATAGGTGGTACCTAAGTACTTTTCAATGGCTAATCAAGTTCCTTGAAACGCTAACTCAAAAAAGTCAGTCAGTTGGATATGTGAAGAGTTGAATGAATGACTGATCAAAAATATATATTTATATATATATCTAACTAACTGAGTGACTTATGAGTTATATATATACAAAAGACTAGGGCTACGCACGGCACAGTCTTTCATTTGCAAACATCTTATAATATCTAAGAAAACAATTAAGATGATCTGGGAGTTCCCGATATCTAAAATTTAGAATAAGATTGCTTTAAGTACCCTCTTTATATATTTTTATGTCAGCAATAAGCCTATGCATATGCTAAGTGAGCTGATTTACCCATAAATTTAGCCTAGATTTATTTCTTTAAATTTTTAATTTCATTTTTTTTAATATTTTAATTTTTATATTTAATATTTTATAATAAGCATCACAAGCTTCGCATTATATTTTATTTATTTGTATTATTAAAAGGGGAATGCTTTTAAGATGTGATAACAAAACGTTATCCAACCAATTTTTAAGAGAAAAATCACCAAACCCTTAAAAACTTATATTCCACTTTTTGCTTTTAAGCAAATTGAATTATCTATATTTACCTTAAAATAAAATCATTTGCTTAACTTTACGCAATGATAAATGCAGAAATAATTCTTCTAGATTGTGCTAAACGAGGGACTTTACCTGAAAATGCACAGGTGATGTCACATGCTAAGCTCACAGAACTGTAGATCTCTTAGTCAAGATCAACTGGGCTGACAAATCGGGTTTTAGTTCAAAGAACTCGACAGAAGACTCTGATAATGTATAAATAAATCTAGTATTAGAAAGTATGTGCTTTCTTAGTACGGAAATGTCTTCTTATGTCAGAGACAAATATTTACCTTCATTTACCCAGTTTTTATTTTATTTTATGTTACGTTATTAAAACGTTTTTTGCCTAATATATGGAACAATTTGTGAGCTCGCTTGTGTACTTTGAGCAGACAAAGCCCATTTGTTAAACGGCTGTCCAAATATGTGAATCATCGGCAATAAAATTCTTGCCAAAATATTCACAATGCACTGGCAAAACAATTCCGATACGCGCGTCTTTGGTATCTATATACATATATATCTATATCTATATAGATATACATATATCTATATATATATATACTTTTATCATTTGTTTATCAATTTGTGGCGTAACCATAAACGTTCGCCAACTTAGTATCTAGGCATTTAAAACGACTGTAGCCTTGGGCTTAGATGCCTTAGAAATCGATAGAACTGATTAGATTCCATTACACGGCTCTATAGTCTACATTTCAGTGAGAATTGCATTTATGGGCCAACTCAAGCGTTACGCATTTAAGTCAGCGGCTGATCTAGTAAATTCCCTCGGACTGACGCTTTCAGACATCGGAATGAGCATTTCAAGTGCCCAGTTAAAAGAATTTCAGTTTACACACATTCAATTGTTGCTTATCACAAAACACTTTTATTGGGGTCTACGGCAATTGAACCATATCCTGAGGAAGTGCGTTCTAAAAGCAATAGCAAAAGCAACACTAAAGCTAAATAAAAAAACCCCTGCAAATCGCAATCTCCTTATCAGCAGCAGCAGCAGCAGCAGAGTTGATTTTATCAACGTCTATAACTGGTCCTAAAACACAATAGCCACAGTGAAAGCTCCCTAGAGTGTACCGATTTCAGCTTGATAACAATTCATTCGATTACGATTTTAGTTAAATTAAATAAAACCATAAATATATATTATTATTTATTCATTTGACGAAGCTTACATATGATAATGGAAACTCAACCTCTCAATAAGAGTTAAGTCCTTGCTGCCTCAAATTTTTTTTTATGAGTTAATTTCTTAATATTCAAATAATAATAAAAAACATTGTTAGAGCAATGTTGGAGGTTAAAAATTTAACAAAATTATTTTAAAATATTTTAATACATTTTTTATAACTTTCATTTCCTTCTTTTTTACAATAATACGTTTCAGGTTCAGGTTCAGATACGCTTTTTGCCAACTGATTCGGTTCAGAATAATAAAAAAAACATCGTTGATTTGAAGGTAAGAAATGCAACAAAACTATTTTAAGATATTTTAATATCTGTTTTATAACTTTTATTTCCATTTTTTCAATGATAGGTTTCAGGTTCAGGTTCAGCTGTTCTTATAGCCAGCCGATTCGATTCATGGTTCGGTTCACAGTAACAGAAAATGAAATACCAGGATTCAACCAGATCTTAACTATTGCTAAAGATTCGGTTAACAGTAACGAAAAAGTAAGTTTCGGAATTGAACCAGATCTTAACTATCGCTAAATAGTCCTGCAGGTATTAAAATGGTTCAAGGTTCGATTCGCAGTAAAATAAATACCGGAATTAAACCAGATTGCCCAAACATCTTGCAGGTATTCAAATATATAAAGGACAACAAGTATCTAATAAAAATGAATATATAAAAACTTTTGACTAATAAAAATGTGCAACTTTGCGATTTCTTACTGCTTTTTCGGTCATTCGATGCAAAGTTCTTTGGCCATGCACAATATTTCTACCTTCAGCAAACAGAGAGGAAATGAAATGGGTAATAAAAAGTCGACTTAATTTGGTCGGTTGGTGGAGCATTGACTGTGGCCAAAAGCAGCCAACGGGGCGCTGTGCTGTGGCGCCTTATCAGTGCCATTGGCCCGACCCGACCAACCCATGAGTATCGGGCCCGGTGCCAAGTGATAAAAAAAGCCATGTTAACAATATATTTAATTGGTAGTTTGCATTCGAGAGTCGAGCCGTGCTGTTGTCTACAGTTCTTGTCGCGAGCCAACGATCTCGCGGGCATTTCAACTGATCCTTAACATAATATCCTTTTAGGCATAACAAATCGAAAATGCGTTCAATAATCCTCGTCATATTTTGCTTGTGCGTCTGCGCTGCCATTTGGCCAGGTGAGCAGTCAACGATTTGAGCGCGTTTAAAAACGCACGCAAAACGCGCACTAATTAATTAAGATTTATGCAATCATCAATATTCGTTAAAAAAGTGAAAAGCATGATTAAACTATATCAAAATATAAATCAAGCCTATATAAATAATAAAATTGATTAATTGACTAAGAAATAAGAGCAAAAAAAAATCTTTAAAAAAGTGCAACATGTCTCTTTCAATCAATCAAAGTTAAGAAAAAAAAAGAAGAAATGAAATTAAAAATAAAAATTCCAGATCGATCGATTTCATTTCTTTAGTGTCTTCTGTATTTTTCATATGAACTAACTACGATAGTTGTACCAGGGCACACACACACACACACACACACCTTATCAGCATGTTGTACTCAATTCAGAGAAAAGAACAAAAAATTAAAAGAAAAAAAAAACAGACCAGGGTCATGCCCATTATTGTAATTAGTTCACATTCGAAATTACGCATGCCGCAAAAATGTTCCGGCCTCATGAATTATTATCGTCTTTCAAGAACCAGGACACCTTATCGACAGGCCTTTTTTTGATTTTTTTATGAATTGCAATTAACGAAGTTCATATTTTCCAGCTATAAACAAGTTTTTTCAGATTGATTTAATTTTTAGCAACTCTTTATATAATTTTTATTGCATCATCTGCGCGAGCAACAGTGAGTTTTTCAAGTACACTCAGCGAAAACTTCAAGTATTATGTACTCAAATCATTTTTCAATAGTTCTTAAACTCAGTTTAACTGACAATGCTATACTTTCTTTGAGAATAAAAATTCTTACTTTAAGAATGCCAAAATACCTAAAACCAGTTTAAGGCCTGTTTACTCAATTAAAGTAGTTCGATACTCTTAAGAAGAATATTTATGCTTATTTCAAGCATGCATATTTTTAAAATAAGTATTACATACTTTGCTTAAGATATTTTCAATTTTTTTGTAACAATGACAGTCAACTTTAAAATCAGACTTCCTTCAGGAATATTCAAGACCAATCATATCAAAGCTCAGAGAGTAGTTTTTCTCTAAGTGTAAAGCTTTACAGACTGCTTGTTCGCAAAGTAAAAGATTCGAGCTAAAGAATCTTTGCAATGTTATCGTAAGTTTACTGCATTACACATAGAACACACACCTCTCCATTCGATTTATCAATCAGTGTAATTGCCGATACGAGTTCGTTTTTTATATGAAACACATTTTTATCTACGTTACTTTATAAATATTTACAGCAAATGCGCTCAAGTGCTACCAATGCATCGGATCCGAGTGCGAGGAACTGGATGATTCGAAGGTAGTTAGTTGCAATTTGGATGAGACTACATCCACGTTAACGACGGATGATACAACGGAAGATACAACGACTGAGAGTTTGCCGGACACGCCGACGAGTACGTCGGATAGTTCGACGGGAGGATCCACAACGTCGCCAGGTTCTACAGTGGAGCCGCCAGCCACAGAGTCGTCGCCACCAACAACGACAGATCAAACAGATTCCACAACAGATTCTGCATCAGAATCCAGCACAGAAACCACAAGAGAGCCATCCGAGACAACAGAAACCACGGAATCCACGGAATCCACAGAAACCACAACAGGAGAGCCATCAGAATCGACAGGAACCACAGAATCAGAATCTAGCGAAACTACAGACTCGACAACAGGAGCGTCATCCGATTCCACATCAGATTCCTCATCAGATTCCTCATCAGGTTCCACAACGGATTCCACATCGGATTCCACAACGGATTCCACATCGGATTCCTCATCAGGTTCCACAACGGATTCCACATCGGATTCCTCATCAGGTTCCACAACTGATTCCACATCGGAATCCTCATCAGGTTTCACAACGGATTCGACATCGGAATCCTCATCAGGTTCCACAACAGATTCCACATCAGATTCTTCATCGGATTCCTCATCAGGTTCTTCATCAGATTCCACCACAGAAACCTCGACGCCAACGGTATCAGGATCCAGCGAATCCTCCATACCATCCTCATCGGGATCTACAGAATCCTCAACAGCAGCGTCAACAGGATCCTCCGAGATCACTTCAACATCCACATCATCAGGATCCAGTGAACCAACCGAATCCTCATCGGCAAAACCATCGGAAAGCACGGATATCCCAACTGAGAGCACGACAACAACGGAACGCCCAAGTGTCGTAAATCCTGGCAAGTTGGAGAATATTCAGATGGCCCTGCAACAGGCGGCATTACCTGGTGGTATACGCTCCGGTCGCGCTCGCCGCTCCCTGGCTGCCCAGGCAGCCGATCAGCTGATACGCAACTATCGCTCCTACGAGCTCAACGGACGCGCCACCGATTACCGTACAACGGCCTGCTACAGCATCGAAAAGAATGGCGGTGAGTAGCGTTAAAGTGGTCGAGGAGGTTCCTGTCGGGTGCGACTGCGACTGCGCGATGCTCTATTTAAAGTTTAAAATCAGCTTTCAAGATCAAAATTCAATAATTTTTTATTCAAATCATTCCACAGCCTTGAGATTGAAATTCCCATTTACATAACTTTTTTAATAGTTCTTAAACTCAATCTTAAAATGGCTCTACTTTCTCTAAGAATGAAAATTCTTATTTTAAGAATCCCAAATTATCTAATACCAAAGTTGTGGGCTCCTTACTCAATCTTAAAAACAAATGGTTTGGTTATATCAAGCGTATAATTTCTTTAAATAAGTATTGTATACTTTGTTTAAGACATTTTTCTTATATTTTTTGCGTAACAATAAGCATCAGCTGTCTTCTGGTGACTCTCAGACTGTAACGCCAAGACAGTGTCTTTTAAACTGTAACCATGTTTGAGTATTCATATTTGAGATTTAATGGACAAAAATTGTTGTGGAAACTTTCTAGATCTGCATTCTTCTATCCCTGCAATTAGCTGACAATAGCTTTAAAACTGTAAAAGTTACTTTCAAACTGCGACACTTGAAAAAAATTAAAACAATATTTAGGATTGATTTCTGAACTCTTTAACGCTTTAAAACTCTGAATATATATGAATATATATATATATATATATATATATTTGAATATATATATGCTAGTATATATCCGAAGCATAAAGACTCTAGTTAGACAGCCAGAAGGACATGGGACAAAAACCAATATACCCTTTTGTTACACTTTACGAACAGGGTATCTCATTTGTGATTTTTCATTTGCTTCTATTCCAACAGAGATTCAGCGCGGCTGTGTTTGGATACCCGAGGGTCAATCCGGCTGCCAGGCGGTGCGTGATAAGGTCGACCTGCCTGAGAACTCTGTCAATGATCTCTGCGATGTCTGTCAAACGGATAACTGTAATGGCAGCGCCAGTCTGCGCATGTCCTTGGCAGCGCTGCTGCTCCTGCTGGGCCTCGGCTTGAGGAGCCTCTTCTAGACCATTCGGATGCTCTGCTAATGTTTACTTTGTATTATATATATATATTATATATGCCTATTTTTCGCTAAGTGATTTGTATTTGTACTCGTAACGAAATTCAAGAAGAAATTAATAACTGGAATTATATTAAAACAAAAATTGTCAAAAATAGTTTATTCATTTTACAAGCTTCAAAATTTACCTTGTTGCTTCGAATTTTGGCAAAGGTATCAGCTGATCATAATCAAAACCAATTCAAAAGTCATAACTAGTTTATTGTCTTTTGTAGAAGGCAAATAACTTGAGATAAAACCAATTATTCGTACCAAGACTTCGAGTTCTTTCGCTGTTCAATAATGCAATAAAAGCTGAGGAAATTATGGAAACCAACCTGACAAGTGGCTCAAATCGAACAGTTGCCAACTGCTTTGTATGATTTGATTATGAGTTAGATAAATATATATGTATATATACATACTATAGAGTGGTCGTCAATCGGAAGGCATTTGCTTTGAGATTTTCAATTTTACTTTATCAAAAATTCGAAATTCTTTAAGACTTATTCATGCATACAAAAAAGGGAAATTAAAACAGGCAGACAGATAAACTAATTCAAGTATTTCTTATACTTAGTATCTAGTAGACCCGACCTTGATTCATATCTTTGTAGTGTGAAGTTCATTCTTTTTGCTCTGTGTAATCTATAAACTTATATACATTTTAAGTATAACTCTTGAAGAACATTGAAAACTTCAAACAAACTGTTTTCGTTTTACCTTAAGCCTCATATTACTCATTATTAAAACAAGGCACAAACGAATCCAGTTTAAAAAGATTCTTTAACTAGAATCCAGCTTTAATTCTTCTTAGACTAAGACTTTATTTAAGACAACTTTTACTCAATGCAAGACCTATTAAGATTACGACTAAGCCTACTATAAGCCATATCATATAATCATTAGTAAGATCTTCATAGTCCAATTTTAAAGGGATTTTCACTAAGCTAATTAAAGTTCGTCCTTTTTTTTCTTGGTCTATCATAAAGTCATATAGTCATATCATATGATCATAATTAAGATTTTCATAGACCAACTTTATAGAAATTTTCTAAAGTGTTTAAAAAACGCCACAAAAAACATGCTCGAACTAATTTTATGTTCCACTCGATTCTTGTTCCGAGAAAAATATATAGATATATATATTTATATAAAGTCCGACCGACAAAGCAATCACAGCCCTTGGTAAATAAATACTTAGATATATGGCCAATTATCATGGGATCACTTGAATGGGTGCGATTCCACAGAACTTTATCTAATCGTAGTCATCATTTTGAACTCGTGAGGATTATAAATCAGATATATAGTATTTCTGCACATAGCACCTACATATATGACAATATTCTCGGCATGTCTGTCTATGTTCCCAGCCCATCCACCTATATTGCATCTGCGTCATAAGTTTATAGCTCGGTACTTTTAAATGCAGTTATTGCAGCCAATCAAATGTCACCTAGAAAATATATTTATGTGAATCACTTTATATACAAAGATGAAATTCCAAATAGATAGTTGGGCAATTCTTAAATAGAAAATACTTAGATGAAATTCCAGGTAGTTACATAAGTATGAAATATAATAAAATTAAATAGAAAATGCTTAAATATCTGTATTTTGATCTATGTTTGATTGTTTCATAAAAATTCTGGTTTTAAAGTGATTCAAATAAATATTTTGTCTTATCTTAACTTAATTTTAAACATTCGATTATCGCAAAAAAAGTACTTAGTTTAAAGTGGAGCTCATAAATTAATCTAATGTGCGAATTAAAACTAATGTTCAATAAATTAACAATCACTGAATGCGCGACACGGAACAATATTTGATTGTTCAGATATAATATCTATATATAAGACTTGTCTGTTTGGTGGTCAACCCACAGGCCGGTAAAAGGTAAAAAGCTTGCAGGCTGAAATTTTCACTGTAATTATCTTATGTGGTGAAGGTGCACGCTCAGACGAGGTTTCGGGAAAATCCTCCCAAAATTGTGGAAAAAGCGCGAAAAATGTTTGTATAAAACTTTAATGTTAAACATTGGATCGGCTAAAAAACTCAATATTAAGAGTTACCTCACATTTTTTCTAAACATCGGGGTCGGTTCGAAAATCACACATTTATTGAAAGTTTTTTTTTAATATCTCGGGTAAATACTGTCTGATTAAGAAATGTTATACCTTTTTGAATTAAAAAAAGTGGTAAAGTCAACCTTTTTTCATAATTTTTTGGAATATTTCGGCCAAATAATGTCCGATTTGGGAATTTTATACCATTTTGAACTCGTAAGGATCAGTACTATCGATTGGCATCAAAAAAGTGAAAATCTAAATTTTGGCCCAAATCGGCAAAATGGCAAGGGGTTACATCATGTTTTTTCTCAAATTCCAGGTCGGTTCGAAAATCAAAACTTTTTTGATGATTTTTATTGAATATCTCGGGTAAATACTGTCCGATTCTGATATGTTATGCCTTTTTGAATTCGTAGGGATCCCTACTATCAATCTGCATTCAAACATTTTTAAAATCGATGGGTTAAAAAAAGTTGTTGACAAAAACCGATTCGTTTGTAAAGTCAACCTTTTTTCATGATTTTTTGGAATATCTCGGCCAAATAATGTCCGATTTGGGAATTTTATACCATTTTGGACTCGTAAGGATCAGTACTATCGATTGGCATCAAAACAATAAAAATCTAAATTTTGGCCCAAATCGCCAAAATGGCAAGGGGTTACATCATGTTTTTTCTCAAATTCCGGGTCGGTTCGTAAGGATCAGTACTATCGATTGGCAAAAAATGAAAATCTAAATTTTGGCCCAAATCGGCAAAATGGCAAGGGGTTACATCATGTTTTTTCTCAAATTCCGGGTCGGTTCGAAAATCAAAACTTTTTTTATGATTTTTATTGAATATCTCGGGTAAATAATGTCTGATTCTGATATGTTATGCCTTTTTGAATTCGTAGGGATCCCTACTATCAATCTGTATTCAAACATTTTTAAAATCGATGGGTTAAAAAAAGTTGTTGACCAAAAACCGATTCGTTTGTAAAGTCAACTTTTTTTCATGATTTTTTGGAATATCTCGGCCAAATAATGTCCGATTTGGGAATTTTATACCATTTTGGACTCGTAAGGATCAGTACTATCGATTGGCATCAAAAAATGAAAATCTAAATTTTGGCCCAAATCGGCAAAATGGCAAGGGGTTACATCATGTTTTTTCTCAAATTCCGGGTCGGTTCGAAAATCAAAACTTTTTTGATGATTTTTATTGAATATCTCGGGTAAATACTGTCCGATTCTGATATGTTATGCCTTTTTGAATTCGTAGGGATCCCTACTATCAATCTGCATTCAAACATTTTTAAAATCGATGGGTTAAAAAAAGTTGTTGACAAAAACCGATTCGTTTGTAAAGTCAACCTTTTTTCATGATTTTTTGGAATATCTCGGCCAAATAATGTCCGATTTGGGAATTTTATACCATTTTGGACTCGTAAGGATCAGTACTATCGATTGGCATCAAAACAATAAAAATCTAAATTTTGGCCCAAATCGCCAAAATGGCAAGGGGTTACATCATGTTTTTTCTCAAATTCCGGGTCGTTTCGAAAATCAAAACTTTTTTGATGATTTTTATTGAATATATCGGGTAAATACTGTCCGATTCTGATATGTTATGCCTTTTTGAATTCGTAGGGATCCCTACTATCAATCTGCATTCAAACATTTTTAAAATCGATGGGTTAAAAAAAGTTGTTGACCAAAAACCGATTCGTTTGTAAAGTCAACCTTTTTTCATGATTTTTTGGAATTCTCGGCCAAATAATGTCCGATTTGGGAATTTTATACCATTTTGGACTCGTAAGGATCAGTACTATCGATTGGCATCAAAAAAATGAAAATCTAAATTTTGGCCCAAATCGCCAAAATGGCAAGGGGTTACATCATGTTTTTTCTCAAATTCCGGGTCGTTTCGAAAATCAAAACTTTTTTGATGATTTTTATTGAATATATCGGGTAAATACTGTCCGATTCTGATATGTTATGCCTTTTTGAATTCGTAGGGATCCCTACTATCAATCTGCATTCAAACATTTTTAAAATCGATGGGTTAAAAAAAGTTGTTGACCAAAAACCGATTCGTTTGTAAAGTCAACCTTTTTTCATGATTTTTTGGAATATCTCGGCGAAATAATGTCCGATTAGGGAATTTTATACCATTTTGGACTCGTAAGAATCAGTACTATCGATTGGCATCAAAAAAATGAAAATCTAAATTTTGGCCCAAATCGGCAAAATGGCAAGGGGTTACATCACGTTTTTTCTCAAATTGCGGGTCGTTTCGAAAATCAAAACTTTTTTGATGATTTTTATTGAATATATCGGGTAAATACTGTCCGATTCTGATATGTTATGCCTTTTTGAATTCGTTGGGATCCCTACTATCAATCTGCATTCAAACATTTTTAAAATCGATGGGTTAAAAAAAGTTGTTGACCAAAAACCGATTCGTTTGTAAAGTCAACCTTTTTTCATGGTTTTTTGGAATATCTCGGCCAAATAATGTCCGATTTGGGAATTTTATACCATTTTGGACTCGTAAGGATCAGTACTATCGATTGGCATCAAAAAAATGAAAATCTAAATTTTGGCCCAAATCGGCAAAATGGCAAGGGGTTACATCATGTTTTTTCTCAAATTCCGGGTCGGTTCGAAAATCAAAACTTTTTTGATGATTTTTATTGAATATCTCAGGTAAATACTGTCCGATTCTGATATGTTATGCCTTTTTGAATTCGTAGGGATCCCTACTATCAATCTGTATTCAAACATTTTTAAAATCGATGGGTTAAAAAAAGTTGTTGACCAAAAACCGATTCGTTTGTAAAGTCAACCTTTTTTCATGATTTTTTGGAATTCTCGGCCAAATAATGTCCGATTTGGGAATTTTATACCATTTTGGACTCGTAAGGATCGGTACTATCGATTGGCATCAAAAAAATGAAAATCTAAATTTTGGCCCAAATCGGCAAAATGGCAAGGGGTTACATCACGTTTTTTCTCAAATTGCGGGTCGTTTCGAAAATCAAAACTTTTTGATGATTTTTATTGAATATCTCGGGTAAATAATGTCTGATTCTGATATGTTATGCCTTTTTGAATTCGTAGGGATCCCTACTATCTATCTGCATTCAAACATTTTTAAAATCGATGGGTTAAAAAAAGTTGTTGAGCAAAAACCGATTCGTTTGTAAAGTCAACCTTTTTTCATGATTTTTTGGAATATCTCGGCCAAATAATGTCCGATTTGGGAATTTTATACCATTTTGGACTCGTAAGGATCAGTACTATCGATTGGCATCAAAAAATTAAAATCTAAATTTTGGCCCAAATCGGCAAAATGGCAAGGGGTTACATCATGTTTTTTCTCAAATTCTGGGACGGTTCGAAAATCAAAACTTTTTTGATGATTTTTATTGAATATCTCGGGTAAATACTGTCCGATTCTGATATGTTATGCCTTTTTGAATTCGTTGGGATCCCTACTATCAATCTGTATTCAAACATTTTTAAAATCGATGGGTTAAAAAAAGTTGTTGACCAAAAACCGATTCGTTTGTAAAGTCAACCTTTTTTCATGGTTTTTTGGAATATCTCGGCCAAATAATGTCCGATTTGGGAATTTTATACCATTTTGGACTCGTAAGGATCAGTACTATCGATTGGCATCAAAAAATGAAAATCTAAATTTTGGCCCAAATCGGCAAAATGGCAAGGGGTTACATCACGTTTTTTCTCAAATTGCGGGTCGTTTCGAAAATCAAAACTTTTTTGATGATTTTTATTGAATATCTCGGGTAAATAATGTCTGATTCTGATATGTTATGCCTTTTTGAATTCGTAGGGATCCCTACTATCTATCTGCATTCAAACATTTTAAAAATCGATGGGTTAAAAAAAGTTGTTGAGCAAAAACCGATTCGTTTGTAAAGTCAACCTTTTTTCATGATTTTTTGGAATATCTCGGCCAAATAATGTCCGTTTTGGGAATTTTATACCATTTTGGACTCGTAAGGATCAGTACTATCGATTGGCATCAAAAAAATGAAAATCTAAATTTTGGCCCAAATCGGCAAAATGGCAAGGGGTTACATCATGTTTTTTCTCAAATTCCGGGTCGGTTCGAAAATCAAAACTTTTTTGATGATTTTTATTGAATATCTCGGGTAAATACTGTCCGATTCTGATATGTTATGCCTTTTTAAATTCGTAGGGATCCCTACTATCAATCTGTATTCAAACATTTCCAAAATCGATGTGTTAAAAAAAGTTGTTGACAAAAAACCGATTCGTTTGTAAAGTCAACCTTTTTTCATGATTTTTTGGAATATCTCGGCCAAATAATGTCCGATTTGGGAATTTTATACCATTTTGGACTCGTAAGGATCAGTACTATCGATTGGCATCAAAAAATGAAAATCTAAATTTTGGCCCAAATCGGCAAAATGGCAAGGGGTTACATCACGTTTTTTCTCAAATTGCGGGTCGTTTCGAAAATCAAAACTTTTTTGATGATTTTTATTGAATATCTCGGGTAAATAATGTCTGATTCTGATATGTTATGCCTTTTTGAATTCGTAGGGATCCCTACTATCTATCTGCATTCAAACATTTTAAAAATCGATGGGTTAAAAAAAGTTGTTGAGCAAAAACCGATTCGTTTGTAAAGTCAACCTTTTTTCATGATTTTTTGGAATATCTCGGCCAAATAATGTCCGTTTTGGGAATTTTATACCATTTTGGACTCGTAAGGATCAGTACTATCGATTGGCATCAAAAAAATGAAAATCTAAATTTTGGCCCAAATCGGCAAAATGGCAAGGGGTTACATCATGTTTTTTCTCAAATTCCGGGTCGGTTCGAAAATCAAAACTTTTTTGATGATTTTTATTGAATATCTCGGGTAAATACTGTCCGATTCTGATATGTTATGCCTTTTTGAATTCGTAGGGATCCCTACTATCAATCTGTATTCAAACATTTCCAAAATCGATGTGTTAAAAAAAGTTGTTGACAAAAAACCGATTCGTTTGTAAAGTCAACCTTTTTTCATGATTTTTTGGAATATCTCGGCCAAATAATGTCCGATTTGGGAATTTTATACCATTTTGGACTCGTAAGGATCAGTACTATCGATTGGCATCAAAAAATGAAAATCTAAATTTTGGCCCAAATCGGCAAAATGGCAAGGGGTTACATCACGTTTTTTCTCAAATTCCGGGTCGTTTCGAAAATCAAAACTTTTTTGATGATTTTTATTGAATATCTCGGGTAAATAATGTCTGATTCTGATATGTTATGCCTTTTTGAATTCGTAGGGATCCCTACTATCAATCCGCATTCAAACATTTTTAAAATCGATGGGTTAAAAAAAGTTGTTGAGCAAAAACCGATTCGTTTGTAAAGTCAACCTTTTTTCATGATTTTTTGGAATATCTCGGCCAAATAATGTCCGATTTGGGAATTTTATACCATTTTGGACTCGTAAGGATCAGTACTATCGATTGGCATCAAAAAATGAAAATCTAAATTTTGGCCCAAATCGGCAAAATGGCAAGGGGTTACATCACGTTTTTTCTCAAATTGCGTGTCGTTTCGAAAATCAAAACTTTTTTGATGATTTTTATTGAATATCTCGGGTAAATAATGTCTGATTCTGATATGTTATGCCTTTTTGAATTCGTAGGGATCCCTACTATCTATCTGCATTCAAACATTTTTAAAATCGATGGGTTAAAAAAAGTTGTTGAGCAAAAACCGATTCGTTTGTAAAGTCAACCTTTTTTCATGATTTTTTGGAATATCTCGGCCAAATAATGTCCGTTTTGGGAATTTTATACCATTTTGGACTCGTAAGGATCAGTACTATCGATTGGCATCAAAAAAATGAAAATCTAAATTTTGGCCCAAATCGGCAAAATGGCAAGGGGTTACATCATGTTTTTTCTCAAATTCCGGGTCGGTTCGAAAATCAAAACTTTTTTGATGATTTTTATTGAATATCTCGGGTAAATACTGTCCGATTCTGATATGTTATGCCTTTTTGAATTCGTAGGGATCCCTACTATCAATCTGTATTCAAACATTTCCAAAATCGATGTGTTAAAAAAAGTTGTTGACCAAAAACCGATTCGTTTGTAAAGTCAACCTTTTTTCATGATTTTTTGGAATATCTCGGCCAAATAATGTCCGATTTGGGAATTTTATACCATTTTGGACTCGTAAGGATCAGTACTATCGATTGGCATCAAAAAAATGAAACTCTAAATTTTGGCCCAAATCGGCAAAATGGCAAGGGGTTACATCACGTTTTTTCTCAAATTCCGGGTCGTTTCGAAAATCAAAACTTTTTTGATGATTTTTATTGAATATCTCGGGTAAATAATGTCTGATTCTGATATGTTATGCCTTTTTGAATTCGTAGGGATCCCTACTATCAATCCGCATTCAAACATTTTTAAAATCGATGGGTTAAAAAAAGTTGTTGAGCAAAAACCGATTCGTTTGTAAAGTCAACCTTTTTTCATGATTTTTTGGAATATCTCGGCCAAATAATGTCCGATTTGGGAATTTTATACCATTTTGGACTCGTAAGGATCAGTACTATCGATTGGCATCAAAAAATGAAAATCTAAATTTTGGCCCAAATCGGCAAAATGGCAAGGGGTTTCATCACGTTTTTTCTCAAATTGCGTGTCGTTTCGAAAATCAAAACTTTTTTGATGATTTTTATTGAATATCTCGGGTAAATAATGTCTGATTCTGATATGTTATGCCTTTTTGAATTCGTAGGGATCCCTACTATCAATCCGCATTCAAACATTTTTAAAATCGATGGGTTAAAAAAAGTTGTTGACAAAAACCGATTCGTTTGTAAAGTCAACCTTTTTTCATGATTTTTTGGAATATCTCGGCCAAATAATGTCCGATTTGGGAATTTTATACCATTTTGGACTCGTAAGGATCAGTACTATCGATTGGCATCAAAAAAATGAAAATCTAAATTTTGGCCCAAATCGGCAAAATGGCAAAGGGTTACATCATGTTTTTTCTCAAATTGCGGGTCGGTTCGAAAATCAAAACTTTTTTGATGATTTTTATTGAATATCTCGGGTAAATAATGTCTGATTCTGATATGTTATGCCTTTTTGAATTCGTAGGGATCCCTACTATCCATCTGCATTCAAACATTTCAAATATCGATGGGTCAAAAAAAGTTGTTGACAAAAACCGATTCGTTTGTAAAGTCAACCTTTTTTCATGATTTTTTGGAATATCTCGGCCAAATAATGTCCGATTTGGGAATTTTATACCATTTTGGACTCGTAAGGATCAGTACTATCGATCGGCATCAAAAAAATGAAAATCTAAATTTTGGCCCAAATCGGCAAAATGATTTTTATTGAATATACGGGTAAATACTGTCCGATTCTGATATGTTATGCCTTTTTGAATTCGTAGGGATCCCTACTATCAATCTGTATTCAAACATTTTTAAAATCGATGGGTTAAAAAAAGTTGTTGACCAAAAACCGATTCGTTTGTAAAGTCAACCTTTTTTCATGATTTTTTGGAATATCTCGGCCAAATAATGTCCGATTTGGGAATTTTATACCATTTTGGACTCGTAAGGATCAGTACTATCGATTGGCATCAAAAAAATGAAAATCTAAATTTTGGCCCAAATCGGCAAAATGGCATCATGTTTTTTCTCAAATTCCGGGTCGGTTCGAAAATCAAAATTTTTTTGATGATTTTTATTGAATATCTCGGGTAAATACTGTCCGATTCTGATATGTTATGCCTTTTTGAATTCGTAGGGATCCCTACTATCAATCTGCATGCAAACATTTTTAAAATCGATGGGTTAAATAAAGTTGTTGACAAAAACCGATTCGTTTGTAAAGTCAACCTTTTTTCATGATTTTTTGGAATATCTCGGCCAAATAATGTCCGATTTGGGAATTTTATACCATTTTGGACTCGTAAGGATCAGTACTATCGATTGGCATCAAAAAAATGAAAATCTAAATTTTGGCCCAAATCGGCAAAATGGCAAGGGGATTACATCACGTTTTTTTTCAAATTGCGGGTCGTTTCGAAAATCAAAACTTTTTTGATGATTTTTATTGAATATCTCGGGTAAATAATGTCTGATTCTGATATGTTATGCCTTTTTGCATTCGTAGGGATCCCTACTATCAATCTGCATTCAAACATTTTTAAAATCGATGGGTTAAAAAAAGTTGTTGACCAAAAACCGATTCGTTTGTAAAGTCAACCATTTTTCATGATTTTTTGGAATATCTCAGCCAAATATAGTCCGTTTTGGGAATTTTATACCATTTTGGACTCGTAAGGATCAGTACTATCGATTGGCATCAAAAAAATGAAAATCTAAATTTTGGCCCAAATCGGCAAAATGGCAAGGGGTTACATTACGTTTTTTCTCAAATTGCGGGTCGTTTCGAAAATCAAAACTTTTTTGATGATTTTTATTGAATATCTCGGGTAAATAATGTCTGATTCTGATATGTTATGCCTTTTTGAATTCGTAGGGATCCCTACTATCAATCTGTATTCAAACATTTTTAAAATCGATGGGTTAAAAAAAGTTGTTGACCAAAAACCGATTCGTTTGTAAAGTCAACCTTTTTTCATGATTTTTTGGAATATCTCAGCCAAATAATGTCCGTTTTGGGAATTTTATACCATTTTGGACTCGTAAGGATCAGTACTATCGATTGGCATCAAAAAAATGAAAATCTAAATTTTGGCCCAAATCGGCAAAATGGCAAGGGGTTACATTACGTTTTTTCTCAAATTGCGGGTCGTTTCGAAAATCAAAACTTTTTTGATGATTTTTATTGAATATCTCGGGTAAATAATGTCTGATTCTGATATGTTATGCCTTTTTGAATTCGTAGGGATCCCTACTATCAATCTGCATTCAAACATTTTTAAAATCGATGGGTTAAAAAAAGTTGTTGACCAAAAACCGATTCGTTTGTAAAGTCAACCTTTTTTCATGATTTTTTGGAATATCTCGGCCAAATAATGTCCGATTTGGGAATTTTATACCATTTTGGACTCGTAAGGATCAGTACTATCGATTGGCATCAAAAAAATAAAAATCTAAATTTTGGCCCAAATCGGCAAAATGGCAAGGGGTTACATCATGTTTTTTCTCAAATTCCGGGTTGGTTCGAAAATCAAAACTTTTTTGATGATTTTTATTGAATATCTCGGGTAAATACTGTCCGATTCTGATATGTTATGCCTTTTTAAATTCGTTGGGATCCCTACTATCAATCTGTATTCAAACATTTTTTAAATCGATAGGTTAAAAAAAGTTGTTGACCAAAAACCGATTCGTTTGTAAAGTCAGCCTTTTTTCATGATTTTTTGGAATATCTCGGCCAAATAATGTCCGATTTGGGAATTTTATACCATTTTGGACTCGTAAGGATCAGTACTATCGATTGGCATCAAAAAAATAAAAATCTAAATTTTGGCCCAAATCGGCAAAATGGCAAGGGGTTACATCATGTTTTTTCTCAAATTCCGGGTCGGTTCGAAAATCAAAACTTTTTTGATGATTTTTATTGAATATCTCGGGTAAATACTGTCCGATTCTGATATGTTATGCCTTTTTGAATTCGTAGGGATCCCTACTATCAATCTGCATTCAAACATTTTTAAAATCGATGGGTTAAAAAAAGTTGTTGACAAAAACCGATTCGTTTGTAAAGTCAACCTTTTTTCATGATTTTTTGGAATATCTCGGCCAAATAATGTCCGATTTGGGAATTTTATACCATTTTGGACTCGTAAGGATCAGTACTATCGATTGGCATCAAAAAAATAAAAATCTAAATTTTGGCCCAAATCGGCAAAATGGCAAGGTTATTACATCACGTTTTTTTTCAAATTGCGGGTCGTTTCGAAAATCAAAACTTTTTTGATGATTTTTATTGAATATCTCGGGTAAATAATGTCTGATTCTGATATGTTATGCGTTTTTGAATTCGTAGGGATCCCTACTATCAATCTGTATTCAAACATTTTTAAAATCAATGGGTTAAAAAAAGTTGTTGACCAAAAACCGATTCGTTTGTAAAGTCAACCTTTTTTCATGATTTTTTGGAATATCTCAGCCAAATAATGTCCGTTTTGGGAATTTTATACCATTTTGGACTCGTAAGGATCAGTATTATCGATTGGCATCAAAAAAATGAAAATCTAAATTTTGGCCCAAATCGGCAAAATGGCAAGGGGTTACATTACGTTTTTTCTCAAATTGCGGGTCGTTTCGAAAATCAAAACTTTTTTGATGATTTTTATTGAATATCTCGGGTAAATAATGTCTGATTCTGATATGTTATGCCTTTTTGAATTCGTAGGGATCCCTACTATCAATCTGTATTCAAACATTTTTAAAATCGATGGGTTAAAAAAAGTTGTTGACCAAAAACCGATTCGTTTGTAAAGTCAACCTTTTTTCATGATTTTTTGGAATATCTCAGCCAAATAATGTCCGTTTTGGGAATTTTATACCATTTTGGACTCGTAAGGATCAGTACTATCGATTGGCATCAAAAAAATGAAAATCTAAATTTTGGCCCAAATGGGCAAAGTGGCAAGGGGTTACATCATGTTTTTTCTCAAATTCCGGGTCGGTTCGAAAATCAAAACTTTTTTGATGATTTTTATTGAATATCTCGGGTAAATACTGTCCGATTCTGATATGTTATGCCTTTTTGAATTCGTTGGGATCCCTACTATCAATCTGTATTCAAACATTTTTGAAATCGATGGGTTAAAAAAAGTTGTTGACCAAAAACCGATTCGTTTGTAAAGTCAACCTTTTTTCATGATTTTTTGGAATATCTCGGCCAAATAATGTCCGATTTGGGAATTTTATACCATTTTGGACTCGTAAGGATCAGTACTATCGATTGGCATCAAAAAAATGAAAATCTAAATTTTGGCCCAAATCGGCAAAATGGCAAGGGGTTACATTACGTTTTTTCTCAAATTGCGGGTCGTTTCGAAAATCAAAACTTTTTTGATGATTTTTATTGAATATCTCGGGTAAATAATGTCTGATTCTGATATGTTATGCCTTTTTGAATTCGTAGGGATCCCTACTATCAATCTGCATTCAAACATTTTTAAAATCGATGGGTTAAAAAAAGTTGTTGACAAAAACCGATTCGTTTGTAAAGTCAACCTTTTTTCATGATTTTTTGGAATATCTCGGCCAAATAATGTCCGTTTTGGGAATTTTATACCATTTTGGACTCGTAAGGATCAGTACTATCGATTGGCATCAAAAAAATGAAAATCTAAATTTTGGCCCAAATCGGCAAAATGGCAAGGGGTTACATCATGTTTTTTCTCAAATTCCGGGTCGGTTCGAAAATCAAAACTTTTTTGATGATTTTTATTGAATATCTCGGGTAAATACTGTCCGATTCTGATATGTTATGCCTTTTTGAATTCGTTGGGATCCCTACTATCAATCTGTATTCAAACATTTTTAAAATCGATGGGTTAAAAAAAGTTGTTGACCAAAAACCGATTCGTTTGTAAAGTCAACCTTTTTTCATGATTTTTTGGAATATCTCAGCCAAATAATGTCCGTTTTGGGAATTTTATACCATTTTGGACTCGTAAGGATCAGTACTATCGATTGGCATCAAAAAAATGAAAATCTAAATTTTGGCCCAAATCGGCAAAATGGCAAGGGGTTACATTACGTTTTTTCTCAAATTGCGGGTCGTTTCGAAAATCAAAACTTTTTTGATGATTTTTATTGAATATCTCGGGTAAATAATGTCTGATTCTGATATGTTATGCCTTTTTGAATTCGTAGGGATCCCTACTATCAATCTGCATTCAAACATTTTTAAAATCGATGGGTTAAAAAAAGTTGTTGACAAAAACCGATTCGTTTGTAAAGTCAACCTTTTTTCATGATTATTTGAAATATCTCGGCCAAATAATGTCCGATTTGGGAATTTTATACCATTTTGGACTCGTAAGGATCAGTACTATCGATTGGCATCAAAAAAATGAAAATCTAAATTTTGGCCCAAATCGGCAAAATGGCAAGGGGTTACATTACGTTTTTTCTCATATTGCGGGTCGTTTCGAAAATCAAAACTTTTTTGATGATTTTTATTGAATATCTCGGGTAAATAATGTCTGATTCTGATATGTTATGCCTTTTTGGAATTCGTAGGGATCCCTACCATCAATCTGCATTCAAACATTTCAATAATCGATGGGTTAAAAAAAGTTGTTGACAAAAACCGATTCTTTTGTAAAGTCAACCTTTTTTCATGATTTTTTGGAATATCTCGGCCAAATAATGTCCGATTTGGGAATTTTATACCATTTTGGACTCGTAAGGATCAGTACTATCGATTGGCATCAAAAAAATGAAAATCTAAATTTTGGCCCAAATTGGCAAAATGGCAAGGGGTTACATCATGTTTTTTCTCAAATTCCGGGTCGTTTCGAAAATCAAAACTTTTTTGATGATTTTTATTGAATATATCGGGTAAATACTGTCCGATTCTGATATGTTATGCCTTTTTGAATTCGTAGGGATCCCTACTATCAATCTGCATTCAAACATTTTTCAAATCGTTGGGTTAAAAAAAGTTGCTGACTAAAAACCGATTCATTTGTAAAGTCAACCTTTTTTCATGATTTTTTGGAATATCTCAGCGAAATAATGTCCGATTTGGGAATTTTATACCATTTTGGACTCGTAAGGATCAGTACTATCGATTGGCATCAAAAAAATTAAAATCTAAATTTTAGCCCAAATCGGCAAAATGGCAAGGGGTTACATCATGTTTTTTCTCAAATTCCGGGTCGGTTCGAAAATCAAAACTTTTTTGATGATTTTTATTGAATATCTCGGGTAAATACTATCCGATTCTGATATGTTATGCCTTTTTGAATTCGTAGGGATCCCTACTATCAATCTGTATTCAAACATATTTAAAATCGATGGGTTAAAAAAAGTTGTTGACCAAAAACCGATTCGTTTGTAAAGTCAACCTTTTTTCATGATTTTTTGGAATATCTCGGCCATATAATGTCCGATTTGGGAATTTTATACCATTTTGGACTCGTAAGGATCAGTACTATCGATTGGCATCAAAAAATGAAAATCTAATTTTGGCCCAAATCGGCAAAATGGCAAGGGGTTACATCATGTTTTTTCTCAAATTCCGGGTCGTTTCGAAAATCAAAATTTTTTTGATGATTTTTATTGAATATCTCGGGTACGTGATTTCTCCAAACATGCGGGTGGAATTTTCCGAAACCCCGTCTTACCGTGCACCTTCATCACATAAAGTAAATATAGCGAAAATTTCAACAACAAAAATCACCAATCAGTCAGACAGTTAGTCAGTCTGTCAGGACAGTTTCATAAAACAGATATATAAATTCCATAAATTCTATATATTTCAATTTTTTTTAAATTATATTCAAAAATTTTAAAATGTTTTATTCCATTTTTTTCTATTTTTGTTTTCACCAAGACCCCCTTAAATATAATATATTGAAAAAAAAATGTTTTAGAATATTTAGCTGCAATTTGGAATAACCTCTGAACCCGTAAAGCTCCACTTTATAAAGAAGATTTTAGCTCCAGACGGTTAACACTTAATTTCAATCAGACACATATGAATTTACGCTTGACGATGTTTAAGCCAGCCAATAAAATATTTAAAAAATGGAAAAGTCGCCAAAACTAGCACCAAATTGTTTTTGTTTTATATATTTTGTTTATTTAAATTGTTTGCTGTTTAAAGCTCCGTAATCCTTAAAAAGCTTATGACCAAAAGCACAAGAAAACATTATTTAAAATGCACTGAGCTTTTAGCCTGTGCACAAACCGCAGCCAGCATGCGCTGACTTTATAAAGCTCTCTCTTTCACTCTTTCACTCTCTCTCTCTCTCTCTCTCTCTCTCTCTCTCTCTCTCTCTCTCTCTTTCTCTCTCTCTCTCTCTCGCTCTCTCTCTCTCTTTTCGCCCTGTGCCGCGCGAACTTTAATTTCTTTGAAAATGATTTTGCGGAAAAAGCTCGAGTTGCAATCTCGTCGCTTGCCATATATTTTTATCGCTCTTTATCAGTGAAAATTGGCTGAGCGAGCAAATAGAACAAAGGAAGATAACAAAAAATTTCGAAAGTGTTGAAATGGAATTGATAGGAACCCTCACGGCCAGCGGCTAACTGGAAACAGAAGAGCCAGTTAACCAGCAGCAATCGAGGCAAACGGAGGTTTAGCACAATCGAAAATAAAAATAATAAATAAGAAAAACTAATCCAATTGCAACATGCGGAGTCGTCGAGTGTGCATTTTGATAGCCACGCTTATCGCAATTGGCCAATTCGGCTGCCAGGCACTGAGTAAGCCCACCGCCCCATGGCTGCCCAATAAATATATATGTATATATCTATATAAAATCTCATTGCAGATTGCACTACGACAGGCTCGGACACGCCCACCATCTGCGCCGAGGGCGTAACGCAGTGTTTTGCCAAATCAGGTAAGTCTCTGGCCAGGTGTCATGACTCACGCGAATTACGCATGTAAAAACATACACAACTACACGACCAAACAGTTGTAGATAAGTCCCAGCCAGGTTCTTTATTGGGCTAAGTTCATTATTGTGCCTATCTCCGGGCAGCTGAACACGGTGCTCAAGAGGCGATAGCAATAAATACTGTGTACGCTGATCAGCAGTCATTATTGGGCATTAGGCTACGTTGTGAAGAAAAAACTACATCGCATTTGAAGTGCATTGCAAAATCGTACACTGTAAGAATTACTAAAGTTTTCCGTTGCACAAGCATACATTGCGATATAATATTATTATAAAATAATATATGAAAGAAGGCAGCATAAATCTTGAAGACCTCAAATGATTGATGAATGTTTTTAAGCCCTTGGCATTATAGGTATATAGGGTATATAGGGTAATATATATATAAATAAATAGGGTATTATAATTTTGTCATGAAATATGTGACGCATAGAAGGGAACAGCTCGCAAACCAAACAGTATATACATTCCAGATCTTGATGCTGATCATTGATATAGCCATGGTCGCCTGTCCGCCTGTCTAGTTCTATGCGAACTAGTCTCTCGGTTTTGAAGCTTTCGTCTTGAAACTCTGCATAGGTCCGTCTTTCTATTGCAGAATGTAGAGGATCGGACCACTATATCATATAGCTGAAAACCTTTTCTATATAAAGATAACCTGACCAAACTTGGGATTTATTAGTTCCATCCATCCACATATATATGTAAAATCCTATCAACATCTTAACCCTATATCACATAGAAAAGATCGTTCCAAACGTAGGTTCTTATATTACACAACTTTTTTGATTATCAAGATATCTTACCTAAGCTATCCATTTACAGGTTTTACTATGCTTCCTAGATATTTGCAAAATCTTATTAACATCGCATAACTATATCATATAGCTGCAATAGGGTAAATCGGTCGAAAAGTTGATTCCGATATGGAAACCTTTATGATGTTAAGTTAACTGGGCCAAACTCGGGCTTTATTAGTTCCATTATGAACCTTATATACATATATATATATATTAAAAATGTAATCAACATTGGAAAAATATATTATATAGCTGCCATAGGAATGATCGGTATTAAAGTAGTTTCTTGTATGGCAAAATATTCAGTTTTCAAAGATATTTTCATTTTCTTACTTTCTCGTTATTATGATTATATTGAGAGAGACTATAATTTCGACTAAACCCCTTTCTTATATGCCCCCTTCCAGATGACAGCGGAACTGTAACGCGCGGCTGCCTCACGGATGCAACCTGTACAGGTGCCTGCTTGCCCTGCAACACGGACAACTGCAATGCGAATCTGGTGTGCAAACAGTGCAACGGCACCCAGCCGCAATGCGCCACCTCCCAGACGGCGATCGGGACATCGCTGCAGCTGTGCTCGACCGGAGAACAGCAGTGCGTGAATCAGTTGGCGGCGAATGGCGCGTTGACCCGCGGCTGTGGCGAATGTGCGGCTAATGATGCCAATTGCGGTGCATGCAAGACGGACAACTGCAATGTGGGCATCTTTCCGGCAGATCGCCGGCTGTGCTACCAGTGCGACGGCGCCAACTGCCAGACGCTGGACAATGCGACCGTGCTGATGCCCTGCGCGACTTACCAGGCGGAGGCGCAGAAGTGTTATATGATTGGCAGCAGCGCGACGGCCATGCAGCGGGGCTGCCAGAACGATGAGGGCGCCAGCAACAAGTGCGCGGGCGCCACGCCCGATGCCAGCTGTGTCTTTTGCGACAATGAGAACGGCTGCAACAATCGCCCCTACGAGAGTGTCCTGGGCAGCTGCATCAAGTGCAACGACAACACCACCTGCGCCGACAGCCAGGAGGCGGATAAGGCCGTGGCCTGCCCGGCTTCGGTCTACACACAAAACGAAGTCAGTTGCTACACGAAAACGGGCGACGATAACACCGTCTCACGTGGCTGCACCAACGAGCTAGCCCAGGAATGCAACACAACGAATAACTGTGAAGCGTGCTCGGGCACCGGCTGCAACATTCAGGTGGCCGGATTCGGTTGCCTCATCTGCCGCAGCGACAACTATGCGCCCTGCCGCACTGCAAATGTCGGTATCGAAGTATGCCCAATTGCCAGTCAGACGGGCGAGGATGCCAATAAATGCTTCAGCGGACAGTGGAGTGAGTAACACGTTCATAGATACATCTAAGAAATATTCTCAGTAGTACATACGAAGATTCACTCAGAGGGTTTCACTTTGAGATACATTCAATGAATGATACGCTTAGAGAAACTCTCAGAGATCTAGGGATACTCTTGGACATAGACTCAGAGTTACACTCAGGGGAATATATTCAGAGATTCAGTCGGAGAGGATGCACTTAGAGATACACTCAGAAATACATCCAGAGATACATTGAGAAATGCTTGAGAGATAAACTCAAAAGATACTCTTAGAGAAACATTCAGGGATACATAAAGGAAATATTCCGGGAGTATTTCATAGATGCTGTCAGGGATAAACTTGGAGATACACTCAAATCACTAAAATCAACACTCTGGGATACACTTTAAGATACATTCAGATATACACAGAGAGATGTGGGGGATACTCTCAAAGGGATCCACTTTGAGATACATTCATAGGTACACTCAAAGCTACAGAGGAATACACTTAGAGATCCACTTAGAGGGATACAATTAGAGATACATTCAGAGACACACTCAAAGATACATTCAAAGGGATACACTTAGAGATACACTTCGAGAGACTCTCAGAGATATACTCAGTAAAACATTCAGGGATACATTCAGGAATATTCTCAGATAAATATTCAGGGAGTATCTCAGAGACACTTTCAGGGGTACACTTGGAGATGCACTCATAAATATACTCTCAGGTACTCTTAGAGGGATTCACTCAGGAATACACTTAGAAATACACTGAGAGAAAATCACAGAGATATAGGAATACACTAAGAAGGTTACACTTAGAGCTACACTCATAATTAATCTCAGAGGGATACACTTAGGGATACACTCCGAGAAACTCTCAGAGATATATTGGGATACACTGAAAGAATAGCACTTCGATATTATTCTCTGAGTGTAACCTTATGCACACACATAGGAAAGACTGAAATAAAAGGCAATTTTCCACCTTTTCCCCCTTATAGATGGTGTCGTGGTTCGCGGCTGCCTAGCTGATGCGACTCCCCTGATGAAATTCCAATGCACATCCGCAGACGACACGCGCTGCGAATCGTGTGACACCAAAGGATGCAACACCAAAAATTATAATGGCGCCGCCACGTTGCAGCACATGGGCCTCGGTCTGTTCGGACTGATCTTCGTTGTGAGCAAATATTTGTAAAGAAAAAAAAAGAAAACAAAATTAAAGCAAACCATATCTTAACTAATTGTACATACACCAAATGCTATCTAACTATGACAAACAAACAAAATACATATGTAATCAGCACGACCAGCTCTGAGTCATTATAGTTATTAATAATAGACTCTCCCCCATTAGAAACAAATTAGTTCAGTAGCAAACAACATAAAAAAAACTAAAGAAAAAACTCTTTAAAAAAGTTTTTAGAAAGATTGGACCAACGCTTGAGAAATCAATAAAAAATATGATAAATAATAAATAATATAAAAATTTTTGGATTCTATTTTTAACGGATATGCAAATTATAAATTATTATCACAAATAATCAAATTATTTGGGATTTGTTTAAAATGCACTTGGTTCATGAAATATTAGTTTCATAATTTTGTTAAATACTTTCAGCAACTGCAAATAATTTATTAGTTTGTTGTTCGCAAACTTTTCGTTATCAATTATTGATAATAGATAATTGGCTGCTTATCTATATCAACAAGATTATTGAACCGGTTGTTATTAAATTCATAGAGGGTATATGAAGAAATATATAGTAGAAATACAACAGTAGAGGGTATAAGATATGGGATATGCTATTCCAACGCGATATCTATGTATGCTTATAAATATAATGAAAAGGTCTGCTTGTTAAAACATTTTTACAGGGTATTATAGTTTAGATTTTTTATTTGAAAAATTTTAGAGTTACCCAACACTTGCAAAAAGTTTTCTAAGCCTTTTTGCAGGGTATTCTAGTTTACCTATTTTATTTTTAAACTTTCAAAATAACCCAACACATGCTTAAAGTTGTTAAAACATTTTTACAGGGTATACTAGTTTAGCTTTTTTATTTGAAAACTTTCAAAATTACCCAACACTTGCTTAAAGGTTTTTCAAATTACCCAACACTCGCTTAAAAGTTTTACATATCTGTTCTTCAGTCTAGAACGAGAAGAAAAAACTATATTTCCTTTTAAAAAAATATACTGCAAAATTGGTTTAAAATTGAAATTTTTATTTAAAGATAAGGAAAATAAGCTTTAGATTATAGAAAAAAATGTTGTTTCCATAAACAGCAAACAATATTATTAGACTTTTCATAATTCTTTAACACAATTTGAACAGTTTTTTTTCCTAATATTGATAGAAAGTTCCAACAAAATGCTCAAGATACTTTTTTTATCTGCAAAATTGCCAAACATCTAAAATTTTCTATGGATAGGCATATAAATCTATATACCCATTATTTATTTGTTATCTCTCGAAAGTCTCTTAACTTTTCGATTATGATATGTATGGATTTCTAGGAAACATTCATTATGAACGATTAGATAAGGAATGAAAGTTAATAAAACAACCGTATTAATTTTCAAGTAATAAAAGAGTTAATTGAAAAATATCGCTATACACCTGAAAAGCGACTCCAGCTGAGCTCTTAGACTTGCCCCAACGCAGCTATAAAGCATAGAAGCCAGATAGTTAAGCTGCCCAGGAGCTGGGCGGCGCCGGCCAATGCAGCCAGCTCCTTGTTGCAGAGTGGACCCGTGCACAGCTTGCAGAGCTCCGTTTCCTGGCGGCAATATTTGTCACCCTCCTCGGTCAGGTCCGACGTGCAGCCGCGCATGATCAGCTGTGTGTCACCTGGACGAGGAGATAAATAGTTTGTATAGAAATTAAATTAATCAAAGAGACTTTATATAAAGCAAAATAAAAAGTAATTTGAGACCAGCTGAGTCAAAAAAAAAGAACTGACAGAATATGTGTTTTTTTCCGGTCTCGAACCGGGAACTTCTCGTTCGTAAGTCGCGCGTCCTTACACTAAACCAAGCGTGCCTTAAAGCCCACGTGCAACAAATCTTCCTACATAAACTTCTTCCTACACAAAAGTGAGAGCGCATTGAAATTAAGAGAAAACGTACTTTTAAATTGTAACAAAATATTGCCAAAATTTATATTTCGAGGATTACTTAAGAGTTGTGTGAAAATGAGTCTCAAGCGAACTAGTTATTCCTGCAACCTACCAAAACCAACCTTAGCTTCCATGACTATATCTAATTCACTTACGTTTGAAGAGTGTATAGCATCCAAAGCGTTTGGCATTCGGTGGGCACTGCTGCCGCTCCGCGGGCTGCCGCAGACAGCTGCCATTCCGATAGCTGGAGCAGCTGAAGCAGCTGTTGGGCAGCAGAGGCATCGAGAGATTCACTTGGTTCACGGCGGGAACAGCTGACAAAGTGGGAGCTGGTGTCGTTGGAGCTGGTGTCATTGGAGCTGGTGTCTCTGGGGTCGTCGCCTCATGCGGCGCCGCTGCATCATCCTGGTAGTCCATCGAGTGAGTGGATTCTTCAGACTGAGCTGCTTTGGTGGGTTCGGGCTTTATTTCTTTGTCCGCATCTGGCTCCGCTGGCGGTTCAGTTGGATTTTCCTGCTCTTCCATTGCCTTGGCTTCGCTTCCCTTGCTCGATTCTGGTTCCGGTTCGGGCTCATTTTTATCCCCTTGCTGCTCCACCGACTCAGTTGCCTCTGCCTTGCCAGTCTCTGATTCCGCTGGCGGCTCAGTTGGATTTTCCTGCTCTTCCATTGCCTTGGCTTGCCTTGCTTTGATCGATTCTCGTTCCACTTCCGGTTTCGGGTTCGGTTCCGTTTCAGTTTCCGGCTGTTCCATTGACTCAATTTTCCTTGATGTGTCCACTTCTAGTTTCGGTTTCGGTTCAGCTACCCTTTCCTGCTGTTCCATTGATTTCGTTTCCTTTGGCTTGCTCGCTTCTGGTTCCGCTTCAGGCTTATTTTTGGTATCCAGTTGTTCCATTGACTTGGTTTCCCCTGCTACGCCCGCTTCTGGTTCCGGTTCCATTGGCTTGGTTTCCGTTGGATTGATTGATTCTGGTTCCGGTTCCGGTTCAGTTTTGATTTCGTCCTGCGCCAAGGACTTTTCCGCTGCTGATGAGGGCATCGTATGCGTCGTGGCCATATCCATAGCTAATGCCTCGCCCACAGTCGTCATCCCCACCTCCAGATGCTGATCCTGTCCCTGCTCCAGCTCCAGCTCCAGCTCCTGCTCCTTTGCTGCGCTGCTTCGCAGGAGCAGCAGCAGGCTGAGCGTTAACCAACTTAGATGCTTCACATTCATCGCTGATTTGGCTGATGTTTCAGTGTGGCAAGCTGTAAATATGGGCTTATCGAATGGGATTCCTGAAGAGCTTTGCAAATAAATTGGCTACAATACTCGAATTGTCGTCCGTCCGTTCCTGTCCCTTTGCTGCCGCGCGAGCAACTGCGGCAAGGCCATCAAATTGCTGGCCATATGTCGCTGATTGTCACGCAATTATCATACTCTAAATTAAATCGATATGCGGCAGTCGACCCATTTAAATGACCCCCCCCCCCCCTTCGCCACCACCCTCTTCCCACCCGGTTAAGTAGCTCCGTTTCATCCTGGCCGCAAAGCGAGCCTCCTGAATTATTGATCATGTGAACATTAGGCATTTCGAAAAACCTGCTGTCCCAGACCATGTATGTATATATATGTGTCCATATGATATGTCTATTCTGCATTTGACCTATGACATCTGGGCCTAACCGCAAGGTCAAAATGCAATCAAACTATTCTTATACCTATTATTATACCAAGAATAACATTTTCCTTATTTCAACAACGTCTGAAAAACTCATTTCTGATCCATGCGGCTAGATTAAATAGTTAGCCACAATTCAAGTAAAAAGTTGACCAAAACTTAACTCTGCTTTTAAAATGAGGAAGAATATTTTTGGCTGAAGTTCAAGTAACTATGTTACTTTCTAAATACCATAAAAATCCCTTATAGACATTGGTCGAAATTTCCAAAACTCAACCAATTTCAATGAGGAATGACTTTTTGGTTCATAATTTGGCCCCTAGATGAGCTCTGCATTAAAACCTCGAAACATAATTTTTGACCGAGATTCAAATAAAAATACTCTACGAAAATTACCTATATTCATTGGTCGAAATTTCCCATAGTCATAACTTTGTCAAAACTCAACCAACTTCAATGTGGATTGCCTTTTTGTTCGAGGTTTGCCCCCAGAATTAACTCTGCATTTACTTTCAATATGTTACTTTCTATATTCTGTATAAAAACCCATATAGACATAGGTCGAAATTTTCCACAAACCTTATCAAAACTAAACCCATTCCAATGCGGAATGTCTTTTTCTTCATGTTTTGACTCCTAAATAAATTTCTTATTAAAATGTAAACACATTTTTTTTCAAAAACCAATTAAAAATTTAACTCAAACATATACAAATCCCTTTTAGACAAATGTCAATATTTTCCAAAGCAATATTTTTGTCAAAGCTCAACCTATTTCAATGCGGAATTGCTTTTCGTTCATGATTTTTGATAAAGAATATACCTATTAAATTTAACGCATTCCCATAGTTGGGCATATACACTTTTGGATGTATTATCGCACATTATTCCAATATATAGTATATTTATAGCAAGTAGTAGCAATTTATGGATTGCCATTGTTCTCAAGCGGCCGAAATGCGGCTTATCCTTATCTCTATCTGACTGATAGAGGCCTTTGTTTTAATGCCCTGTGATAAGCCATAAAACAGATCTCCATTGTCAATGCACAAAAGCAATTTATTGGAGTGCAGGTGGCCAAAATGAACGTTCCAACTGACCAGCTGCTAATCCTCTTGCTTGGCTGTAAGTGGAGCCAACTGTTGCCCTTAATGTGTTTCCAATAACGCGAAGAATTATTCATAGGCCTCGCCCTGCAGCCGGTTGGGGCCATTGTCTGCTATCACTGCGACTCCGTTGCGCTGCCCGAGTGCGCCCAGACGCTGGGCGAGGTGGGCCTGCTGCCGTACAAGGAGTGCGCCCCGGAGCTGACGTGTGCCATGTCCATTGGTGGGTAGATGAAGTACCTCGTAATCAAATCTCAATTGGAAATTCCTTTGCAGTGGACTCGATTACGTATCGTGGCTGCGGCGCCGAGACGCCCACCACGCAGGCCAGCTATTCCAAAAGCTGTTCGAGCAATCTTTGCAACGCGGGCGTTTATCCACCTGGTCGGCTCAAGTGTCATCAGTGCGCGGGGGAGAGCTGTGTGGCTGCGCCGGCGGGCAAGCCGCGACCCTGTCTCTATCATCGGGAGGAGGATCAGTGCTATACGGAAATCGTGAGTGCAGCATTGGGGTATCGCGGCTGCAGCTCCGATGCCAATCACACGGCCGGATCAACGGCGCAGCTCTGCGAGATTAACGGCTGCAATGATGCACAAGGCGCCTGGACCTTGAGCTGTGCACGCTGCGATTCGCGTGAGGCACGCGGCTGCAAGATGGATCTCTTTCAGCTGGGCAGCCGCTGCAATGTCAGCCAGTTCGAGCAGTGCCAGCAGCAGCTGCTGCTTGGCCGGGAGCAGCAGCAATTCTGCTACACCTATCACAATCTGAGCCGCGTGATGCGCGGCTGCTCGGCAGAGCTGCCGGCAGAGCTGGAGCCAGTGCGGGATCAGCTAGTGACCTGCGCTACGGGCGACAACTGCAACGCAGGCTGCCTGCCGCAGCAGCGCTGCCTCAGCTGCAACTCGGCGGATCGGGAAACGTGCCGCAGCAATGCCACAGCGCTGAGCAGCAGCGTGTGCGGCTCCGCGGAGGCCTCCTCGTGCTATGCCTGCGAGTATGACGATTGGCAGGTGCGACGCGGCTGTGGCGCGCCGCCCAGCGATCCGCACGTAATCAACTGCTACGAATGCGCGGACAACGATGAGCTGGCGGCCTGCAATGTGCCGGACTTTACGCGCTGCTATCGCTGCAGCAGCGACAATGCCGCCGGCTGTGCCAACTGGGAGCAGCCCGGCGGCATTTACATAGAGCAGTGCGATGTGCCCGCAGCACCTTGTCTGATGGTTAGCCACACGAACGGCACCACGGAGCGCGGCTGTCAGCGGGCAGATTTCAACTGCAGCAATGCATCGGTGGCCAGCTGTCGCAGCTGTGAGGGCAGCTTTTGCAACACGGGCGCCTATCCCGAACAGCGACTGTGGTGCCATCAGTGCGTTAATTGCGAGCATGTGGAACGTGGACATAATGCGCTGCCCTGTGGACTGTTGGCCAATGAGCCGGCGAATCAGGCGGCCGCCTGCCTGGAATACTATGATGCGCACAGCGAGCTGGTGGTGCGCGGCTGTCGCTCCAATGGCCAGCTTTACTACGAGTGCATGTTGCGGAGCAGCGGTCAGGCGGGCTGTCGTCTGTGCCACAGGCACGGCTGCAATGAAACGCCAGGGCAACAGTTGCGCGACGGCCTTCGGCTGGAGCAGCAGGCGCTAATCTTACGTTCGGCGGCGGCAGCCATGGGAGCTACAACTTTAACATGTATTTTAGGTTGGTTTAGCATAATTTATCAAATAACTGCATTAAACTAGACATGTTGTAAACCGGCTTTAAATGGATATATAGTTAATATAGCTATTGCTCGTCCTCATTCAGCTCTGGCGGCTTGTAGCCGGGACTTAAGGCGCGACCGCGATGATTGAACATATAAAATGATGGAAAATTGCCCAGCGTATCCCAGGTTCGCTGCTGCATGTCCACAGTGGCGCGTATCTCCTTAAAGTTGCCCACAATTTGGATAATATTGTAAATGACCAGCACCAAGCTGATGACAGTTTGCAGTATAATCTGTAAAGATTTAATCATTAATTAGGACACAAAACTAAAACTTATATGCTCACATCTAGCGGCAGACTGCTCCACTCTTGCTCCGTCAGCCGCAAATAGGTGCGATCTGTTATAAATAAGAATATTTTAATTAATTCTCAGTGTGAGCAAAGGTTGACATCAATTTTCACTTACGATGTGCGGCGGAAAAAGCGGCATGCGCCAAGCTAGCAAAGCCCGCAATTAGCAGTAATTTATTAAAGAATTTGCTGCCCATTTTGACGTTTACTTTTAAATATCAAAAGCAGCAAGTTTGTTTAAATAACTCGAGCAAATTTACAGCGAAAAATTTTTACTTGTCTCTATGTTTAAGCAATTGGAAATAATTTTTGCCAGCTACACGTCAACGTGTGTGTGCCTTGCCAGACACAGCTAAAACAGCTGTTTGCCATTCGGCTGTGAACGCTGCCGGCCTTGCCACATCTGTCGAAAACGTTCACAATCGACTCTTGCTACGCTCGTATGCGTCTCGCTCGCTCGCTTTGCCTTTTCATTCGTATAAGCGACTTCGTGTGCTTTGGATGTTTTGCGCGCTTTATTAAAAAACCAAAATTACTCAGTTATAAACCAAACCCGCACAACTTTGCACCGGTATTTGCGCGCGCATCTTATTGTTAAACTATTGACAACGCATAAAATTGCTACAGTTCCAGTTAATTGCTAGCGAACAAGTAAGGTTTGTGTAGGCGTGACTGCACTTGTTTCAAGCCCTTTTGTGTGCGTGTGTGTGTATCCTTACATCCTCGCCTGTCCCCGCCGCCGCTGCCGACGCCGCCACCAAAAAACTGTGCACAGGGTGTGGTGTTGAAAAATTCCAGCGCAAAGTAAACCAAATTAAAAAAAAAAACCTTAAAAACATGTCGGTCTCCTCGAATGCCTCGTCCGCCTCGCGCAACGGCAGTGTCGATGATAGCACAACAACAACAACAACAACGGACAGTTCAGAGCTGTCGCACATTTTGAACCGACGACAGGAGATTATGGACTCCCAGGAGGCGGGCATCGAGGTGCCGCGCACCTTTAAGGTGGTCAATGTCTACACCGAATTCCATGAGTTTACGCGCAAGCAAATCAAGGATTATCAGAAGACCTTCAATACGTAAGTGCGCCCTAAAAGAATATAGTACATTATAATACCCATTAAATAAACCCAAAAGGGGGGGATATATTAACTAATAAAAAAAATATTAAAGGAAATATATCTTGGTTTTTCAAAAAATTTAATAATCTTGTAGGATTCGTTATATTTCTTGTTTTGACTAGAATTTAAGAGCTTGGTCTTCGAATTTATATGGGAAATTTTGTGATAGTATATTATTCATCTTCTTTTCTTTTAATATTGAGTGTATTTTACTTTTATATATTATTGGAATACATTTGTACAATTTTGGACCCACCTTTCGTTATCTTACATTAAAGAAAGTTCATTATTGGCTCAATTATATCGTACAGGGTATTTCGTAGTCGTATACCCGTGTTTGTTTACTAGCAAATTGCCTACTTCTTAGCTAAACTCAATTTGCAGCCTCACAACCGCTTGACACCTAGCTAAAAAAAAAAGGCCAAGCATAAAGCTTTTGCGGTTAATTGGCAACTAAACTGCATGACGCCCACCCCCTTCCGCCCCTCCCCTTACCAGGCACTCGAATGCAATGGGGCATGACTCACACCAAGTACTCTTTGAGACTTTGTCACAGTCATTTGCACTCGTCGCTTAAGATTTCAATTCCGCGACTCGCGACTCGGATCGCCCGTGAGTCAAAGTGTGCGCTACTTAAGGGTATTACATATTCATAAATCTCTAGCTGCGGTTTTCAGTTTTCGGTTCAGTTTTCTGTTGCCAGACGTGAGTCGACCGCCGACAATCGACAGGTCTGACACTTCGTCAAGTAGCTAGAATTTCCTTGTTTATACTCTGTTTACAAACTAAATACGAGTATATTGCTTTGATTACATGAGCGTATTGAAGGAATAGTGTTGTAAAGTCTTAAATATATCTCTCCTTGTTAAAGATTAAGCTGGAATAGTGTTGCAAAGTCGTAAATATAATTAACATATTAAAGATTATGTTAAAAATATACCCGCCGCAAATTACAGTTTGAAGGCAACTGCTTTGCTGTCATGGTTTTTGAGTGACTGACCTCACAATCATTAAGCTGGAATAGTGTTGTAAAGTCTTGAATAAATCTCTATTTATAAAAGATTAAAAACAAAATATTCCCGCCGCAAAAAGTTTATCGCTTACAGTTTGAAGGCAACTGCTTTGCAGTCGCAATCATTCAGCCATTTCGAGCTAAAACAGTTAACAGGGTATTGCGCAGTCAGCTGCATTTGAATCTTCGGCTTGTTGTAGGCGTCAGCTCTCGCATTACCAAACACCCTGCTGCATCCGCC
Organism: Drosophila montana; assembly: GCF_035044405.1. Classification (NCBI taxonomy): domain Eukaryota; kingdom Metazoa; phylum Arthropoda; class Insecta; order Diptera; family Drosophilidae; genus Drosophila; species Drosophila montana. The sequence continues at coordinate 192,360 of NW_026996359.1, read as the reverse complement.
AAACGATCGCGTTCTCCGTGTCCAATGAAGCGCTAAAAATGTTGCGCAATCTTAGCCAGCGAATCTGCATAGGTATTTTGATAACATAAGTATATATATAACATATATACAGAGTATATAGTCTGCTTGGACAGACACCTGGCACGTCGCTTTTGATAACTTATCTCAGCTCATCCAAATTTGGCTTCTGCGCCCGCTATTTGTGCTTTGCATAGAAAAAATATCATCGTCTGCTCCTCCTCTCTCTCTCTCTCCCCCTCTCTGTCTATGTCGCCCCCCACGGCCACAATTCTCAGAACAGGCGGCTGATTCAGCGCTTAACGTTAAACCTTAACGAATCAGCTGCAAGCGTCGAGCACAAAAACCAGTGTTGAAAAGCTTTATTAGCTATGTTGAATCAAAAGATTAGCTTGGAATAAATAAACTAAGTTGAGTGAGTAATTTAATTGCAGCTACGCTCTTTGTTTGTAATTAACTATAGTATTATTTGTAAAGTAATGTGAATGAATAATGTTAAATTATTTTGAACCAACATTCTTACTGTGCTGGGCATCCATTGTTAAATAAAAGAATTAACTTTCCTATCACCAAGGCTCAAATAAAAAACCTCATTTAAAAGTATATTTTATATGAGCTGGCATATTATTGAAACTCTCAGGTCTCTAAATAATAAAAACAAATATATAATATTTGGATATATTTATTTTTTTTGAAAGAAAATCCTTACTTCGATTACAAATATAGCTATGTAAATATGTATATAGTAATAAAAAGGCTAACTGGACAACACTGTACAGTGCACACAGGCTAACAGGTAATCAAATTTATCTGGCAATTAGCAGCTGGGCAGCACTCTACACACAAACATACCAGCAGGTAATCAAATTGTGCTGACAATTAGCAGCAGCTGCTCTCTGTGTGTCTTTCCATTAGCAACTCTGGCCAATTGGAGCAGAGCTCCTAACTAGCTGGCAAAACAAGAGAATCCTGTGAGTCCTATTTGAAAAGAGCTGCTGTGATTCACTGTGGGCCTAATTGGGTCACTCGACGGGCAAATCGACGCTTGGCACATTGTCAAAATGAAATATTTGTAAGACGAGACACGAAATAAAACAAACGAACGTGCCTTGAAAATGAAATCGGGCAGGGCCCCAACCCAAATAGCAGCTCCACAATGTCTGGGAATTGCTCAAGACGCCAATACTTGCACATCTTAGGCGTTTAAATACAGGGTATAATGTGTAAATGTTATATAAAGCATAAACGTAATGAAGGGAATTTAGAATAGACTATTATTTTCTATGGTTTAAAGTTTAATAGTCAAGCATGTTTAAAACATTTAAACTATGCCTGGTATAACCCATCTGGTTTTAACCAGTTTGGCCTGAGCCAGGTTTTTTTCCTAGAATTTTAAACACTGTGATTAATAACAAATTAAAATTCTTTGATTTTAGAGTGGATTCAAATGTGCAAATCAATTTCTATAAACCCTGTTTGTTCATACAAAATTAATAAAAGCTCAAATTTTAATCACAAATATTCTATATTCTAAGGCACATAAGGCACATCTTTAAGTCATTTTTAAATTTATATAAAAAGTTTTGGGGTTCAATTCACAAATAGATCTTTTGAAACCAGACCTCAACAGCGTCATTTTCACCCATTTTTCATGCGATTTAAATGAATTTTTATAAATAGACAACCTTTATAGTTAAGTTAGCTTTAAAGAAGATTCGCAAACAGAAACAAGAATTTCCGATACAGCTCAACTTACAGCAGTTGTTGAATTTTATGTGCATTTCAATTATAGAACTGGTTTCCAGTTTATCAGGCATTATCTTCAAGTCAAGTTTTGTGCACCCAGCATCCCCTCCCCCTTCCCCCCTCCCCCTTCCCCCTCACTCTCTTCTAAATGCCAATCGACATCTTCACGTGCTCTTTCAGGTTGTTGTCAAAATTTACAAAAACAATAACCGGCTGCGGCGTCTGCGCAGCTTTTGGCATTTCGAGTCGCCTCTCCCCCCCCCCCCCCCCCCTTCAACCCTTCCCCTCATGAATATATGCGCTAATTTTGTAAATTTAGCGAACAAACTTGAAAACATGGCAAGTAAAGTGTTCTACTGAGTCACGCGGCATTGTTTTATAAAGAAATCGCTACTGATTCAGCGAATCCGCCGGCAGATAAACAAATAAACCAATAATAACATATTGCAAATTGTATAAACAATTTCCCGAAAACAAGCGTCATGTGGGCTGGGCAATAAACAAAAAAAAAACAGGGTATCTTCATTTCCTAGAGCCGATAACATTTCGAGGCGCGCACTGCACGGCCCAATTGTGCTTAAACAGATATGAATTTGTAATTGTAATTGTTTATACTATATAAAAGAAAAAAGAAGATGAAAGCCAACAAGAGAGTGCTGCAGTCGAGGGGTGCCAGACTAGGAAATACCCTGTAAACAGGCTTGCCGGACAAAGTTGTTATACGTTTTACATGTGTAAACATAATTGAAAGCACTTTTCTTTTTCTAAGTCCAATTCTAAATATTCACTTTTAAATAACTTTAATATCTATTCTTCGATTAAAGTAAAATTTAAAAAAAAATTAAATATGAGGAAGTTGAGGAAATCCAAAAATAAATATTTTCATTACAAAAACCTGACAGATAATTAAAATAATTAAAATTCCTACATGTGCACAAAACCAATATGCCCCACTATGCCCATTTTCAATTGGCTACAGGGTATTAAAACGAAGAGGAAACCTCATTTGCCCAGCGCAGCTCTCAGCGCTAATCGGACACGCAATATGTAATGTTTTCTTCTTTTTTTTTCTTTTAGCGTCGTAATTATTTGTTGATATTGCTGGATTTTAGTTTCCGGGCTTTTATTTTGGATGCGCCATTTTCCGCACGCTTTTCCGGGGGGCAGCAGCAGACGCTGGCGATAAATACCAGACGCTCACAACTTGATGATATTGATTTTAGTTTTTATGTGCGACGCCCCAAGTCTGGCAAAATTTCACACATAGAGATAAATATACATAAATCATCCAATGGGTGGGTGGAGTAGGATTAGGAGTAGGAGCAGGGCGTCGTCTGGGCGTCTGTCTGCAGCTGATAAAGATGAAAATCCTTAAACTAGAGAAGCAACCACCACAAACATTCCCCTTCTCCATTGTCCATTTTGCAATTTGGCTTATTGCATATTTAGCTTAAATGAGTTCACACAGAAAATACATAAACAAACCACATTTGCATGCTAGTTCAGACAATGTTATTTAGAGATGGGCCTTTGTCGTGCTTTCTTGTAAAATGAAAAAGCGAAAGGAAAAGGTTTTCCATATTACCAGTACAGTTATGCACATTAAATTTGAGGTTATGCGAGCTTAAATCGATAAACGATATATCGCTTAAAAGCACGCTCATCACTAGCAACGATGTCAATGCCATACAAATTGGGTTCATGGCAAAATGTACAGCAATAAAGAACACGCACAACGCACAAAATCAGTTACACGCACTTTACAATTTGAGGGAGGGTTGTTTTGTCGGCCCCACAATCAGCATATCATGGCAAGCTGCGGCGAAAAGCTTTTAATTAAACCGCAGTCACCACCCATTACCACCGAAGCATAAACCAGCCTCGAGCTCTTTCGCAAAGGGGTTGCTGTTGCACATTTAAGGATAAACTGCAGCGGCCTTTGTGGCACTTCCTGTGTCTGCATGTCGGGCGAGGGGTCCAAAATGCATCATGCATGCATGTTATGTGCTTAAATATACATACATATGTACAACTGTCGCAGGTTCATTGACATTTTCATATGATTTTGTCATTTTACATTTCTGATGCTTACATTTGCGATTACACACCTTTGTTGTTGTTGTTGTTGCTGCTTATCGCCAACTACATTGCAGTCGCATGTAAATGCTGTAATCGACAAGTTTTTGTTGTTTTTTTTTGTCAATCGATTCCACTGCAGTCTATTGTGAATGGTATTTTGCTTATGCTGCCATTTCCGCACACTGGCGCTGACCTTTGCCAAACTGTGTGCACGTATAATTGCAGGCGACCAGCTGTCTGGCAACCACAGCGAGTGGCCATTATGGCGCCCCTCCGCCCGCTGCGTCAGTACGCGCGCGGGCGCGCGCGCGCACCCGTGTTCATTGTGTGTGCGCTTATTGTGAATGCAATTACAATTCTTTGATTGACAGTGAATAAAATGAAATACATTCGCACTGCGGTAAACCAGCATAGCGTACTCTTATCTGTGGTCATCTGTGACTAGTGGCAATGTCGCGCCACTCAATTGAGGAAATATCAAATTAAATAACAAAAATACACTCATAGAATCATCGTCAGCAATCAGCAGCAGCAGCAACAGCTCCTTTGTGCTTGCTGCACAATTAGTCATGTCTAGTTAATGGTTAGTTTTATATAGAGTTGGACGCGTGACACGTGAGCAGCACGACGTGTTCGTGTTAAGAGGCAAATACAATTTTTAAAATTAATTATATAGAAATGAGGTAACAATGAAATTTATGAATGCAAATTTATTATAGAAACTTTTAAAATTAATCTTGAAAAATATTTTCTATTTTGCAAGACTAAAATATATATACATATATATATAACTTATTCCCTAAGACGAGCTTTAAAAAAATGATAAGTTATTCTCAAAATATTTTGAAATAGCGAAAAATATATTTTAATTGAAAGCAAGTTCATATATTTGCCTTGTTGATAATTTAATCGTGCGTGCTTGCAACTTGTGTTTCGTGTTCGTGTTTGAGAAATTCAACACCAGTCCATCTCTAGTTTGAACTCATTGAGCAATTCTTTATCTGCGCTGCCTCAGTTCATGCATTGCTCTTCAGTTAGTTGCAAGCACTGACTCATAGAGAGCTCTTTTGTTGTTGTTGCTGTTGTTGTTGTTGTTGTTGTTTCCTGCTGCAACTAAAAATACGCACACGCGACCCACGCAACGCTTTGTTTTTGGTCTGCCTTGCTCCAATTTCGAAATGTCAAAATATGATTCTTGGTTTTTGGTATACGAATAGTCTTCGACATGTGGACGGGTTGTGCTACTGACTACAGTAAAAGCTTCACTAACGGACAGCTTTTCCGGACGGACATCACCTTGGTGCCAATCTGTTTTCCTGCCTTTTCGAACATTTCCCTCAATTAGGCAATTAAATGGAACTGTAAGTGTCCGCCTTAACGAGCTTTTACTGTACTGCCGTGTTCTGTATTCTGGCCAACTTTACGCTGCAGTTAAAATGCTGTTGATTTTTATTGATTCTATATGCACACGCACTTCTCAGCAAAAGTTTACATGTGTCTTAAATATAAATGGCCCAGACAAAGTATTTTAGGTGCACAGGTGCATGCGGGATTTCGAAATGGAAACAGTCAGGCAGGCAGGCAGTCCGTCAGTCAGTCCGTCATTCAGTCAGTCAGCCAATCAGTCAGTCAGTTAGTTTGTTCGTGCTGAGCGAAATAAACAAGATATTGTGTATGCAAGACGTCAACTGTGTACATTATTTTTATTTCATTGCTCTTCGCCGTAGTTGACTTTACAATAGATAAAAGACCTCCGCGCAGCTGTGCGCAATCACATGAAGAAATCCACCAAACTCAACACAGCGCAGTGCATTTTAAACGTTACACACAATAATAACCGTTACAAAATTACAGTCGACAAAAAATAATAACTAGCAAGGGAGACGATTTTATCTGTGCGCTGCCGAATATTAAATACCCTTGCTGACGTTAATCATAGTTGCCTTAAGATTTGATATTATGAAAATACTTATAAAAGCTTTAAGAAAAAGCGAATTCATTAATGATATGATTTTCCCATATGTTTTTAGTCATAATAAAGCTTGTCTTTGTTGAGTTTGATTAGGTTTTATACAAAAACTCACTTTTCGAGCCATCCTATGGAAACTATATAAAGACTAATGAACATGTCTATGTATGTCGACTCAACAAATGCCTTCTTTACGCATAACATACATATTTCGTGGCAAAATCATGATACCCTTCGCAAGAGTATGCATTAAAAAAGGTTCAAGAACATGAGGCGTTGTGACTGCAGAGCGTTGGCATTAACCCGCTTGGGCCACCGAGCATAGCCCAGAGACCAAAAACCAAGAAAAACGAAACATAAATTCACAATGGGCAACAGAAACAGCAACAATTGCCGTCGCATTAAGTTGCTAATAGAGAAAAGCCGCGACTACACGTTCAATAATTGCAGCTACTACTACATACATACATACATACACACACATATACATACATGCGGGGAGGTGCCCAACTGGCAAAATGCACACATACACTCAAAAAATACATGCATTTTGCGATTTACGATGCAAATGCGGCATGCAACAACAATGGCCAGCTGACCCCGTTATTTGTTGAACTGTACAAACCTACATGCATGTACACACACACAAATACCTGCCTACATGTGTGTCTGCATGTATATGTATATCTAAAATAAGACCAAAATCGCATGCCTAACAAAATGCAATGAAGCATCCATCTAGATTTGGGCCGAAATGGCAGCGCTTATGAAATCATTGAAATGAAAACATTTTGTAATCGATAACAGGCAAAGGGTTAGGACTGCGTGGGCGGCGAGGGTGGGCGGGCGGCGTTGCCACCTGAGCCGCGGGGGAGAACGCAGCGCCCAGGAGTGCTAGAGTTAGAGCGAGAGCGCAAGTGCTGCCAGAATTCTATAGGCTAAAATACATAGCTATAGCCAAATATTTAAAATTAAAGCGAGAAGTTTTATGCGGAAATAATTATTTTATATTAATCAACAAATGCCAAGTTTAACTTGATGTCTTTGTCAAAAAAAAACTAGGAAGTTTAACAGAGAGCCAAAATTTACATACAATTTATATATTGACATAGGTCACGGAAATAGATGTTTTTATGCTTTCGGAAAACCCTTTAAAAATTCTTTAGAATTCACATATAGAGCCTTAACGGCTGAAAAAGCCAAAATTAGCTAAATTGTGTATACAAATTACAAATTTGCACTAAGAAAAAGGCTAACTCTAGCTAAGAGATAGCTTACCTGCCTGGCAGGTGGTTTAACTAAAATTGACTAAACGCATGATTCAATATTAATTGATTTGGACAGCTGGAAATGCAATCGCAACTAATTGCGCTTACATGAAAAAACAGCCAAACGTAACTTCACGTTTAATGAGCATGTGCTAAGCGAGACAATTAATTGAAAAGAAAACCACAAAAACATAATAAAAAGCAAAAGTCTGCCAATTGTCACATTGACGCAACAGTGGGAGACGCAGACACGGAGAGAAGCTCATGGCAATTGAAGTTAATTAAATGCGAGCAAGCGAAATAGCAACAAATAATTGTTATGCTGTTAAATTGCATGGTGACACCTTCGTGTCTGTTATTCGATATAGAGATGGGCGAGTATCGGCTGCACGAACACGTCGCAAGTATCGGCAGCACGAAAGGCGACAAGTCTTTGTCGTGATCTTTCAACATGGAAGAGCAAAAACTTAACCAGATGTGAGCTTTGTAATATTTGCTCAGTGACACCTTCGTGTCTGTTATTTGATATAGAGATGGGCAGTATATCGGCTGCACGAACACGTCGCAAGTATCGGCAGCACGACAGGCGACAAGTCTTTGTCGTGATCTTTTAACATGGAAGGGCAAAAACTTAACGAGACGTTAGCTTTGTAATATTTGCTTAGTGACACCTTCGTGTCTGTTATTCGCATATAGAGATAGAGATGGGCGAATATCGGCTGCACGAACACGTCGCAAGTTTTGGAAGCACGACAATTCTTTTTAGTTTTTGCAGTCATGAAAAACAAAAACTTAACGAAATGTGAGCTTTGCATTATTTACTCCCTTCCTGGTGAGTCGTGCTTGTTCGTGTCACGACACGCGCACATCTCCAATTATGTGCTTCTGTCACCGTTAATTACTTTCACTCTCGTCGTGTTTACACAAGCCTCACGCAATTTGTCGCCCCACAATTGTCGATCAAATTAACAACGAAAGCGACAAAAAATAACAGAAAACACGTCCAAGTCTTCTGAAGTTTTCTATGCTCATTAGATGAGCTCTCAGTTTTCTAATGAAAACGAAATCGAAATTGGAATTGAAAATTGAAAGTTATGCTCGAATGTAATCGATTGCGTTATTATTTATGAACAATTTGGCTGTTGACAACAAACGACGCAACTTGTTGCAAGTTGAGTGTTTCCTTGCCTTGCCTCGAAAACTCGCCTTGCTCGCGGCTTTGATGGCAGCTTGTCGTATTTTTAGACCAACTTGTTTTACTTGTTTCCAGTTGGCCGCAGCATCCTTCAGCGACAAGGCAAGGTCGAGGCCTTCCGCCACATTGTTGCCGTTGTTGTTGTTGTTGTTGCAAGCGCATCTGCCCCGCACGCGATTTGGCCATCATAACAACAACAACGGCAACAACAACGGCATTAACATTGGCTAATGTTGCGTTTTCTCTCCATGCCACACGCTGCTTTTATATAGCATTACGTAATTACCCAGTAAGTTTTCTATTTACATTTTTATCACACAATTTCCTGACCCCCCTCCCACACCCCCTCACACTGAGTCGAGGAAGTGGCCAACGAGCATTCGAACTTTTAGACTTTAAGCCAATGACACTCGCTTCAAATGAAGCTTGATTAATTTAAGGCTAGAGCGAGCGCAGTCAAATTAACTGCTAGTTAAATCGTAATGTTAAAATGTTCCACGTCGGAAACTACAAAAGTTAAAGACTAAACTTTGTAATATATGTATAAACTAATATAAGTATATGCAGAACGAGTCCTTCATTTGCTTATCGATATTATACCATTTCCATAATGTCGATAAATATCGATTTAGGGACTTGGTTTTTAAAGCATAACTGGAAAGCTATAAGAGTTAGATATAGTCAACTTGATCTCCCCATTCCCCCCAAAACTGGAAATATATCATTTTTGATCGTAAAGCCATTCCCTTCTTCTGTATATAGACACATTTGTATGACATATGTATATACATACTAAAATTGTTTTCACTTTTTGGTTTCCACATTTCCCCCGAAATTGATAAAACACCTAATTTTTAACAGTAAAGCCTTGCTTATGTCATTCTTAATTCCTGTTAATTTCATAAAAATCGGACAATAAACACCGAAGCTAATCAAGAACGCATTTCCCTTGGTCTGCTGTATCTTCAGTCTGGCACTTTTACACATTTTCACAGTTGATTTAATATATATGCTAATTACTTTTGAATAACTGACAAGTTAACCTGTTATACTATCTTGTCTATTATTTAACTATAGTCATGCTACTCTCACCTTACTTTCTCGCTTCCTTAAATCACAGTTTTTCACTGCCAACTTTTTTAGCTGAATTTGTAAGTGCATTGTCATGCCTGGCATAAAATGAGAAGTCAAGCGAAATTTAAGCCTCTGTGCACCGTAAATTTAGCATGAAATTGGGTTACCTTCGTGTCTTATCGATTGGCAGAAGGGGCAGGGTGGGGGAGAGGTCAAAGACCCAGGCCAGACCACGTCCTCGTACAATTTATTTTTGCAATATTGTTTTCAACTTATTTTTTTGTTTTTGGTCTTTTTGCAGCTACGACACGGCTAGGGATGGATTTTTGGACCTGAACGAGCTGAAGTACATGATGGAGAAGCTGGGCGCACCGCAGACCCATTTGGGGCTGAAGAAAATGATAGCCGACGTGGATGAGGATCACGATGGCAAGATATCGTTCCGTGAGTTCCTGTTGATCTATCGCAAGGCGCAGGCCGGCGAGCTGGACAGCGATTCGGGCCTGAATCAATTGGCCCGCCTCACCGAGATCGATGTGGAGCAGGTCGGCGTCAGCGGTGCCAAGAACTTCTTCGAGGCGAAAATAGAGCAGCAGCTGCGCACAAATAAGTTCCACGACGAGATACGGCAGGAGCAGGAGGAGCGACGCCGCGAGGAGGAGGAGCGCGCCCAGAGACGCCAGCAGTTCCAGCAGCGCGCCGCCATCTTTCAGTAAAAAGCCAAATTGTGTCGGCATTTTATATACATACATATTTATACAAGATATTCGATAATTTGTAGTCTAGCGCGTAATCCTTGTGGCGTAGGTTAAACAAATGCAACATAGCACACATTTAGGGGCAAATGCGGAGCAGGACTTTGATATCACATCACATATAACATACCCATTCATTCAATTATAACTAACTATATAAATAACATACATAACATACATAACATTTATAACATTTATACATATAGTTAACGAGCATACCAAAAGCATAAATTTTAGTTGCCTATTTAAGTGAAGCATCAAATATATATATTTTTTATGTTTAGTTTTAAGGCTTTTCCGTTTTCCCTTTTTGTTTTTGTTTTTTTGGTATTCCGCGAAAGTTTTGTTAATTTTTTAATATCTGTCTTTATTTGCTTTTACTTGTTTTAATTATTAGTGCCATTTTTTTTTTTAAATTTCATTTCAATTTTTTGTTAATAAAATTAAATCACATGTTTTATGTTGCATAAGTTAAAAAATTTGTTAAAAAGGATAAAAAGATTTTCTATTTTACTTTACACTCAACTGTTTTTTGTACATATTTATGTTGCATTTTTTTTGTATGGGTCATTATATTTAAGTTGAAAATCTCAGTATTTTCATACAGCAATATGCGAGCCGTTCAAGCAATATTAAATTACGTTTAAATATATGAATATACAAATATAACGGCAATTACTAAACATACATATGAATTACTGTATATAGTGCAAATAAAAATATACGTGAAAAACCAGATGAGTTTTAAATGTTGTGAAAAACAATTGGGAAATTATTTGATTTTAATATGAGTTAATGTGACGCTGATAATGTTAGTCCTTTCCCTGTTAATGTGCAACTGTTAATGTTATGTTAACATTTCGAGTACTTGCCAAACCAAATATCCGCACATACTTTGCGGTTGGTGTTTTTTAAGTTAATGCTCGATTTTGCAAATATTAGTTGTAAACTGTTTTCGACCTTCGCATTTTAGGAGTCTTGGCTTAATCCCAAAATAAACTATCTAAAATTTTTACATTCTGCTCGCATACGTATTTTAAACGAAAATATTTTGAAATTTCAATTTCTAGAAATATATTTCTCCAAATTTATGAATAAGCCCGACAATAATAGGTAACAATATATCGTAGCCGATATATAAACAAATAACATAAGGTAAAAAATAAAAATATGGTATAGTACATAACAATATGAGAATGACAACTTGTACCTTATATAAGATCTTATCTGAAAAGATAAAATAGGAATAGAAAAAAAAAATAGAAAATTATAAAATAGGTATAAAATAATATGTTACAATTGCAATGATAAAGTAGTCTGAATGCCGAGTTTGGTCAAAATATCTTGATAAACAAAAAAGTTTTCTATACAAGAACCTACTTTTCGACTAATCGTTCCTATGGCAGCTATATGATATAGTGGTCCGATGTTGATGGGATTTTAGTAAAACTATTGAACGCCGAGTTTGGTCAAAATATCTTGAAAAACAAAAAAGTTTTTTATACAAGAACCTACTTTTCGACCAATCGTTCCTATGGCAGCTATATGATATAGTGGTCCGATCCAGCTGGTTCCGACGTATGTACTGCGTGCAACAGAAAGAGGCACTTTTGGGAAGTTTCATGACGATAGCTCTTAAACTGAGAGACTCATTCGCATAGAGACAAACAGACAGACAGAGGGACAGACGGACATGGCTATATCGACTCGGCTGTTGATATCGATCAAGAATATATATACTATATCGTAGATGTCTCCTTCTATGCGTTACACATCTCACGAGAAAATAATAATACCCTCTGCAAGGGTCTAAAAATATGTATAAAATAATATCATACACTTACTACAGAAATATCGTGAGAGTATGCGCAATTCGTTATGTTTTTGGTGGCTCAGTTTCCGTAACCTTGGCGCCGCGTCGCTGCGAATGGCGGCAGCGCAGCATGTCGCACTTGAGGGCATATCGATGCTGGCAGACGGGACACTGATGCGGCTTGAGCTGTAGATGGTAGCCCTTGATGTGCTGGGAGAGCCCGTTGCGCCGCTTAAAGACGCGCTCGCAGATGCTGCACTTGTACCTGCGCTCCGAGCTGTGCGTGATGCGATGCTGCTTGAGCCCGGTCAGCGAGCTGAAGGTCTTCTGGCAGACGCTGCAGCCGTGGGCGGCACGCTTTGTGCCGTGTGCCTGGCCGGCGTTGGGCGTGCGGCGTCGCTTGGCCGGGCGCGTCCTCGGCGGCGGCGGCCGCAGGCGACACTTGAGCTCGTGCCGCCTGTAGATGCGCCAGTGGGTGAAGCTGATGCTCTGGCAATGGCGGCACTTGTAGCTCTGCAGCCGTGCATTGCGCAGCGGCAGCGACTGGCAGATGTAGCGCATATGCTGCCGCAGCCCGAGCCGTGTGCAGAACAGCCGCAGGCAGCCGAAGCACTTCACGGCAAATGTGCGCGGCGGCGGCACCACAAAATGCCGCCTGCGTCGCCGATGCCCGAGCAGCTGCTGCACGCTGGCAAAACCCCGTGCACAGCGGCCGCAGCGCAGCCGCGGATTGGCCCGACTCGCAGTCGGCTTCAGGTTCGTCCGCAGCCGGCGGCATTTGTGCTGCAGCCGGCGATAGCGCGCGGCCAGCTTGGCGTAGGCGGAATTCGGCGATTGCGGCTCACTGATCGCCGGCTGGGCAATGAGATCGTTGTAATGCAGAAAGCTGCGCTGCATGTCCAGAATGTCGATCTTCTTCTTGGCGGGCATCTGCGCCGGCAGCCAGTCCGCCTGCCAGTAGTCCACCGAGGCGGGCAACGGCGGCAGCGTGCTGCCCTCCAGCTTAAGAGTGTTGTTTGTTGTGGGCTGACTCAGATTCGGCGGCGGCACGCTAACCATGGGCGCAGGTGCTGGTGTGGGCGTGGGCGTAGGCGTGGCATGCGCATGGGCATAATGCTGCTGGAGGCTCTCGGCGGTAAAGAACTTGGTCGTGCACAGGCTGCAGTTGTGCAGTCGAAAGGCGGACGACTGCACCACGCTGTCGTTGAGCACCACAATATTGGGCTTGGTTGTGGTCGGAGCGGGCGCGGGCATCAGTTCGCATATCATGGGATTGGGTATCTGGCTGACATTGGTCACGATTGGCTTGGTGCTGCGCGGCTCCGTTGCGCTGGGCTCCTGCATGTCGGCGCCTTCAACTTTCTCCGTTTTATATTGCTGCAGCGGCGGCAGCTGCCAATCCTCCTTGGCATAGTTGTGCTCCTCGGTGAGCAGCTCCGACTGCAGCAGTTCGTGCGGCGTGGGCAGCGCCGTGGGCACAGTAACGGGCTGTGCCTGGGCCACATCCGCATCGTCGGTTATATTTATAAACGGATCGTCGAGATTGATAATCTCCATGATATCACAATTGTTGATGATGTCCTGCGCGTTCAGCATGGGAAAATTGCAGAACTGAAACTTTTGCTCCGTTTCATCGTTGGCCTCCGGCTCGTGATCGCAGCAGCCCTCGTCCAAGCCCATGTCCAGCTCGTCGGGAAACAGATTATCGAGACTTTCGCATGCCTCCTGCTTGACGCGCACCACCGGCTCCTGTTTGATCTTCAGCTGGCGACGATATTTGCGCTGCAATTCGCCCTGCGCCACAATAACAACATCACAGAATTTCGAGAAGCGCTCCAGTTGACGGCAACACTCGCCGCATATATCCTTGGGCAGCGGCAGCGTGTCGTCCTGGAGTATCTGCAGCGTGGGAAAGCATTTCTGTATCATGCCAAACAGCTCGAAACTCTTCTCAAAGGACACACAATTCAAGGCGGCGATGCCACAGAAGCGACAGGTGCTCTTCGTGCCGCTGCAGCTAGTCGCCGGCACGCTGTCCGTCGCAGGCAGCGTTACCTGTTCCACAATCACATTCAGCCTCTCCTCCGGCACACGGACCGTGGGCACCGCATTCTTTTTCAGGGTTTTGCGATTGTTGCTGCAATTGAAGTCGGCGTCCACGAAGTGGCGACTGCAGACGGCGCTCCACTTGGAGGGCATCCACTGGCCGTTGCGCTGTGTAAAGTCCCGCCATTTCTGCAGCAGATCCTTGCGCTTAAATGGAAATCTGCCGGCAAGAATAACAACAATTTAACATAGCCAAAACTCTTGTAGAAATCTCACCTGTGGAAGGATATGCTGCCCGCATGTACATATTTATCACTGCAATTGACCACCGCACAGTAGGCGGGCATTTGGCATTGTCTGCTTTTCAAAATCTTATTCTAGTCGAAATTATTTTGTTTTTTATTGTTTGGAAAACTGAAAATTGCAGTTTTAAATTCTCTTTGCGTTTTAACAGCGTACAAGAACAGTGTTAATAGCTAACCAATGCAGTGCTGTTATTAACAGCGTGCTGTTAGAAATGCCTGGCAAAACAGCTGTTACGCTTTTTTAGGCAAAACGACATTTTTTGTTGATTGCAATTAGACTTTAAAACGCAATAGGAAATGCATGAATATCTAATAAATATTTTAAGTGACTGTACAGTAGGAAAAAAAACGCGTTAACTGTGAACGCAGCAATGAGTTAACAGGTTCTGTTAATGCAGTTTGGCTCGTGAACAAACGAACTGGTTCATCTCTTATCAGTATCAGCTGTTTTGCTCAACTACCCGCCCACCCGCTTTCAATTAACGCCTTATTAGAGCTGCCCGCCGCTGCTGCTGTGCCAAATAAAAATTCTCCGACCGTTCAGTAATACAGCTCTTGCGGCAGCTGTAGACGCACTGTTGCTGGAAGAACGTGCGTTCGGGACAAGGTCGAGCAAGGTCAAGCAGTGAAAGTTAAACAAAATGGTAAAGCTGCTCAAAGCTGCAAGCGCCGCACTGGCCCTGCGTTTCAGCCCAGTCGCTGGAACAGCGAACAATGCAGCATTACAAACACTGGACAGACAGCGACGCTGGCAGCACAAATCGGCTGCGGGCAGCGGCAGCGGCAGCGGCAAACGGTGCGTGAGTAGCGCGATAAGAAAATTTGACATTTAACGCGTGTTAATTGTAAAAACAAATAAGAAAACTTATCTACGGCAATTGCCGCAGTTTAATATATGTATTTCTATACTGAGTCCCACAAAGACAAATTCATAAAAACTTTTCCATCAATAATTCCCATGGGATCTATATAATAATTAATTCGATTTTTACCAACTCTTTGAAACTGGGAATTGAATAGTTTGTTAAAGTTTTTAATTAATTAAATTAAATTAATTTTTGAACGTTTTTTTATTTTCGAACTATACATACAGACGCTCTTAATTCTATATATTTTTCGGCCGATCGTTCCATTTGGAATTATATAATATATTGGTCCAATAAGATTTTTAGAGATACGTAAAGATATCTTGTTTTATAAATTAACTTTATTTTTGACATATTGTTCCTTTTGGAAGCTGTATTATATAGGGATCCGTTGGGGAAGATTATATAGCTTATATTAAAATACGATCGATTATATAGAAATACGATCCAGATCGTTGGGAATTAATAAACTGAGATCAACTAATTATTGATTTTCCTCTCTACCCTCCCCCCGCAGACAATATGATCTTGTTGTGGTGGGCGGTGGCATTGTGGGCGCGGCCTCGGCACGTGAGATCCTGCTGCGCCATCCCACGCTGAAGGTGGCCATTTTGGAGAAGGAGCCCAAGCTGGCGATGCACCAGAGCGGCCACAACTCGGGCGTCATCCATGCGGGCATCTACTACAAGCCGGGCACACTGAAGGCCCGCCTCTGCGTGGAGGGACTGCATCTGGCGTACAAGTACCTCGACGAGCATCAGATTCCGTACAAGAAGTGCGGTAAGCTGATCGTGGCCACGGATGCCAAGGAGGTGAAGCTGCTGGAGGATCTGCATCAGCGCGGCATCAAGAACAATGTGCCCGATCTGCGCATGATTGACGGGGATCAGATCAAGGAGATCGAACCCTATTGCCGGGGCGTCAAGGCGCTGCACAGCCCGCACACGGGCATCGTGGACTGGGGCCTGGTCACGCAGCACTACGGCGAGGATTTCAAGTGCGCCGGCGGCGATATCTATCTGGACTTCAAGGTCAGCAAGTTCAGCGAGACGAAGGAGGACAACGACTATCCGGTGACCATACACGGCGCCAAGCCCGGCCAGACGGTGAGCACCCGGAATGTGCTCACCTGCGGCGGCCTCCAGTCGGATCTGCTGGCCGAGCTGACCGGCTGTCCGCGCTCGCCGCGCATTGTGCCCTTCCGCGGCGAGTATCTGCTGCTCTCAAAGGAAAAACAGCATATGGTGCGGGGCAATATCTATCCGGTGCCAGATCCGCGCTTTCCCTTCCTCGGCGTGCACTTTACGCCGCGCATGGACGGCAGCATCTGGCTGGGACCTAACGCGGTGCTGGCGCTCAAGCGCGAGGGCTACACGTGAGTAAGACCTGGGCAGCTCCCCATTCCCATTAAAAGAGACTCTCCTTTGCCATTTGCAGCTGGGGCGACATCAATCTGTTCGAGCTCTTCGACGCGCTGCGCTATCCGGGCTTCCTGAAGATGGCCAGCAAGTACATTGGCTTCGGCTTCAGCGAGATGGCCAAGTCGGCGTTCATCAATCTGCAGGTGAAGGCGCTGCAGAAGTATATCCCCGAGATAAACGAATATGATATTGAGCGCGGGCCGGCGGGTGTGCGCGCCCAGGCGCTGGATCTGCAGGGTAATCTCGTCGACGACTTTGTCTTTGATCGCGGCGAGGGCTCCGGACCGCTGGCCAAACGTGTGCTCCATTGCCGCAATGCACCGTCGCCGGGCGCGACGAGCAGCTTGGCCATTGCCAAGATGATCGCGGACAAGATCGAGACGGAGTTCTCCATTGGCAAGGCCAAATAGAAACCCAAGTGAAATCCGTTCTTTTGTTGTGCAGTTCTCTTAATCTTTTAAGCATAAATTGTTTCCACTTTTCGATAAACTTTTCTATTTTTCCTTTCACTCGCAGGAAAGAGTTCTTACTGCTAGGGATTTTTTAGTTCTAATGAAGCTCAATTCAGCTTCAGAATGTGCCGCTTCCCGCTCGCCGGAGGAGGTTTCTTAATGCCCAGCACCTTGATCTCCCTTTGCAGCTGGTTCACTGGAGATTCGGTTTTCAGCAGCTCGCGACATTTCTCATTGATTATTTTCAATCCGTTGGCGGCATGTTGTCGCATTTGAGGATCGCAGCTTTCGTTGGCTTCGATGGCTCGGAGGAGCCTATAGATGGGCTGGAGCATGTCCTGGTAGTCCAGCAGACTCTCCATGCCGGCCAATAGCTCGGCGAGCACCAACAAGGCGCCACGCTTGGCGGGCAAATAGCGACCGCTGCTGAGCTCGGCGTCGATCAAGTGCAGCAGCTCCTGGAAGAAGCTGTGCACCTGGTGGGCGAGCAGGCGGCAGAGCTGCGCCAGATTCGCATAGGCGGAACTGCGAAACTCATCCAAGTCCGAGCGAGCGCCGTGCAGAAAGCAATTGAACAACACGGCCTTGTAGCGATAGCAAAGCGGACCTGTTGTATGAAGCGAAGGGAAGGCATTAGCATATGCTCCAATTGGGGTTGCTCGATTAGGAGATCCTCTGCTACTCACCCACTTCCTGAGCTGCCTTTAGGATAGCTTCACCTACGACCAGACGATAGTCCAGGTCGGCTGTCTCCGACAAATATTCATCGCTGAGCATCTCCAGCACCTGGGACTCCATGATGTGCACCAGCTCCACAAACAGGCGCACACAATTGAGGAATGTGTAGGACTCCTTGTGCTTGAGCGTGCTCAAGGCGAGCGCAATGATGCGATGTGATTGCGACATGAAGGCGGGATCCTTGCGCCGCAAAGCCTCCAGCATCAGTTGGATGCCATAGACCTGGAGATGTGGCTGCTGATCCTCGATGAGCTCGCGCGCTCGCTGAAAGCTTGTGAGAGTCGGAGCACGGCTGGGCTGTCGATCGCCGCCGAGCAGCTCCAGCAGCGGCAGCAGCGCATTCTTTAGCAATGGATTCGATGTGTGCTTGGCCAACTGCTCCAGTGGTTGCTGCAGGCGGCGCGTGCAATCCGCCAGCTGCAGCTGCTCGCTGCGCTCGAACAGCTCCTGCAGCAGCAGCAATACGAGCAGCTGCATCTGTTCCGCCAGCTGCGCCGGCTGCACTTTGATGTCCAACAGCAGCAGGACGAGCTCCATAAACGGTTTGCTCTGCGTTGCCGCTAGCTGCGTCTTCAGCGGCTCGTGCCAGACCAGCTGCTCCAGGGCCACGAGCAGCTCCAGCTTGAGCTGATATTTCAGCTGCAAGAATTGCGCCAGCTCCGTTTCCGTGGACAGCAGCTCAATGCTGGTTGGCTCTGGCGCCGCCAGCTGCTGCACCATCAGCCCGAGCAGGGCCAGAAAGACTTTGGTCGTGAGCGCCTGATCGCTGCCGGCCATCAGTAAAGCGGGCAGCACGCGGCAATAGTTGTGCTCCGCCTGTTCCTGCGCCACCTGCACTGTAATCAGATCCAGGTCCGCAGCATGCTTGACGACCAGACGTGGATGCAGCGCTAGCCAAGGCGGCGGGCCGGCGATATCCCAGCTGAAGAGACGCTGCAGCAGCGCAGGCAGCTCCTCCCTCAACTCTCGGTTGTCCAGACACCGCGAGATTAGCGCGGCCAAGGCCTTCCGCTCCGGCAGCGTTTGCGGCAGCTGCTTATACAGCTGCAGGAGCAGCGGCATGTAGGGAGCCAGCAGCACGCTGGGCAGGCAGGCGACGCTGGAGCTGCAGAAGAGCTGCTGCCAGAGGCGCAGGCAATCGCACAGCTGCGCCTGATCCCAGACTATGAGGCCGTTTAGTAAATCCGCCGGCGAGGTCAGCGGCTGCCAATCCTGTCCGAGCAGTTGCTCCAAGCATTCGCGATTCGCCGCATTCAGCTCGCAGAGACGCCGCAGGCTGAGCACGCCCGCCAACAGGCTGTTCGCATGCGCCACCTGCAGGCGGCAAAAGTCCAGGATTTGGGCGAGGAGTCGCTGCTGCAGACCCAAGGAGTAGCCGCGCTGCGCCACGATGTTGGCCACGATTTCCGCATTGCGTGTGGCGTTCGGCGTCTGCAGAGCGGCCAACAGGCTGGCAAAGCCGTGCGCTGCGCCCAATTTGCTCAAGAGCTGCTGATGCAGCTCCTTGGCCAGGACAGCGCACAGCTGAGGAGTCGCCTTGAGCAGCAGCACATGACGAAAGTAGTCCGCCTTGGATTCATTGTGCCACAGATAAGCGAGCGCTGCGTCTAGCTGCGAACGTTGCGCCGACGTTGGCTGCCGCACGCGCAGGCTAATTACGACTGCCAGCAGATCCCGCTGCACCAGCTCCATGGCATTGGCTATGTGCAGCTGGCGTATGCTCAACAGTCGGGTAAAAAGCGCTACACTCAGCCAAATCAGCGAGGAATGGCAGCCGAGTTGGCCATTGTTCGGGACATCCTTGAAAACGGGTGATTTGTAGAAGTCCTCGTGCAGCTGGGCACGCAGCGCGTAGTAGCCGAGCTCCTGGGTTGCCTGTATGCACAGACGGAGATGCGCCACGGAGATGAGATCCTCCTTGGCATCGCTGTGGAAATTGATGTTGCGGCTCAGCGTGTGCAGCACGTGCAGCAGGCGTATTATGTAGCAATTAATACAGTTCTCCAGATCAATCGGAGCAGTCTCTGGCTCAACATTAAGATCTGTAAACAGTTCTTGCAGCTGCTGCGACACATCCAGTTGAACGTATTTCGCCAATATAATTAAATTTCCCTGGACACTTTTGTCCGTCTGCCCTTTGCCTGCTGCAATGTATTTAATACATGCTAACTGTAATTAATTGCTAAAAACCACTCTATACTCACGCGCTGCATGTTCAAAGTTTAATTCATCCAGCAAAGCAAAATATTTGGGTATATTAATCATGGCGCGCGAACGTCAATTGCAACCATCAACCAATATTTCACATTTACGGCAACAGCTGTTGCGCAAACTAGGTGGCAACGCCGAAGAGCAGGTAAAATGCCAGCATGACACTTGCCATATTTCATAATGCACACAATAAACACTATTAAAAGCGTTAAAACTTTTATGCCAGGCAAAATTTATTGGGAAATGTTATTATTTAACATATTTTCAACACAGTATTAACATACTTTTAACATGCTCTTAACATTTAACATTTTATGCTAACACAACAGCCTCACGCATGCACGCTGTTATGCGTCCCATTAGTATCGTGCCGACTGGCGAAGCGTGCGCACACCTCTAATTTTTTTTTTATCGGCTGGCAACCTTGCACAGCTAGTGAAATCCAATTTAATTGCAGCTAAAATTCGTTCGCTTTATTTTTGTGCTGCAAATATTGTAAATAGTTATTCCGCGATTCTGTGTATATAGACAACAATAATGTGCAACTTTAATAAATAGTAAATAATACCAAATATCATAGAATTTATGCAGCAATAGCTTGCCGTAAAAACCCGTACGTGTAAGGCAGGAAAATCGAACAACTTTCTTTTTCCATAGTGTGTGTGAGTGTGTGTGTGTGTGCGTGCGAGTGCTTGTGTATGCATGTATGTGTATCGCTGCCATGCAAATGCGAAAAAGCGCAGCGTAAATCACAAAACTACGCAAAAACAAAAGTTAATTAAAATAGAAAATTATACGGCTAGCGGCCAGGTGGACACGCCCATCGTTGGCAAACGCCCACGCGATTAACTCACACACACAGCTGCCGTCGACGTCGTTGTTGCCACCGCAGTAAACGACAACAGTAAAAATTGAAAAATGAAGAAAATCCTGTCGAAATTCGACAGAAATGAGAAATTGGAAAACTCGCACAACAGCTCTTCATCCAAGGAGACAAACAGTTTCGTTGGCAAGGTTTTCACAGTCGGACGCGTCACGGTCACCGTGGAGGATGTCTTGGCCGAGGGTGAGTGTGTGGGCGGGGGGGAGGGAGGGAGTTGCTGGTTTATCAGATGTTCGTGTGTGTGTGCGTAGAGAATTACACAAATTGTTGCCACCTGATTTAAAGCATGTAGCCAGTGCGTCAGATTAGATAAAAAATTAAAAAAATATATATGCCATAGTCTGTTTCTTTTAATGTGGGGCGTAAACAGCTGCGTTTCCCCTTTCGGCCGGCGCCACTTGTCGCGTGCTGCATCGGAGCACAAAGAAACTGGCACTTTACTTTTCTACTATACAAATTAATAGAAATTCAATCAATTATGCACATTAATCAAGCCAATAAAGCAAGAACTATTCTTTCCTCTATTCCCGGTCTGCACGCACACACACATTGAAACTATGCCGTAGTGTAATTGCCGTCATTTGCAAAAGGCAGAGTTCAGCCCCGATGTTGCCATTTTAGCCATTTTATAGCTACTCCTAGCCTGTAGAGAAAAAAAGGCTAGGATTAAAAAATCAATTATTCATTTATTAGATTAGTTAATTTAACTGAATTGGAATTGTTCGGACCTTAAGCCACTTTTTAAGTTAGTCTGGCTTCTTTTGGCAACTTTTTTTTTATCTTTTTAATATATGGGCAACACTGTTCAAGGCAAGGCGCAGTGATATCTTGCGAATGTCCTTGATTTGAAGTGAATAATATCCTGCGCTGCAAAACGCCCCTCAATTGTCAAGTGCTTGGCAAATAGTTGCTACTATTTTCAACAGCTGCCAGATATTTTATTTGCATTTATTATTTTCCTTTCGCCATGTGTGTGTGTGTGTGTGTGTGTGTGTGTGTTTGTGTGCGTGGAGCCGACATTTCACCTTTTACTTGGCTACAGTTATTGATATTTTTGTTTTTGGCTATTTTTGCAACTTGGCAGGCACCGTTGTTGCTGTTGACCACAGAATGTCGGCGTCAGCTGTTGTTGTTGTTGCTGTTTCAGTTGCCTATCAATTGCCAGAGTTGCCAACTCGTTTGCATACAAAAAATACATTGCATGACTAACTGTAAGAGCTAAAACATAAGGAGTTTGCCGCACTTGCCGCTACCCCGTCGAATGCCCACACCTGTCGCTGTCTTTCTTCGTCTTCGCTTTACGTTTGAAATCCACTTCACAGTTGATTTACTCTCTCTATCTATCTCTCTCTCTCTCTCTCTTGCTGAGTCGTCACAATTGCAATTACAATTGTGCATTGTTATTGTTGGCCGTTGATTTACGCTGCTCAACCTTCAGCATTGATTAACATTTGACGTTATAATTTCACAAACGCCAACTAAAAAGTCGAACGAAAATCGAGCACTGACTGCTACAGTTACAGTTATTGTATTTGTTGTTGGTTTCGACCCCCCAAACGTACATACATATGTATGTATGTAAGTTTTATTATTCTTGTCACTGTTGCTGCTGTTTCTGTTGTTGTTGTTGTAGTTGTAGTTGTACGTGACCTTCAATAGTTTTGTACAAATGTACACATGTACCTATTATGTTCATTTGTATGTACATATGTATGTATATTACGTCGCTTTTTATCGTTCATTGGAGTGGCTCCAAAGTCGCGAGGGTGGCGCTACTTGGGTCGGGGAGGGGTTGCGGTATATGCTAACATTAACGACGTTTTTTTGTTCTTGAAAACTTCTATTGAAAAATGATAATATACACTACTTAATTTGCATAGCCAAGGCAACTGTAGATAAGGTTTGATTTATTTACATTTTTAATATACAAATGTCGGGGAATAACCACATTTAAAGGAATATGAAACAAAATACTTTGAGTTTAATTTATAAATGTAACAATTTTTTTCGTATCTCTCTGACAACTGTTACGCTTACATTTTGAATTTTAACAGACACATTTGAACAGCTCGCTGTTACTAACATTTGTGTTATATGTTATACCAACTGTTATTGTCATTAATATTCATTTAGTTTTCAAAAATGTAAAGTTTTCATCAATATAAAGTTTATATCTTTGCCTATTTTTAGTCGAACATGGAAAATGCAAATCCAACAGCCTAGTATTTAGACTCTTTGTATTTTGAAGTGTATTAGGTGCCTGTTGGCCTCCAGTTGGTGTTGTTTTCCCAGCTGTCGGCTGTCTAGACTCTGCGCTTGATATAAATTTACAATAATGGCTAATGTATGTATATTCCCTCGTTGCAGGTGGTTTTGCCATGGTTTTTCTGGCGCGTGGCAATGGCGGAGGCAGTGCATCAGCCAATAAATACGCACTGAAACGTATGTACGTCAACAATGAGCACGATCTGAACGTGGCCAAGCGTGAGATACAAATTGCCGTAAGCATTGCGAAACATAAAACTCATTGAATCCATTTGCTAAACTGCTTCTATCGATTTCCCAGAGCAATTTGAGCGGTCACAAGAACATCATCGGCTATGTGGACTCGAGCATTACGCCCACCGGGAACGGAGTGTGCGAGGTGCTGCTCCTAATGCCATATTGCAAGCATCACATGCTGGCCATGATGAATGCTAGGTGAGTATAGTCCACACACAATTTTATTTGTTTTCATGGGTAGAAGGAACAACATGTAGCTCAGTATCCCTCAGGAAGATAGGAAAGCTATACCTTTAAGATAATAGAATAATAGAAAATAATCAGAAAATTGAATGTAGCTCCCAAGCGACATTTATTCTTACTCCCTCGCAAGCGCAGTTAGTTGTTCTAACAACAGTTACTTTTGCATATCAATTACATTTATTAAAAACAATTTATTTTTCCGCAGATTACATGTTGGCTTCACCGAACCGGAAGTGCTAACCATCTTCTGTGATATTGCCGAGGCGGTCTCCCGTTTGCATTACTGCCAAACGCCCATTATACATCGGGATCTGAAGGTGGAGAATATCCTGCAGACGGACGGTGGCAATTTTGTGCTCTGTGACTTTGGTTCGGCGACGGCGAAAACTCTGAATCCCCAGCAGCATGGTGTCACCATGGTCGAGGAGGAGATACAGAAGTATACAACGCTCTCGTATCGTGCGCCCGAAATGATTGACCTGTACAGTGGGAAGAGCATTACGACCAAGGCGGATATCTGGGCACTCGGCTGTATGCTCTACAAGCTCTGCTTCTTTGCCCTGCCCTTTGGCGAGAGCACGTTGGCCATACAGAACGGACAGTTCGCCATACCGGACAACTCGAAATACTCGCGCGGCGTACATCAGCTGATCAAATATATGCTGGACACGGACATGGAAAGGCGTCCCAATATTTGGCAGGTGTGCGAGGTCGCCTTCCGGCTGGCGGGCAAAGAGAATCCCGTGCAGAATTTGCACGTAAGTTGTTGCTTTCCCTTTAAAGACTGGAAAATTAATTCATTTCGCTTTTGCAGAAATCCGCCTTGCCCAACTTTGAGCAGCTGCTGGTGCCACCGTTTGAGTCCGAGGCAAAACGCATCAGTGCAGCCGCCGCCAAGGCAGCCAAGCCGCAGCAGAACGTGTCCCTAGTGGAGGCAGGCACCAGTGTGGCGCCACGTTCCCGGCCCAAAGGTTCCACCTCGGTGCATGTCCAGAATGCGTTAGGTCTGGGTCTGCCGCCCAGCCCTTTGCCGCGTCAGAGCATCACTTCGCCGCAGCCACAGCCCGTCGTCGAGCAATTTCAGGCGAATTTTCCCGCTATGCCGGCGGTGGTCGCCGCGCCGCCAGCTGTCGCAGCCGTCGCCGCAGCAGCAACTGTGCCGGCAACAGCAGCTGCAGCGGCCAGCACAACGGCGCCAGCAGCTGTCAACAGCCTGTTCGAGTCGAGCGTCTATCCGGATCCGTTTAATGAGGCAGCTGCAACTGCAGCTGCAGCTGCAGCAGCAGCAGCAACAACAACAACAACAACAGCAACTGCTGCCAGCGAGGCTGTCAGCGAATTGCCGGACACATCGGTCAATGAATTGTCCCTGCCGGCCGCCGTGGGCACGCCCACCAAGCACATGCTAACACCGCCCAAATCGAGCACCGCCAGCAGCGGCGGCCATCGGCGCAACGTCAGCGACACCTCGGCCTTTAACAAGTAAGTGCCACGACTGACTGCCAGACTTTTGGCCCACATCTTTGGTTATCTGTTTGTGTCTGCTCTTCTCTTGCTTTCACTTGCCCACTTTTTGCTTGTGTTCTCTCATTAAACCCTAAGAGCTACAAATGTCGCTGATGCTCAGCTACAAAGTCAATAAAAAACCCAGCGATACCCTGTACTCAGCGACAGCAGCATAGTTCATTTGCTATGATCATGCCCCACAGTCGGAGGATGTGCTTCTTCTATTCCCACATTTGATTCTGAATCTGATTCTCAAGTAACGTCTGAAGGCATAAATATAGCATTTAAATGTGTGTATATATCAAAGATTAAGACCATAATTCCTAGAAATATTTAATTTTGGGAGGAGTAGAGAAAAAGGTGAACTCTTATAGATCTGCATATACTATTCGAGATATTGCATTCCAATTTACCCCTAGGTTCCTCTAGCTGTTAACTTATACAATCTATGCTCAAAAGTCTAGACTAAAAATCGATATTTATCGAAGGAGTTGAAGAATCTATCGATCATTATAGTACATATTTCAGAATATTTCTGAATCCCTTAGAAACATAATATATCTGTATATAATATTCAAGATATTGCATTCCAATTTGGTAGCTCTAGCTGTTAAGTTCTACAATCTATGCTCAAAAATCTCGATTAAAAATCGATATTTATCGAAGGAGTTGAAGCAGCTATCGAAGCAAAAAGATAAACTTGTTTTGTCTGGACTTATTGTTCGATCATTAGTACATATTTCAGGCCCTTAGAAATATTATAGATCTGTACATAATATTCGAGATATTGCATTCCAATTTGGAAGGAATTGGAGAAGCTATCGAAGCAAAGAAATAACTTTGTTCTGTATGCTTTTTACTGACTGTTGCCATTATACCCTTTTTTTAACGCTTTCAAAAGTTACAGCGTATTCAAAAGTAAGCTTAAGCGTGTTTTCACCATTTCATTTAATTGCTTTTCGCTTCGGCTTATCTTCAATTTTCACTTCCATTTCCGTACACTCATAATGCACTATTTTGTTGCGCCCACCGCAGAACCTTTGCCAATGAGACGAGCCAGTTCCTGGCGCCGTTCAACAATAATATTGCCATGTCGGGCGACGGACCGCAGAATGTGACACTGGCCAGCGCTGCCTCCAATCCGGGCATTTATGCGAGCAGCAGCGCCACAGCCACATCGCTGTCCAGCAACGAGCTGGCCCGGCAGACCATGGACAAGCGCGTGGAGGCATGGAATCCGTTCGAGGAGGAGCAGCCGTTCAGTCAAATGACCGAGGACAACATATTCGAGGCCGAGTTCGACAAAATACGCCAGCGCGGCAGCCAAGGCAGTGAGTATATAATACAATACATAAAATAAATCTATTAACAAATATTTCTCATAAAATGTGAAACTTTCCATTAGCTTTTGAGGAAGAGCGTCTAAAATAAGTTAGAAACCGAAAGAATATAAGCAAGAAATGCTTAACTACTTTAGATTTCCACCTATTTTTCGATCGGTTCAAATGATAACCAAAATATAAAAGATTCAATCCGTTTATAAAAAGTCCATTTTCTGATCCAGAGTGGATTATTCAAAATCGGAAAAAAATGGTTTAATTAGGGATGTGCAGAAAGGTTTAATAAAACCGTTTCCACCCATTTTTCACCTTTGCGGGTGGAATTTTAAAAAGTTTCGTTACCCGGTGCCCTGATGGCTCGGGCTGTCATCAATCAGAACAATCTATTTTATTTATAAAGATACTTATGATTCCTTACCTCTGCAGGCATAACGGCCAAGTCCGCGTCCACCACGTCGACACTGACGCCCACGGAGCAGAATGTTGCGATTCCGGCGGCGGGAGCCAGCGCAACGGTTGCCTTGACAGCTCCGGCTCCGGCTGCGGCTGTGGCAATAGCGCCCGCGGCTGCTGTGTCGCCAAATCCGCCGGCGGCGTTGGCTGAGGATCCGTTCGGCTCGGCGCCGTTCAGTTTGCCGCCGGGTCTGCGCGAGAAGGCGAGCTCGTTGCGCAAAACTGGAGGTAAAGCATGAAATTTGTAAAATTCTTAATGTTGCAAAGCCAGAAATACGTTTAGTTTCTCGATTGTTGCTTTTGTTGCTCTCAATCTCTCTCGATCTAGAAAGTGAAAGTGAATTGAACGTAGACGTAGTCTAAAATACCCATCCACAGTAGAGTAACAGCAACAACAACAGCAACAACAACATCAACAGCAGCAACAACAACAAGAACAACAGCAACAACATCGACAACAACAGCAGCAACAACTACAACAACAGCAACAGGGAGAGGGAGAGAGATCCTCTAAAATAGTCTAACAGAAAGCGATTGAAGATAGTGAGCGAGAGAGAGTTGGGAGTGGGTGAGGCAGAGGGGGTACCTATGTGAGAAGGGGAAGGGGGGGGGGGGGGGGAGAGAGTGTAGTGTGCCATAGATCGAACGACGATCCTCATATTGCGACAAACCTCCTGTCAAAGCTTACTTAAAAGTGTTCTATATATATACATAATTTATCTATATTTCTTTTGTAAATATTCAATTGCACTTAATACTAACCAACAAATGTTCGGGATCTACATTTGTTGTATATATACATATATTTCTATTATGTAACATCAATATTTGACAAACAACAGACAAATGGGTTGACCGAACTAATTTGTCTCTCACTTTACTTTAAACTAAACTTCAACTCCAAATCTAAGCGCTTCTAACAAACAAATTTTGGTGCTGGTTCTATGCTAGAGAAACAATTATTAGTAATACTATATTAACATTTAAAGTAATTAGTGGTTGTGGTTTAAATTAACCAAAAACAAATTAAACATCATTTCAATTATAATATACTGTAAAATTTGCAATATATATGTATGTAGTATATGTCTAATGGCTGCTAATTAGAGTAAATGTTAGCTAGAGCTGTTATGTAAATGTAACAGCGCTAAAGAAATGTTAGTGAAACTGCAAACCTAATGTTAAAGCAACAGCCCTGACAAATGCTTGTGAAATCTTATCTCAGCAAATATTATGTTCAAGCTGATTAAGGTAATATAACAGCTTGAGCGAATGTTAGTGAAAGCACTAACATTAAATGTTTACGTTACTTTAACAGAGCTTCGCAGCTATTGACAATTGTCTTTTAAGAATATAATTTGAAAATATTGAAAAATATTTGTATTCACTTTGAAGCCCTTCGACATATACTTCATCTCTGGGTCTACCTATTGTAATTTATCATGTGCTCTGTGTCTGCGTGTTTTGTAAATTAAATTAAGGCTAAAGAAAATCTTAAAAATATCATCAAAAATCAAATGTTGTTTAAGTAATTATTTGCTGCATATCAAAATTAAATTCATAAATTAATTAAACTAATTTAAATACTCAAGTCGTGCAATTCTAAAGATTTTAAGCTAAATTACTAAAGATTATTAATAATTAGGGCTTGCTCAAAATCCGAGAATATTTTAATTTAATAAATTTCTTTAATTCATTGTTTATGCCTATCCCAACTTTGCCAAGTTCGCGTAAAGCTGCGTTCGCTGCGGATGTGGCAGAAGTTAAACAAATCAAATTGAATGCAGAACTATTGTTAAATAATCAATCAATGTCCAAACAATGCTAGACAATATTTAAATAAAAGTCCATATGCAATGAGAGATTTTTCGTTCCTTTAAAAGCGACCACAGCAGCAATTAAAACAAATGTTCAATTAGCTATTTAATGAAAACCTGTTAATACTTGTACATATACTTAACTTACAAACAAAAAACAATTTGAAGTATTATTCCAAAGAGCAAAATTCTAGTTTTAAATCAAAGAAATGTATATTTAGAAAATGGACAAGAACAAAAATGAAGCGCAATGAAAGCAACAAAAGTCAGGTTATGATAGACACAAACACGTATTTAGCCGAAGCAAATCAAACTATCAGACAGATATATATCTATATATACACACACATATATGAAAGCACTATATATTTATATATGTAACAAGTTGGAAGAGCCAGAAACGCGGAGCGTTAATTTAAGTTAAAAAAAAAAACAAACAAAACAAAGATAAAATTGTATGAACGTTAAGCAGCCTTTTAAACCCGATTTCAAATGCAATAAACAAAAGAAAATTAAACGAAAACAAATTTAATTAGCTAACTTAAGAGCGCCAGTGATCGTTCGTTCGTAAATTTAATTGTTACACTTAGAAATTGCCTTTTTCCATGCCTTAAAACTTTCTAGTCTAAAATCAAACAACTTAAATAACTAATTTTAAAAAAATATATACTAAAATTGGCACATGGCATACTTAAAATTAATATAAGTCTTTTAAGATTTATACATATGTAATTATTTTCCTGCTTTTTTTGGTGTGAGAAAAAGGTGGCTTTTAGAGTTAAAAAGTGTTCTAGTCTGCGAGCGATCACTGTACTTAAAATTAAATGGGAATTGATTGAGAACTATTTAACTATTTACTAACACCAAAGGCTATGCACAGGGCAAAACTATCTAAAATCTAAACAAATTACAAGTTTTAATCTACTTTAAGAAACTAAAAATTAAAAATATTATATTTTTAAACCCTAGCACCTGGTCGAAGGCATCTGCGATAGGAAATAGATTTTTTCGTATGAATAACTTTTCTTTTATAAAAGATTTCCTATATATATTCTCCAGATCGTATAACTTTAATAGAATTCTTTTATTAACAAAAACTAGTTTGTTCTTTGGGTTATATTAACAAAACTTTCAAAAAATATGTATTGTATTATGTTAAACTTTCTATAGTATTACAATTAAGACACGATTTAATACAGATAAATTGAAGTTATTTGAAGAACAGTCTTCTATATATTATCTGAATAATTGGCTCAGATTAAATATTTCACAAATGAGATGATGTCTTATATGTAGGGTATTTAATGTTCGTACTTGAAGGATTCTTGTACAAAAATAATATTTGAGAATTTTAAAAATATTTTACCATAGACCAGAAACAATGTAGAGCATACGGGAATTCGGTTAAGTAGTTAACTAATTATGAACTCAAAGTAGAGCTCTAATCTTAGCTCAAATTTGATGTAGCGCCCTGTGCATAGCCCCGTAATCAATGTGTCCATAGATCATCGTTAACTCACAGCTCCAAGGATGACATCGAGGAGTCTCTTCGCCACATTTGACTAATCCTAGATATAACACACACTTACACACACACACACACAATCACACACTCACACACAGCTCACCTATATATGTATATTGTATCGTGTAACCTAATCGTGGGACAAGTGTCCCAACTATTCATCCAGGCAACGCACGTTAGACTCGAACTAGTTCGTAAACTCATTACCTTACTGCATAAAAGTACTTGATCTCGTTCACAGCCAAATTCATTGTGAGCTGCTCCTCGGGCGGTGGCACGCCCAGCATCACGGCGAGCGCCGGCAATGCGATGATCTCATCCAGCTCGTCCAAGTGGCTGCTGTCGCCCACACTGGAGGAGGACAAAACCTCGCTGATAAGCCGCCTGAAAACCGATTCCGACGGGCTCGGACTGCGCGAGAGCGAGGGCTGCGGCGGCGGCGTTGGGGGCGGGGCTGTCTCCACGTCGGGCTTTGTCAAGCTGCCGCTGGAGGATCGCAACAAGTATGAGAAGCTGCGCAGCAACGATCAGCCCACATCCGATGACTCCGACTCGGAGTTCTTTCAGCAGGACAGCGACGACGACGGCGGAGGCGGAGGCAGCGCCAAGAAGGCGGCCATCTTCAAGCAGATCGTGACGAGCAACATACCGGAGACCATACACAAGATCCAGCAGGTGGCCTACCAGAAGGTGGACAAGACGACGCACCTGCCCATTGTAAAGAAACTGCGTCAAACGGCGACCACAAAGCGACCCTCATCGTCGGCACAGCAGGCGGCGCAGCAGCTGAATCTAATGGCCGCCGCGGTGGCTGCCCAGGCTGCTCAGGCGGAGGCGGCAGCCCAGGCGGCGGCCAATGCGGAATCGGACGATGATGATGCCGATTCCATTGGCTCGGCCAGCGATTTGCGTGCCGAGGATGATGATCTATTTGATGAGAATCCCCGTCATGCGGCCCAGGCCAAGCCGCGTCGTGCCTTGCCCCTGGACATGGACGGCATCAGCGAGAGCGTGAAGACGTGCAGCAGCTCGGCTTATCATGCCGAGTGCGAGAGCGTCACCACGCACGAGGACGATGTGCGCAGCCGGGTCGTCGTCAAGGTGCGACTGCGCAAAAAGGATCGTTTCGCAGCGGTGGCCGCGGCGGCTGCGGCGGCCAGTGGAGATGCCAGCGCCGGCTGTGCGCCCGTCAACGATGAGCTGAGTCCCACGTCCAGCGATCTGTTGGATCACAAGTTCGGCGATCGGCCGCTGCTGCTGGACGATGAGCTGGACTATGGCTCCGCAGAGAGCAAGAGCAGCACTGAATCCGCGCCAGCTGCGGCGCCCCTTGAGCCGGCCGAGGATGAGCTGGACGTGTTTGCCATGGCGCCGTTTAAGCTGCCCGTGGGCAAGCCGCCCAAGCGTGTGGCAAAGCCAAAGCTGGCGCGGCACAGGCCCAGCGAGCCCGAAATGTGGACTTCGACGCCGGTGAAGGGTGCGCAGGGCGAGACGCCCGCCAGCCAGGCGGCCAATTTTGCCAACTTTCCAGCTCAGCAAGAGCAGCTGCAGCCGGCCCAGCAGCAGCAGCAGCTAGATGAGTTCAATGAGCCCATCTTTAATCCCTTTATCGAGACGCCTGCGAAGGAGCAGCAGCAGCAGCAGCATTTGGAGGAGCAGCGCGATCTCTTTGGCTCCGAGCCATTTCCGCAGGTAATACGCAAATGTGTTGTTGTCACGCCCGACTATCCCAGTCACAATCCCAACAACAACAACAACAATGTGATCAAAGTGAATGCTGCTCCCGTTGTGACCATCAATCATTCGATTATAATCAATAAAACGCCCGAACCGCTGACCATCCATCACAAACCCAACTGCTCCAGCAGCACCACCAGCAGCAGCTCCACATCTATCACAACCTCCTCCAACACGGCCACCGCCACGAACAGCAGCTGCGTCTATGTGAATGTGCCCGCCACGAACAGCTCCGCCTGCAGCATTTCCTTGCCCGCAATGAGCGCACAAATCCCGCCAACACCGACTCCGCCGCCAGCAGCACACTTGCAGCCACTGCTGCCCATTGCCGATAATGGTTTTGTCCAAATCTCTCAAGAACGCTGCTCGGACTTCACGCCCGACGACGAGGAGGAGCCCGTGGTGTTGCGCGCTGCCGACCTGGTGGCAGACGGCGAGGCAGCGTCCACCATTAAACCGAAGAAGGAAAAGTCCCATTTGGCTGTGAGAGCATTGCCGGCCAAGCTAACCCAAAAGGTCAAGGGTCATGCCTATAAAAAGGTCAGCGCCGCCGCACTGGGCTCCACATCATCCCTCAGCTCCGGCAGCAAGCAGAAACATCAACGCCTCCAATATCAATCCCACGACGATGATGACGATGACGATGTCAAAGTCTCCAACGCCGGCCAGGATGAGAATCGGGGCAACACTCGCAATTCGCAATTTCAATCCAATACCATACAGAACTCGGCCAAGACGGGCTTCAGCAACATGAGCTTTGAGGATTTCCCATCGGATCAGGAAATCGATCGCATGTCCAAAACGATTCCATTCGAGGTCGTCCGCAAGGAGAAAATGCTGCTCGAGGCCGAAAAGAAATTTGGTTCGCTCAAGCGACGCAACAATCTCTTCTCCTAAGTGAGAGCGAGAGCGAAAGATAGAGCAGGAGAGAGCGACAGAGACCGGGCCCACCCGGTTACAGTCGTGGCTGTGCTTATCGGCACGCTGTTATCAGTGCGCGTGGAAAATTCCTATAAAAAAAAAATAAAACAGAGTGTAGACTGAGATAATGTTTTAAAAATTGGCATTGGCTTCTACTTTTCTCTCAGTGTGCGTATTTACTCTATTTTTTATTTGATTTTGCTATAATTATGCGTTTTTTATACTTTTATCAGCAGCCGCCACAGTTACAAACACAAAGACACACTCACACACACACAAGCAATGAACTTCCAAGCACGTAGAGATATACGCATATACATATACATATATATAGAACATATATATACATCGTTCCAAGCGCAGATCATGTATTTTTTGAGCATAGTATTTCTCTGGCCATTTTTTAAAACCAGAGCTCAAAACTCCGATAAAAAAAAAACAAAAAATAATAATACAGCAGCTAACCTAAAAATTGCAGAAGATATATAACTAATATTATAGCTGTTATTTAGTGCAAAAAATAAACTGTAAATTAGTTGTAGCACATTTGATCAGATGTTGCAAATGAATTATATAGAATTTATACGATTGCGTAAGTTTACCAAAGTTACATTTATTTGTTTATCGCATTTTCCAATTGATTTGCTTTATCATGCTTTATCATATATGCACACTATTATTTATTTATACTTATATGCATACATATACATATATATATACAAAACATCAATGTGATTATAATACCCTAACATCCAAAAAAAAAAAAAAAAAAAAAACGATCAATTAAACAACAAGAAAATATTTACTAACAAAGCCGTTTGAATATGGCCACAAATATTTCAATGAAATTCGTACTCACTTTGTTTATGAATATGTATTATTATCGACTATATAAATTATCTATATCTATTTATATATATATATATACATATATATTATACTCGGCGAATAAACATGTTTCACAATAAATAAATGAGTAAAGCTCTGCATCTTA
This sequence comes from Drosophila montana, assembly GCF_035044405.1. Lineage (NCBI taxonomy): Eukaryota > Metazoa > Arthropoda > Insecta > Diptera > Drosophilidae > Drosophila > Drosophila montana. The sequence goes on along the minus strand of NW_026996359.1, from coordinate 158,483 downwards.
TTTGGGCAGCCACTGTAAATGTATGCCGTATTGTTTTGTTGGACGTTGCTGTTTCCATTTGTACCTTCAAAACGACGACGACAACAACAACAACAAGTGTAAACAGTAATCAGCTGTGCGGCGGCAAGCATGTGTGCGTGTGTATGCGTGTAAGAATGAATGGGAATGCGAGAAAATATAAAAAAAATACCGTACAACCGTAGAAAAGTTGCCAACAACGTTGAATAAACTTCGAAAAAAAAAACAACAAGCGAGCGTCGAGCAAAACAACAAAACATAAATCAAGATATCAGCAAAATTCACAATATCACGTACACCCAAAAGTAGGTAGAACCGTGGCGAATCACGGAATCCAAATCGCGTTTATAAATTATATACATATACATATATTATTTATATGCAGTCGCAGCTCTCACGTAGCCCAAATTGCAAGATGCTGCCCGCCTTTACCGGCAACTGGAACCAGGTGAAGGAGAAGCCGCGCATTTTGGTCAAATGCGGCGGCTTCTCGAGCCAATTGGCGCGCAACGTACAGGAAAAGGTTGACGGCGATCCGCTGTGGGGCTCGCGATTCGATGCCACCCAACCGGCTGCCGTGGTCAAAACCCATTTGGACTTTCTGCGCAACGGCGCCGACATCATACTGACCAACACGTACCAGTCGAGCGTGGAGGGCTTCATGAAGCATCTAGGCAAGTCGCGCGAGGAGAGCATCGAGCTGATTGCCAAGAGCGTGCATCTGGCGCGTCAGGCCAAGTCGCAGCACCTGGGCGAATTGGCCACCAGCAATGGCAACATTGCGCCCGACATGCCCTGGATAATGGCCTCAATCGGACCCTATGGTGCCCATCTGCACGATGGCTCCGAGTACGCCGGCAGCTATGCGAACCTGGTCAACTTCACCCAGCTGCAGCAATGGCACACGGTGCGCATCGACACCTGTCTGAGTGCGGGCGTCGATGGCCTGGCCGTGGAGACGCTGCCCTGCCAGCTGGAGGCCTTGGCCGTCACGGAGCTGATACTCAGCAGATATGCCACGGCACGCTTCTGGGTGTCCTTTCAGTGCAAGGTGAGAAACAACTCACTGTTGTATTAGAACTCCTTTTAAATCGAATTTCTTTGCAGGATGCTAGCAGCCTGGCACATGGCGAATCGTTTGCCCAGGCCGCCCTGGCCGTTTGGCGTCTGGTGCAGGAGTTCAAGGCGCAGTCCCGCCTGCTGGGCATCGGTGTGAACTGCGTGAATCCCAGCTATGTGACGCCGCTCCTGAAATCCCTGCTGGCCATCACGCCGCCGGACGAGAAAATACCGCTGGTCGTCTACAGCAATCGCGGCGAGATCTACGACAGCGACCGCGGCGAGTGGACGGGCAACGGCATTAATGTGACTGGATTTGTGCCCGAATGGCTCCAGCTGGGCGCACGCATCATTGGCGGCTGCTGTCGCGTCTATCCGGACGACATACTTGAAATACGCAACACGATTGACAAGATCGCACAGCAGCCCGATTCGCCAATTCAAACGTCCCTAGTTTCTTGTTAATTATAGTGTGCACGGCGTGCGTGCGTCTGTATATTAATTTCATTCATCTCGGCCTAGACCTATATATATATATAGTATATATATATTATGCTAAAATATAAGTGTTTCTAACTGTACGAGAGTCGAGTTCAAAATTCGCCAGATTCAGCAGATTAATGTCACCAAGCACACGGTTTTATATAAATAGATGTTATATTTGAATTATTCGCTTGCAAAGGGTATCATTATCGTATAAAGATTCCACGAGCTACACATACATATATATATATATATATAGTATACTATAGCATTGACCATATGTCGCTTACTATGCCAAAAAAAAAAAAGTTGCGCAGCTTTCAAGCCAGCTCTTATAAACTTGACCTAGATCCCAGATCTGGATCGAAACACTATATTATCGTATCACTATATTATATGGCTATATTATAAAGCTGTCGTAGCAACTATCGATTTAAAATTTAGTTCATGCTTAACACACAATAACTTATCTTTTACAAGCTTGATTATGCTGCACATGATCGGAATCTTATCTACAAGGGATAGCTATATTATATATGTATATATACCCATTATATATATATACCCATAGGAACAATTTGTAAGTTCTTAGTCTATATAGCTTCATGTCAAGTATATCTTATAGCATAGAAACGATAGATCAAAAAAATATCTTATCCCAACTTGGCATAGGAATAGGGTATTTAAACTTCGGCACGCCGCGGTTAACTACTTTGTTCCGTTTCAAGTACACTTGGGAATGGCTTAAGCCATATGTCCGGCTGTCGGTTCACACGATTGGGCCAAGGGTTATCAAGGCAGACAACGCCGACTCCAGACATCAGGCGGCGAGATCTGGACATGGTTAGCACCTAAATCGATAGTTCTCCTATGATATCATTATTTAACCAGCAAGTGATGTTATTCAAAGCACAAGCTGCAATTGATGCCGGCTGGTGAATGCCCCCCAATTGGATGGATGGTATTGCATCAGATACTTTCGGTTCCGTCGGTTCAATCTGTGTCTGCCTGGCAGCTGGACGTCGAATCTTATCACTAGGCCGGGCGAACGAGCCGTTGGTTTGTTTTGTTTGGTTTTGGTTTTGTTTTGTTCAAGTTTTGCCTTTGTAGATTTGTTTTTTTGTTTCGTGTTGTCGTGTTGATAAGCACATCGCTATAAAAGCAACCAGACGGCATTGTAAACCACTTAAACGCGCATAGAACGTCCACGGCACATAATATCAGCACCAGACTGAACGGAATTTAATAATATTTTGTTTTCCAAGCACACACAACACGTTGTCGTCTCGCACAAATCAAAACAATTTAATCAATTACAACATCTATTTATAAGCTTTCAAGGTGAGTCTTCACAAAGTCGTGCCTAGAGAGGAGCGCGTGCTCGTGTCTGCTATCGTGTAGAGTGTATGCACGACGTGAGCGTGCTTAAAAAATAAATAATAAAATATGAGGCATATGGAATAAAAGTCGAGCTTAAAAAAATATTATATTGCAATTAAAAATTTTAATAATTAATAGTTTATGAATATTTAGTAAAGAAAAACCATTCAAAAATAAAAATAAAAAAGGAGGAATGTAGCCGACTAGTTAATACTCTGCTAACAATTTAATAAGAGCCGAAAGCTGGTCAAAAATAGCTTTTCCGAATGTGAAGATCGTGACTCTAAAACAAATTCAGCGCTGAAAATGTGTTTTATAGATCTTTAGGCTTTACGAGGGCTTTCATGGGCTACAGCCACGCCCACATAGAGAGTATTAAAAGTATTGAAAAGTCGTGTTTATTTCGTGCTCGTGTTAGACAAACGCGACACGCGCCTAACTCTACTCGTGAGTGCACCAAAAATCTTCCACAACAGAGATTTGGGTGTTAAATTAAGTTAAGTTCATTGAACTCTGCCCGCAATGGTGTTTAAAAAACAAAGCAAGGTTATCGGGTGAATAGTTTGAACTACAATGTATTGCCATAATTGTTTGTATAATCAGTGAGAAGCACAAACAAGTCGTGCCTTTAGGCAGGTGTCCAGCTTCGCACTTGTGCCCAGCTGTGCTGTGCTCCGCTGATAAGCGCAATTACAGCGATGTAAAGCTGTGCGCTTCTCCTATCTGGGTCGGCTATTATTATATGTATATATGGAATAACCCGCCATCAAAACTGGCCCCTTCCCTCCCCACAGAATATTCATTTAATCATGGGTTCGACGCGTTTGCTGGTGAAAGATGGCGGCTTCGGCACACAGATGACCGTGCATGTGGGAGACTCGGTGGACGGGGATCCGCTCTGGAGTGCTCGGTTCAATGCCACAAATCCGACAGCTGTCATAAATACACACTTGGACTTTTTGCAGAGTAAGTGCCAAATGCCAATTATTTTACTTGACAACAAACTAATTGAACGCCACTCGCCGATAGATGGCGCTGATATGATATTGACCAACACCTATCAGACGAGTGTCGAGGGCTACATGGAGTACCTGGAGCTGGACGAGCAGGAGAGCATCGAGCTGATCAAGAATACGGTGCGACTGGCGCACATTGCCAAAGAGAAGTACCTGACGGAATGCTATGAGGCACAGCTGGCGGTGCCCGAAGGTAAGTTACGAAATTCCTTCCATTCCAAGAATTGTTCGTAATTCCATAGAGAACATTTCACGCTTAGATCATTTGATCCTTTGGATCCTTTAAAAGTGAATGCCTAGAACAGAGAAAGCTTTGTGAATCACATTTGAATTGGGAACGAATCTTTTCTCTAAGTTTACTTGTTTACATTAATTTACTTGCCTAATCGCTGAACCTTGGACTCTGCTTTTGCAGGTTTCCCGCTGATTATTGCCTCGATCGGACCGTTTGGCGCACATCTGCACGATGGCTCCGAGTACACCGGCAGCTATGCGGACTATGTGGAGGCGAAGACCATAACGGATTGGCATCGCGTTCGCATCGAGGCGTGCCTGGAGGCGGGCGTCGATGCGCTGGCCATAGAGACGATACCCTGTCAAATGGAGGCCGAGGCGCTGGTTGAAATGCTCTGCGATGATTATCCCGAGGTCAAATTCTGGATTGCCTTCCAGTGCAAGGACGAGAACACGCTGGCGCATGGCGAAGAATTCGCCGAGGCAGCTAATGCTATTTGGGATATACTGCGCGAACGCAAGGCGCTGGACAAGTGCCTGGCATTGGGCGTGAACTGTGTGCATCCCAAGTTTGTGACGCCGCTGTTCAAGAGCTTGAATGGCGAGCGCAGTGCCGACGAGCAGATACCCTTGGTTGTCTATCCGAATAGCGGCGAGGTCTACGATGTGGCCACGGGCTGGCAGGGACGGGAGCATTGTGTGCCGCTCGAGAACTATGTGCCGGAGTGGTCACAGTTGGGTGCCAAAATCATTGGCGGCTGCTGCAGAACCTACGCGCGTGACATTCGACGCATTAGCGAGGCCGTGCACGCCGTAAACAAACTCAAGAAAGTTGCCTGAGATCCCGGAAAATGGATCGGTGGATCTCTCTGTTTAGAACAAAATGCATTTGATGTAGGTATTCAATGAATTTAGGTATTTAGAATGTAAGTAAAAAGTGTATCAAAACTTTTGTACAAAATGTCACACAACAATAAATAAACTAAACTTTTACTCTAAGAAATTCAAGTTTAACATTTTCGACCATGACCAGATCAGTGTAACGGCGCCAGAAATATCGAAATTGATCGAAAACGCATGTTATCGCCATTCACAGCGAAGTTGAGTGTCGATTGCATCAAGTTGGCAGCACCGCTCGAATGACATTCGCAAAAACGCCGCGACCAGGAACAAGCTTGCGAAAAGTTGTAATAAAATTAAATTATTAAATTAATTGGTATTCAGGAAAGCCGAACACACACACACTAGAACAATGTTGATTAAAGTGAAGGTAAGCCTTAATTTGGAATATATATTATCATGCTAAAGCGGCTGGTATAAGGCCCCGCCAACCATGCGTCAGCTTTGGCGCACAACAATAAAAAACGGACTGCAATCGAAATTTGCCAATAATTATATTTTTTGTTATAACAGACACTGACGGGCAAGGAAATAGAAATTGACATTGAACCCACAGATAAGGTTGATCGCATCAAGGAGCGTGTCGAGGAAAAAGAAGGCATACCACCGCAACAACAACGTCTCATATTCTCCGGCAAACAAATGTGCGTCACACAGCTGAAGACAAACTAAATTAAGAATTTGGCAATTAATTCTTTTTTGTTGTTTTTGAATAGGAACGATGACAAAACGGCGGCGGATTATAAAGTGCAGGGCGGCTCAGTGTTACATTTGGTGCTGGCTTTGCGTGGCGGCGTAAATCAACTAAACAAAAATTAGACTGGCGCCGGCGTGTTGAACTCGTCTTAGTAAATTGGTAACCCCATTAAGTCATTTTCTACAAAGCACTTTCATGTTACTCAAATAAAAGCCGTCAACGGTATTTACATATATACGAAAATACATATATTTTGTTTCCCCTACAAAGTTTGGTTGAAATGCATAACTCAACTGCGGCGCACATAACGTCCGACTAGCAAATGATTCTTTGGCGTACACTGTTCCGGCTTGAGGCGTGTGAGTATCACCTGGTAGCCGGCCTCCTCCGCCTGCAGCTTACGATCTGTGTCCACAATACACATGCAGTGCAGTCCCTGCAACGTTGTCTCCGGCTTGCAATTGCTGGTGCCCAACTCGTGAGCCTGATCCGCCGTGTGAGCTATGTACAAATAGTCCCGCGTATCGAGCACCTCGCGGAAGCGTGCACTCAGCGGATAGGCAATGTGTGGCATGGGCTGCAGCGAGCCATAACAGCAGGGGCAGCACACAAAACACGCATTCACCCGCTGGCACTGCTGCAGCACAATGTCTGTGGCTGTGCCGCAGGCGTGCAGCGAGGCGCCTATATCGAAGCGGCCCATAAAATAATCAATATTGCACTGATAGAAGACGCAGTTGTTCAGCTTAAGCTCGGCCGCACGCTTTTGAGCGTGCGCCAGCGAAAACGCCTTGTTCTCCAACACAATCACTGTGCACTGGGGCAGCTTGAGGGCTAGGAGTATGGCCAGATGGCCGGTGCCGCTGCAGAAGTCAACAATGCGATCGCCGGGCTGTGCCAGTGAGACGACCGCATTTGCCATATTTTCCAGCTGCTGACGCTTGCGCTCCAGACGCTCGGCCGGCAACGCTGAGCTCTTGGCATGCGTGGGCTCAATGACCTGCCAATCGATCAACTGCTGGCCATAAGAATGATCTGAGTCGGCGCTAAATTGCAGCTGCAGTGGCGTCAGCTTGGCCAACGCCGCCTCCACTTCTGCCTGGCTGGTGTATATGCGATTACGCGGCCGATAACGCTTCGGATCGGCTTTGTACAGGCTGGCCTCCTCGCAGTCGGGTATGCTGAGCAATTGTGTGTTCTCCGCCGGCGCCACCAGCATGGGCACATACAACTCGTGCAGGATGCGTGCACAATTTGTGTCGAAGCTGTCGATCTGCAAGAAAATTGAATTATCTTCAAATAGATGCAATTAAATGTTATCCTACGCACCTCACTGAACCAGGTGCTGGTGAGCGGAAAATGCGGCAGCATCTGGGCGCAATGCTGAAAGACTAGACGCAGCAGCGGATAGAGTATAAGATCGGCGATTGTAAAGCTAATGCCCTCGGCGAAGCGATGTTCGATCAACAGCTGCTCCTTGGGTATGCTGCATTCGATGAGCACACGCTCCTTGCGCTTCACTGGAACACCGTATTCTGTTTGATTTGCCTGCTCTCTGGCCAGCTTGTAGATGTTGTGCATCCGCACCGGCTGGTTCATGTGCTGCTCAAAGCGCACCACTTCGACGGGCACCTCGCGCAACTGCAGCTCTTCACCTTGCAGCTGGCTCACCAGATTAACCATATCCACTTCACAGAAGCGTGTCCATATGGAGGCCTCAGCTGGCGCCAATAGGCAGCTGCCCTTGAAGCCCAACAGTTGGCGTAAATGCTCACTGGGTTGGCGTGCAATGAGCTCCCGGCAAACGGCACAGGTGCCCGCAATGAAGATGTTTCCATCACGCTCATAGATGGGCAGACGTAGATCCCGGAGGGCGGGCAGGGTGGCGGCCTCGCGGCATGTGATATGCTCATCGGTTAGTTCGCGTCGCAGCTGAGAAGTACGTAAAGCTATTTTGCCAGCACTTATTTTACTGGCCACAAAGTTGACCTTAATGTTTTGGGGCTCCTTAAGGTAGCGATATGTGTAGAGCGCTAGGAACGAAGGCACGCTGGTGTATATGGTTGTTTCGGCATTTTGAGTGCTTAGCTCAATCTCCACATACAGTTGATCCATAGTTTAATTAATTTAACTAAGCATTTAACTAAGGAGAATTAAATTAAAACACAAAATCAATTCAAACACAAAACCAAAAATTAAAAATTAAATCAAAGTGCGTTTGAGGTTATGTGCAAAATAAATAAAAACAGCTGTTTGCAACGGCACAAGAAGCAGCTAACTGCCATTCACCTGTCCGCGGGCGTTGGAATTTTTTGAATTGTTTTTCGATTGATTTCGCTATGGCTTTGCTAATTAGCTTTTTATTTTGTTTTTGTTGTGCGCGCACTTAAATAAGATTTTTTTTTATTGCGCTGCTAAATACACAAATTATGAATTGTGCAACAACTGAATGCAAGCACCTCACGCGTTTCTATAAATTCAAAGCCAGCGCTTGGGCTGCGCTCACCGTTGTATCGAGCCAAAAAGTAAACGTTAGTTTAATTTGACCAGTTGTACGAAACAGGTGCGTGTTTTGCCTGCCGAAACGTAAATTATAAGCTCATACTTGAAACTTCTACATTGTTGCTAACTAATTTCCATAATTAACAATCAGCTGTGCTTATTGACATGTGCGTGCGTGCGTGTGTTGTGTTTGTTGTACGTATGTATGTATATATGTGCGTCTGTTCATATGTATGTGCGCCTGCCCAGTGGCAAATGCAGCGCACTGCAAGTGCAAGTGCTACAATGCGGCGTATGAGCAACAAAACTGCATTAGAGTCAAGGTCAGCGGCTGGCTCGCTCATTCATTCAATTTTTAAAGCGGGAATGGGAAAACTTTAACAATTATTATATAATTGTTCACACATAGAAATGCATATATAATCTCTCTCTCTCTCTGTATTTCCCATTCATTCAAGCAGCACTTAAAATGCGCATTACTCCCTCTACACTAAAAAAAAAAAAAAATGGAAAAAATGGAAAGTGTTCTAGTTGGGAGTGTCCGATTAGAAGGTACCCTGTATCCAGCTGTTCCTTTATACAAGGCAGCTGATTTTTGAATTATCCCATAAAATTTATTTGTTAAAATTTTTTTTTAATTTCCAATTATTACTGAACTTTCAGGGCGTAAAGCTGGCATTCAAATATGTGATGATATTTTTGATCAATAATGCATAGATAAACACGTTATAGGATCAAAGATAGCCGCTGCTTCTGACTCTTTCTGCTTCATTTCAATAGTTACAGGGTATGGAAAGCAATTAAATAAACATATTGCACAATTGTTTGTTCTATTCAACTTGTAGGCTAGTTTATTTTACAGCTCAATTGAGTTTGTTTTGTCTCGCAATTGCCAGCTCTTGATAGTTGATTATTTATACTATCTGAATATAGCAACTAGAGCGTCCTAATCGCTTGCAAGCCAATCTATGCGATTTGTGAATGTATATATAAATGTAGGGTATTCATATGTAGAGTACATTGATTAACGTTGAGTTCATTTAATTGGGTGCGATCACGACTTAAAGTTTGTTTATTTTGCGACCCGGTTGAGCAATGTTGATAAACAAAACAAGAAAGCAGCAAAAAAAAGAGAGGGTATTAAAAATAGGAGTCCCAGGGCCAAGGAGAGGGGAGCAGGGAGCCGGGTAACAATGTAGCCACGTCGCAATCAAATTGTAAACATTAAGAGGTTATAAAAAATTAAATAAATAACAATAATTAGCTGGGTAAATGAAACAGGCGCAACACACACACACACACACGCACGCAGACGCAGACACAAACACACACACACACACACACTGTACAGTAAGATATGAAGAAGATGTTTACGTCGACGACGACGCCGACGCCGACGACGAACTCGTTTCAATTGAAGCGCTGCGTCCCCGTCGTCCCGCAGTCTGCTCTGAAATTCAATTCATTTCGCTTCTGAGCGCAAAACCGAGCACATTTCGATCGTGCCAACATCATCGCGTGTATTCTGATCTGTTGCTATATACTACTTCTTTTCTAATACTCTGTTCACAAAGTGTTTAAAGGTATATTAGCTGTGTGCAATTGGAATCTCCACTTTTACATTAATATTCGTTTATCTCGCATCAAATAAAAATCTTCCAAAATTTCAACGTCCAGTTTTACAGAATTTCTCTTTCGATCAAACTAAATATATTCTGATGATGTGCTCCAAAGATGGAACGTAATCGCATAAATAAAAATTTGCTATAGTCACAGTTTTAAGCTCCGCCTTACAGTTTTGGAGTCACTAATCATTATCCTTTTTGTCCTGGTTTACACTGTAAACAGAGTATTCTGATGACTTCTATTGCACCCAGAAGAAAAATCAGTGTAATCTAAAAGCACATTTTGAGAGTCACTGCCTTACAGTTTTAGAGCCTTTCTTTCTTGTTTTTTAAGTAAAGACTTTTCGTCCTGCTTCTACACTGTGAACAGCGTATTCTGCAGTCAACGCCAACCGACTGCCACGTTCTGAAATACTTTTTATTTTTTCATTGCATTCCGATAAAGTCAACAACAACAACAACAATAGCTACCCAAAATGGAGCAATGGAACAATGTGGAGCTGACGAGCATTACCAAAAAGTCGTACACACTGAATCACGACTACGATGGCGCCGAAAGGCTTAACAAGGCAAACGAGACGGCGGGCACGGAGGCCACGCCAACCGCCACGGCAACAAATGGCAATGGAAATGGTAATGGTAATGGCAATGGCAACGGCAACAATCCGCCGGAGAGCAATGTTGTGCTGCAGCCCGGCTCGGATATCAAGCCCAAAATGCAGCCGGAGCATGTGGAGCCGCTGGTGCGACGTCTCTACGGGATTACCATCAGCGAGCTGAAGGAGCTCAATGCCTACGATGATCGCAACTACTTGATACAGGAAGATTGGTGAGTGGCAAAAAGGGAGAATCTGTTTTCGGCACGCCGAATATTAAATACCCTTGCAAAAACCCCGTTTCCGATCGATTGTTCCTAGAGGAGCTTAAGGGACATTTTAGCTAAGCTACGAACCAGCCGAAAAGATGTCGCTGGTTCGGTTCACGATTCCAGCCAATTGCCTGTCTTTCTATTCGGTTCTTGAACCCAGGTTGATCACAGGTTTTGGTTCATATATAATCAAAATTTTAGTTTTCATTCCATTTTCAATTTTTAACTGCCCGCTGTACTGAAAGTATCGCAACTCGTAAATATTTTCATATACAAATTGCGCGCTATATTCGATCCCCGCCCAAAAATGGGATTTACCAAAGCTGGTTGGATAAATGCTTTATTGGGCCTACCTCATAAGTTTTTAAGTTTTTAGCCAAACCTGTTTTGAAAAGGCAACCAAAAAAATAACTTTAATATTTTTGAACTGTGTATCTCCAGTTCTCTAGTTCTCAAAACCTTAGAGATACGAGAGTTTACATGTCAAATTTGATGTCTCTAAAGAGACGTAGAATCGGAGGATTCCTAATATGGAGAAAATTGCGGAGGTCTCATCCAAACAATCTCTCAGATAGGTTTATATAATCACCCTATCTTTGTATATTTTTTACTAGTTCTCAAAACCTTAGAGATATACTCTCGAGAGATATATACAAGAGTTTACATGTCAAATTTGATGTATCTTGCTCTAAGAAAAAAGGATTAATATATCGATTCTTATCGATTCTATGATCAATGTTAGTTATCAAAGATTTCAAAGAAGGACCTGCATTCAAAATGTCGCTAGTTCTTCTGATTTCCGAGATCGATCCGTTCAAACATACGGCAGGAAAGGCAACGACTATTGATGCTACGTAAGAATAGATGAAGTTTATGTGGACCTGGCTAGCTTAGCTATTGATGCTGATTAAAAATATATCTACTCTATGTGGTCCGAGAGGCTCTTTGGGATCGGAGCAACCTGCTCTTACAAAATATATCGTCACAAAACTATAATATACTCGGGTAGAGTATACAAAAGATAAATGTTTGCTCTAAGCGCCGAAGGGGGGTACCTATACACACACACGCACACACATTTGAGTTTATTTATAGCTATATTAATTAAAGTTAGTTAGTCGTGCGGGGGACATTTGAGCTTGACGCAGTTGCGGCATCTGTTATTGTTGTTGTTGTTGTTGGCGGTCACCTTGAGAGCAGCCTCTTTTGTTATCTGGAGAGGGGCTAACATTTGGCTGGGCGCATCTCTTCCAGATCATATGACAGCTCACTTTATTTTCCAACAGCCCGTATCTGACTGCAGACCCTAACCTTAGGTAACCCAGCCAATTGTAGCTAATATTCTCAGGGAGTCAAAGATTTAAAGCCCTTCAAGTTATCCGATTGGGCTGTGGCATATAAATATATCTATGCCAGGTTTCATTAAGATAGCTTGACAGACAATTGAGACATTATTTATTTACTACCCGATTCATCTAATAATTGTCTTTTATTTTAGTTGATATTTAAAATTAGGCAGTATTATGCATGCACAGCCTTAGTCGTTAAATAGTTAATTAATAAATATTTTAAACATATTGCCAACAATTACCTAAAAAAAAAAAACAGAAAACTTAACTCAATGGCAGCTTAAGTAAAAAAAAAAAATAAGAAACTTAAGTCTATGGCAGCTTATTTAAGAACACTTCGTTTTTGAAATCCAAACGCGCTCAGCTTGGTTTGATTGTCGCCGAGTGAGGCGGACTTTGTCTTCGTGTTGGCGCGTTTGCTCGACTTTGGCTTGGACAGACCCACGCGACGGGCACTTGCCGCCAGTTGGGGCAGTAGTTGGGGTTTTGCGGGCAGCGGAGCCTCCTGACTGCTCGGCAGCGTGGCGCTTTGTGAGCTGGTGTCCTCATCCGAGCAGGAGGAGGATAGCAAAACGATGTCAGCGTTGTTATTGTTGTTGTTCTTATCGTTTGCAGCTGCTGCACTTGCGGTGGACTCCAGTTCCAGTTCCAGTTCCAGTTCCTGTTGTTTGTCTGCTTCGGCAGCTGCCTTTGGCTGTTCCTTTGTCTCTGGCTCTGGGGTTTGCGCGCTGAAGAAGCGACTGCGCACCTCCACCTGCGGCTGCTCCTCGGCAAAAATGCTGCGCTTCAGCGCCTTCACATGCCTCTCCTCAGGCCTGGTTGGCTCTTCGGCTGATCTCATCGGACTCACTAAACGCAGCAGTGATGGATTTTCACACACTGCCGTCGGATGTTGCGTTGTCTCCCTAGCAAACGGATTGTGGCGACTTTTGCTCTGCGCAGGCGATTGCGGCGGCGTCGAGTTGCTGCTGCTTCTGCTCGGACTGCGTTTGCGCTTGCCCTTGAAGCTGTACAAGCTGAACAGCTCGGCCTCTGTCTGCTTTGCCTGCTCCTGGCGCTGATTGGCCTCAATCTCCGACTGTATGTTCTGGCCAACGAAGTCCACCTTCTTGAAGAAGAGCGCGCAAGTTTTGGGTTTTGGCTGCGTCTTTAGCTCTGCTTCGTGTGTATTGTTGGAATGCGCTTGCCAAATACTTTTGTGCTTGGTGCGTTTAATGTGCTTTGCTGTCGCTGTCTTCGACTCAGTCGCTTTGTCCGGATGCCAATTGTCCAAGCTCTTGAGCGTAAAGGGATTCAGATTGCCCAAGGCCAGATGGAGTGCCTTTTCGCTATCCGCCAGCAATGAACCCGCATTGCTGCAGTGGCCTTCATCGGTTTCATGATCCTCAAGGGCACTCAGTCTTTCCATGCGTCGCTCCAGCGGATTGTAGATGTACATGTGCTTGAAAGTGGCCTCCGCCTTCATGAAATTCTCTATGTAAGCATCGTCCACCTGTCGTATATTCAAGAACTACAATCTGAAACAAGTCTCATTTGTTGCCCCGCACTCACCTCCAGATTACGCATGTTGAGATATTGTGGGATTTTCTTCAATGCTATGCGCATGTCGTCCTGTTCCGTTTTGAGCATAAACTTACATGCCTTGGCTAAGCCAATGCCCGGCAACGAGTCCAGATAGTCGCAGCCGGACAATATGCACATGCGCCGAAATTTATCGAACTTATAGCGCTCCTTCGTACAGCCCATGGCTAGGTGGAACTTCTCTGCCTCGACTAGCAGGCCGGCACCATTCAGGTCCAACTTAAAGATTATTTTCTGTGCACCGAATAGCGTCAGATCCGAGTCTTCTGTAACTATATACTGTGCAATGCCCGCCTTGTTAAGCCAGGCCATTTGTGCGTCCGCCTCGTAGGGCGCCACAATGCAGTCAATGTGTCGCACGCGGCACTCCTGGATGAGACGCAGCGCCATCTCGTGTGTGACATCCACGCAACGCCGCATTTGGGAGCGCGCCTCCTCGGTACGACCCAGTCGCAACAGTTCCATGGCGCGTTTTTTGCTTTGCTGGCGCGATTCGCGGCGCCGCTGTTCGGTGAGCGCCTTGGCCGGCAAATGTTGGCCATCGAACACCAAAATGGGCTTAATATTGTAGGAGAGCAGCATGAGCACATATTTCAGGCAATACTGCACATACAGATCCGTATCCTCGCCGCGGGCCAGTTTCTCGGCGCAGCTGAAGACACCTTTGTGTAGCCAGCAGTAGGTGTCCACGGCAACGGTGCTGCCGCTCAATTCCTTTAAGTGCACCTTGGCCGACGCCTTCTCCAGAAAAGGTATCAGCCCGGTTATGCCCATCACAAACGCTTAATTACTAATATTAAATTGAATGTAAACAAATCACAGCTCCAGAAGCAACAAAATCAACCCCAATGATTCCCGCCAAAAAAAAAAACTCATGCTTCTTCATGTCCGCTGCCATTCACCACGAATTCAGCTCAATTGGCGCCATATTTACCACCTTTACCAGCACTGCAAATTATTTTATTTTAAAAAGTTTGAAACGTATTTTGTTTATCTTTAATTTTATATATTTTAGCAATGTTAAGAATCCGCTGATTGTAACGCACAGCGTTCATGGTTATGTGCTGAAAATTCTGAACGCCTTGGATTCAAAAAAGGAGGAATTTGTGGACGCCCAAAATCAACTGCTGCTCTACTTGGGTTAATATAAAATTAAAAAAAAAAAACATATTGACACAACTGTTTTATTAACCATATATATGTTTTATATACACTGCAGCCAAACAGCACGTGCATTGTCCCCGACCCATTGCCAATGCACGTGGCAAATATTATTCTGTGGAACAGATCAGCGGCAATACACATGTGGTACGCTTATTGGAGTTTATTCCGGGCAAAATGTTCCATGAAGTGCCATTGACCAAAAATTTGCTCTATCAGAGCGGCGAATATTTGGCCAAGTTGGATCGTGCGCTAAAAAACTTCACGCACAAGGCCTACGATACCCATAAGACGCTCTGGATGCTGCAGTCGGTGCCACAGTTACGCGATTTTCTCTACGCTCTCGAGGATCACCAGCGCAAGGCGCTGTGTGAGGAAATCATCGATGCATTCGAGTCAAAGGTGCTGAGCGTGCTGTCCACGATGGAGCTGCAGATCATACACGGCGATTACAATGAGCAGAATATCGTAGTTAATGCGCCGACGGCAGACGCCGAGCGTCCAGATGCGTATCGGGTCTCGGGAGTCATCGATTTTGGCGACACCAGCCGTTCGCCACTGATCTTCGAGCTGGGCATTGCCATGAGCTACATGATGTTGCAAGCCAAGGATTTGGCCAGTGGCGGCATCTTTCTAGCCGGTTATACGAGCATCCAGTCAATTAGCGCCGCGGATCGTGACTATCTCAAGTATTGTGTGGCCGCACGCCTCGCCCAGAGTCTCATCATGGGCGCCTACACGCACACGCTGCATCCGAGCAATGATTATGTGCTGGTCACCCAGGCGCAGGGTTGGGTGCTCCTCGAGCAGCTCTGGCGCGAGAGCATGGACACCATTGATGACCTATGGGCGACTACAGCACACCAGTATCTCACACAGAGCACCAAATAGGCCCACACCTAATCCTTCCGTCCGCAACTAAACTTTGGTCAATTAGTATTTTCAATTATGAGCGAAAAAAAAAAACAAAAAACAAATTGTCCAAGTTGATTTATTGAAAATTTCGCATTTTACTTTATTTGTATGTATGTATTATTATTATATAAACTTTCATAATTTACATTAAAACTTGTTAAACAGTTAAATGTATAAATACATTTTATGTGGTGTTAATAGTTTCTGGGAAGATTTGCTTTTGTTAACGTGTTTCTAGCGCTTTATTGCAATTTATTTACTGGAGCTGCGGCTAATTTATCTAATTAACAGCTACGTAAATTACAATATAATTACAAAATTGCAAGGCAAATGTTATTTGCAATATACAAGCGCATCGAAGTAATTGCTGTGTACAAATTTATTGAATAAAAAATATATATTGCTAGTTTTAATTATATGTATATATAGAGATATATGCTATATATTCACGCGTCTACTTAGGCTAGTTAGTTTAGGTTCTTAAGAGCTAAAATTTACAGGGTATGTGCCTGCATGCCAAAACGACTTGCCTGCGAACGTTGCACTCGGCGAGATATACAGATATATATACATATTCATATATATATATCTGCTATTATCGTGCCACAAATCAAATATATTAAGACATTTTACCTGAAATGCTTTTCTCTTTTTATTGCTTGTAAATCGTTTATATTGTTGTTCTCTTCTCTCAAAATGAAACAAAAATCTGTATTGTTTTCCAAATTATAATTAAACAAAAATATGTATAATATGTATTTGTTTGCATACCATGGCTTTCAAAAATGCAGACAAACTGTTTGTTTTATTCTAACTAGCAAAACTAGTTAAATGACGATCAGACTTCGATATATGTTCAAACAACACAACACATAATAAAATCTATCAAATTTTTTAGTACACACAAGCTTCTAGCACACACAAATATATACCTGAGTAACTACACACACACACACACACACACACACACACAACAGTCTGCATTTGTTGAAGAGCCACGGATCCTTATAACAAATTATAAATACACGCGGTTTTGCACAAAGTAATGCACAGTTATAATAGAAGAAGAAAAAAATTGGGTTTTCTTAAATAAATCATATACATAGGATTTTCAGCAAAAAACGCTTTTGAAGTCTACAATTTTCATTTTGTTAAAGCCAAAGCAAACTTTTCTGCGGTTGTTTTCTTTTCTTTTTGCTCTTATCAATTCAGAATAAAGCTGAGATGTTTTGTTTTTGACTGTATATATAAATATTTAACATAAGTTTTGTTTACGTCCTTTGAAGCAAGCTCAAACTGAACGTTCGAGCTTGTTCCACACTTTAAAGTCTCTAGAAACTAACGACTGTTATTTATTATTGTTACAAATTAAATTTAATAAAAAAAAAAGGGGGTTTAAAAAAAAATTAGATATAGATATATATATGTATATATAAATATATATCAGCACTATGCAACGTCAATGTGTGGGCTTTAGCAGGTGTGATGTGGCATGTGGCATGCGGCATGCGGCATCTGCTGCTGCTGTTGCGAGCCTAACGTCGCCGCTGACGTTTGCGTCGCTTGAGGAACACATACGATGAATTCATCTCCTGATGTCGCGCCTCGGCGGCCGTTGTGGGCAGCTTTTTGCTGCCCAACGTCGCGACGGGCGCTGCCTGCGCCTTGGTTCGGGCATCCGCTGTCGGCGCATGCACCGCATCCAGCCAGGGCAGCGAGAAGTGTTCGCTTTCCGGTTTCAGGTTAATCATATCCTCACCAAACGCCTGGACAGGCACTTCGGTAACGAACTGTATGCCCTCAATATCCTCGGGCAGCGGATAGAAGGTGGACGTTGGCAGTGGATCGAGCGGTATTAACACCTCATCCTGATTGTGACGCAAACGCAACGCCTCGCTGCGCATCTGTTCCCGTAAGTAGCGTGCATCGCGCTTCTTGCGCTCAATCTCATCCCGCACATACTTCTCGTGGCGACGCACAAAGTCCGCATCGCTGAGCGACTCTATGCCCTTGGGATTCGCAGAGCGTGGTATATGCACCACCTTCCATTTGGGTATCTCCAGACTGGGATTGTCGGCGAGCAGCTCATCGGCCTCCTCCAGAAAGAATTCATTGTCACAATGAAACTCTTGATCCTCCCAGGACCGTGTCGTATATGGCTGCAGCGATGTGCGGAACTTCGAGTTGTTTCTGATGCTGCTCGAGCGCTTGTAGATGTCGCTAGTTTCGCTAGTTTCGCTAGTGTTGGTGTTGTTGGTGTTGCTGCTGCTGTTGTTGTTGCTGCTGCTGCTATTGCTGCTGCTGCCGACGCTGCTAATGGACTGCGGCGTCAGCGGCGTTTGTATGATTGTTACTGATGTTACGGATGTAACTTTTGTTAATGTTGTACTGTTGTTGTTGCTGTTGCTGCTGTTATTGTTGTTGTTGTTGTTGTTGTTCACCAGCTTCAACTTGGGCGACGCAACATTTGTTGGTGAGGGCGCGGGTGTTATTGTGGCGCTCGTCTGCGCTATGGGTGGATATATTAGGCTGGTATTGCCGCTCGTCTGCATTGGTGACTTCTTGAGCCGCACCAGCGGCAATTGTTGCTGTTGGTTTTGCAGTCGTTGTTGCTGCTTTTGCAGATGTTCGTGTAGTTTGCGCATCGTCTCCTCTTCAATGTTGGGTTCCACTGCTTGCGCCGCTCTTTGTTTTTTCTCCTGCTTTTCACGTTTTTTACGCTCCCTTTCCAGTTGCTTCTTCTGTTTCCGTTCCCGTGCCTGTTCTAGCTGCTGTTTTGGCTTCTTGACGCGTGCACGCTCGACGTTTTGTTTACGCTCGGCATGTTTTTTACGCTCCTTTTTATTTGCGCGCTTTTTCAGCAGCTCCTTTTTCTGTTCACGCTTCTTCGGTCGTTTTCGCTCCACCTGCTGATCACGCTCCACCTGCTGATCCTGCTCCAGCTTCTTTTTACGCTTCTTTAGCTGTTTCCGCTTCCGCTTCTGTTGCCTTTCCAGCTTCTGTTCCCGTCCCAGCTGCTCTTCGCGTTCCAGCTGTTGCTTGTGCTCTAGCTGCTGTTCCCGCTCCAGCTGCTCCTCGCGCTCCTTTTGCTGCTCGCTTTCCAGCTGCTGTTCACGCTCCCGCTCCCGCTGCTGTTCCAGTTCATGCTCCAGCTGCTCTTCCCGCTCACGCTCCCGCTGCTCTTCCAGCTCACGTTCTTGCTGCTCTTCCAGCTCACGCTCTTGCTGCTCTTCCAGCTCACGCTCTTGCTGCTCTTCCAGCTCACGCTCTTGCTGCTCTTCCAGCTCACGCTCTTGCTGCTCTTCCAGCTCACGCTCTTTCTGCTCTTCCAGATCACGCTCTTGCTGCTCTTCCAGCTCACGCTCTTTCTGCTCTTCCAGCTTACGATCTCGCTCCCTCTGCTCTTCCAGCTCACGTTCTCGCTCCCTCTGCTCTTCAAGTTCACGCTCTCGCTCTCTTTGCTCTTCCACCTCACGCTCTCGCTCCCTTTGCTGTTTCTGCTCACGCTCCCGCTCCCGCTCCCTCTGCTGTTCCTGCTCCCTCTCTTGTTGCCTTTCCAGCTCCCGTTGCTGCAGCGTTGGCTTGGCCAATATCGCTTTATCATTTGCTGTTGCTGCATTCTGTGTCCCCGTTGGCGGCTGCTTCGCTGATTTAGCTGAATTTCGCTCCTTCTTTGTGGCTTCCATTTGCGACTTGGTTGCCTGATGATTGGCTACAGCTTTAGACGGCGTCGCTGGCAACCTTAATTTGCGTGGCTTTGTTGCTATTTCGTCCACATTTGATTTTATGGACGCCCCTTGCATGTTTGGTTCCCTTAGTGCATTTTGCAGCTTTGTGTGGATCGGTTCATCACATTTTTGCACTTGGAATAACGAATTATCAATATCGTCATCTGTGAATTGTGATTGTTGTTGAGGGGGAGGCGTTGCAATGTGGTTTTGCTGCTGATCTTCCAGCTCCATCTGGCTGTCCAACTCTGCGTGCCACTGAAAAAGAAGAGGGAATAGCGTTTTAGGAATGGAAATTCTTTTGTGGCTATAGCAAAAGCTTACCAGTCGCTGTTCCTCCGCATCCGCTTCGTGCTGCCAGAGATTGTCCGCATCGCAATTGTTAACAATTTCCTGCTCCATCTCGACCTCCTCTTCGTACATGTGGCCATTGTTAATGTTATCATTATCTTCGGCAGTCTCTTCGGCGCCCAGCTCCTCCTCGGCGCCAATAATTGTTTCAGTCACTATTTCCATTTCATGCGTATCAAGCGCATCGTGATAGATATGCTCCTCCTCCTCGTCCACTTCCACCTCCAGCTCTTCCTCCTCTACATCTCCAAGGTCCATGTGTGTGTGTAACTCATCATCGTCTAGCTGCAATTGCAATTGCTCCTGCTGCTGTTTCTCTCTTTCCTCTTCCTGCTGCTGTACCTCCTCCTCCTCCTGTTGTTGCTCCTGCTCCTCCTCTTGATGCACACGGTGCAAGAAAAAGGTTCTCACCTTTTTGCCGCCATTGAACTCGCCGCGCACCTTACTATTCTCAAAAGCAGGTGTCGTAGGCGGCAAATCCGTTACGGACGTAACCAACACGTTTTGTGTTTGCTTCAAATGTGTCCCATGTTTATAGCCATGAAGCACCGTCTCCTTTGGGACAAAGTCCGGTGTCTGGGTTTGTTTATCCGCAACACATTGAGATTTCAGCTTGGGCTGTCCATCAGTATCGTAAGCCGACCGCTTCATGTGTCTACGGAATTCCTTGCGCAGATCCTCAATAGTTAGGGTAAGTTTGGCTATCTGCTGCATCTGCTCCTGGTTCTGGGCGAGCAACGTTTTGATGCGTGCATTTTTATCCTCCAACTCTTTGTCTTTGTCCAATATACTTTCGGTCTGATCCTGCATAACATTCAGATGGAGCACAATCATGCGCTTCAAATTGTTGTTCTCCACTATTAATGTGACCACATCCGAACCGTTACTGGCGTTTCCACAGTCCGGCATCGGTGCCGGCTCCAACCAGCCGCCACCGCACCCGCCACCACCTCTGATATTTGTAAGCTGCTGCTGCTGCGGCGGTGGCGGGGGCTTGTAATAGTTATTGCCATTATTGTTGTAGCTGTTGTAGTTATGATTGGGGCGTGTGTAGTTATTGTAGGGCTGCTGATAGGCGGATCTTGGTGCATGTTGGCCGTAGTTTTGTTGATCCACATAACCACCTCTCTGTTGGTTCATTGGCCGTTTAAAGCGCTTATCCATTTCGCAGTCACACACGAGACACACGCTCTTTTATTATTATTGTTTACAGAATGTTGTTCATAGTGTTTGGTCGTGTTTTGTTTTCGGCTTGCGCCTATCCACCACGGCACGCCAACTTTTTGACAGCCGCAGCTGATGGACTAACACAGTAAAATGCGTAAAACGGTTTTATTCACCACACTCTTAATTTTTCTGCTATCGCTTTTTCCCAGAAAAATGCGTTTTCGCAACAATTTAGCGTATTAATTACATTGACGTTATGAACTATGGCAGTAACATTTAGTTTATTTGCTACGTTAAAACTTTATAAATACTTCTTTTACGTGCTTTTACTGTTTTTAAATTTTATGCGGATAATGTAAACTGGCCCGAAAAAAGCATTTTAGAAGTATGGCGTTGTTGGTGTTGCCAGGCTACACAATGGCAGGGTTGCTAAATATCGCCACGCTGCCAACTGCTAATATTCACCACTTGCTATTGTTTGCCAATTTCGGTCCACTGTTCAAAACGTTAAACAAATATTCCCATTTATAATTCCTAACAACAAATAATTGGAATTAGACAGCAGCCAAGCACAAAAATTATATAACAAAGAGGCGTATTCCACAGCGCGAGTTGGCATTACGTGTGCACATTCGCTGTGAATGGCAGCAGATAGAAGCAGAAAAATGGCGGCAATACAGCTTGTAATTCTGGACTCTACAGTGGTGGCTTTGTGGACTTCAATATTCCGCGATGACATCCATATTTGGTGAGGATGGGGTTGATGACCTGTTCAATGATAATATTGGCATCGACAACGATCAATTACCGAGTGATGGCGAGGTTGATGCTGGCGAAAAACTGTTCGGTGACGATGAGGATGCTGCAGATGGGGCTGGCGAAGGTGAACAGGACGGCGTCAAGGTAGAGCCCAAAAAGCGTACGGTGCGAAATCCACGGCCACGACTCACTGTGGACACACTGCGCGGACCACGAGGTTTGCACACGATCGAACACTATTTCAAGGACATTAAATACAAGGGCAAGGGGCATGAAAAGGCCGACTTGGACGAGATTTTGCGCCGCTTGCAGCACTGGGGCCATCGTATGTATCCAAACTACACGTTTGACGATGTCCTTAACAACATCGAACGTTTGGGAAAGAAGAAACCACTGCAGGTACACATGACACGCTATCGCCTGAATCAGTTGGAGGAGTTATTGGAGCATGACGGCGAGCTGCAGGACAATGCCGATGATGACGACAATGATGGCGCCGCCGAGCCGTTTGATGAATTTGATGCCCTATTGGGCGAACAAATTGCTATGTCAAAACTGGCGCCGCGAACACCGGCAATCCAGCGTCGCAGCTTGTCCACGACAAGCAGTACACTAGTGACGCCTTCATTTTCACGCAATGCTATTGTATCCACACCATATTCCGTGACGGTGCCCGCGATAGCTGACGACGACAGCATCAGCGATTATGGAAAACCCTTGCCGCCATCGCAACCAGCAACGCCGGCAGCAAAAAGTGGTCAATTGTCCGCCGAGCAAATGGCGCGCATTGCAGATAATCGCCGCCTGGCACAGGAGCGACTACGCGCCAAGCAAATGGAGGCCAGTGCAGCTGCAGAAGTTACATAGTGAAACAAAGATATTCTTTAAAAAGAAGACTTATTTATTGTAGATTAAGAAATAAATTAAGATTCGTTTAGAAGGTTGTTAGAGTCGTTGTCTATATATATCTGTATACATGATGTGAACACGATCAGTGCGAGTCGGGCTTAAGAGAAATACTATTAATTCCATTAACTACAAACTAAAATTGCCTGCTGGATGCATAGCTATATCAAGGTACAAGCGTGTTTTGTGTAAGCTGTTCAGGATTTATGTGGTAAAGCGCAGGGCGACGCGTGGCAACATCTCGAGCAGCCCCTTGGCGCCCCTGAGTAGTACAGCGACAATGTTCAATGTAAGTAGATCTGTATTTGGCAGGGCTTGCCCATCCATATCTCTCGGTTCGGTGCTCCGATCAATTGCCTCGCTTATCACATGCAAGAGGCGTTGATAAAGAAACGATTGGCGGTAAATAGGCTTGGAGAGGCTGAGATGATCATCTTTGAGCAAAAAGAAATCACCGAAATCGATGCGGGATGATTCCTCAGTAACGATGCGCAACGGAAACTTGAATGTGGTCAGCATGGTGGGTGATCCTTCGGCCAGACTGAGCACATTCACGTGACGCAGGCAGGTGCGCAGGCAGCCCATGAAACGGCGATGCATCTCTAGCAATTTCGGTGAATTCTCTTCCATTTCCTTTACCTCAATCGATGGCGAGAGTATCATTTGCATATGCTGTTTCCATTTGGCTATCGGCGAGCCGCGATGCGGTGTGCCCAGAAACACAATACCCTGCGTATTCTTGGCAATCTGTTGCACCCTCTGCTCCACAGAATCCACAGATTTTAGCAGTATAAGCTTGGTAAGCAGACCACCCATGGAATGCCCAATCCATACCACTGGCCGGCCATTGCCAACGCCGGCGGTGGCAATGCGTTCCAACAATGAGCTGGCACGCACATCTATATGACCCTGGCCCTTTTCACATGGGCAATACTTGGTGAAATTGGCCGACCACTCGGTCACCGCGGATGTATAGTCAATGCCAATGATTCTGTAATAAATATTATAAAATTAATCAATTGGACAGGTGCTTTGATTAATGTGCTTACCGAGAATCAGGATAGTCATCGGGCAGCCACTCCATGGGCCAGCAGTTTGTGTACTCTTCGCTTGCATCCTGATTGCTCCACTCATTGCCGGAGACACTGAAATTGCCTTGACAATCGGCATTGCCCTCCAGCGGGATATCTGGATGCACTACCTCCCAATCCGAATCGAGCTCAGCCTCGCTGTATAGGGTTTCTACAAACTCTTTGGTGGCCGCATCGCTTATGTTCAGACGTTTTTCCTCCACCTTTTTGCTGGTCTTCAGCAGCGAATCTGCAAGTATACGAACGTTAATTGATAATACGAGAAAGCAAAAATTTCTTTTGGTAATACCTTTCATGGCATTGGTTTTATTGGCGTTTGTCTTGGCCGCATCACTGGTGTTGGCTGGTATCTGGGCGGGAATCAACGGTCTGCCCTGCTGCCTTTTATGTTGTTGTCTACTGCCATTGCGCTTCGGTTCGCCCACGAGAAAGACATCATCCGTTTCGCTCGTATAGAACGCATTCTTGCCATACAGACCCAGTTCAGTGGGCTTACGATCCCGCTGCCGCCAGGTAATAAAGACGCCACCCAACAGTCCATGTATGAAAACAATGTCTGCCTTGGGCTTGCGGCGAGTGCGTACACGCGGATGCAGGGGATATACGTTTGGCGGATAGGTGAACTGATTGGGATCATCATGATCCAGATTGGCCATTGTCTTGGCTGAGATAACCTGGAGACGCAAGTCGGGGCATTGCTGCCAATCGGCCAGCGCACCAACCCAGCCAGAGACGAAGAAATGCTCGACTGCATCCGGCACCAACGATAGGTTGGCAAGCACTTTGCATAGCGTTGACAGCGTCTCGTTGTCCTCGGCGAAAATCTTACGCAACTCCATTAAATGCATCAGTCCGCCATCGTGTATGATTTTGGCCGCAATCTTCGGATCCTTGGTGATGTGATGCAGAAACGAAATGACTTCTTTGAGTAAGTCTGTGTCCTGCACAGCCAGCGCTACGTTTTGCTCCTGCGTGAAGAATTCGTTGAGTTCCTCCTGAAAGCGGGATCAAACTAATTAGCTTGGGTTATGTTCAACTGCTTACTTTCGGACTTACGATATTATGCTGATCTGGAAAATATTTGCTAAAGAAGTGATCCACACAGGATAAGGGACGCAGCCGGGCAAGCATTACGTGCAGCTCGCTGAGCAGCATTTTGGGATTCCTAATGCAGCCGCGGCGTGGCACCGGCATAAACCAACGCATATCGGCGCCGCAGCGGGCCAAGGAGACGGAGGTGCGTGCATCACAGATCTGTGCCAAGTGCCGAAAGTCCCAGTCCTTCAAATGATCCATACATATCAGCTGTTGTACTGCCTTTAGACGTTCCGCCTGGCTGCCGTTTTGTGCAATATTCAGCAGACGCCAGGCAACCGAATGCTTCGCTGCCTTCCACCATTTGCCAATGGGATTTATGATGACACTTATCCACTTCTTCTCGTCCTCCTGCTTCTGCTGCAGCTTGCGCATGGATTCCCGATAAATGTGATATTTAATGTAAATGTATTCCGTGCGACGTTTGTCCGGCTCCTGTTGTTTTTTGTCCACATACTGAGAGAAATATTTACGGATTCGCGGTGACTCGTAGAGTATGATGCCGGCGCTGAAAATAGGATAGAAATTGTAAATTAATACACACGTGCTGTTGTTCTTTTACAATTTGTTGTTGTTGTTGATGTTTTTAATTGACCCAAATATCAACAAGCTGGGAGCTGCTGCCAACAATTTGTTGTTGCCATAAACTTGCGATAAACAACAACAACTTTTATTATTTGTATAAAAGTGGGCGTGTCACAAATACCTACTCAAGCAGCGCCACACGCGCCAACCAAAATTCCCAGAACCAACAACAATAACAAAGATAACAGTGCTGCCAAGTTTTTAGCAGAAAGCTAGTTTTATAGTGAAAAATAGCTAAATAGCTTAATTTTATATGTAGTACGAAAAAGGTTTATAAAAATTTGATGTTTGGATATTTTTTAATTTATAATAAGTATTTCCAAAATAAGTATATCAAGCTCTTAATTTACCTAACTATAGTCATAATTAATTAATTACAAACATTTTTGTGAAAATCTAAACTAAAGCAATGTTTATAAGTTGCATGGTAAAGTATTTAATTTTAAATTTTGCATGACATTTTTGGTAAATAGAGCCGACAAAATTATTAATCCAAAATTCGGCCAATACATATTCCCGTGGTTTTTAGTTCTTCCGCTGCTAACGCATTTTCAAAATAAGTCGAAATTTGACTGGAAATAATCGGAAGTGGCAGCACTGTCCAATAACTACAAATGTCGCGGGGGGTCCGTTATTTTGCGAAAACTACTGCGCACTATTTTGATGGCCAGTTTGTTTTGTTTTTGTGTGTGCTTGCGTGTGTGCATAAGTGTTGGTGATCAGGGGAGGGCCTTGAACAGCTGTTACGCACAAGAAGCAGTAGGGTAAGCGAAAAGCAAACAAGCAACAACAACTAACTCTATCTTGCTATCTCATTTTGACAAAATCGTACGTTTGTTTTGATCGTGTTGTGTTAATATCAACAACAACAACAACACTTGGCAGTTGTTCAGCGACTGCAGAATGAATAATTTCTTTTATTTGTTTTTTACAATTTGTGTAAACAAATGACGTCACAGGTGCAATCGCCCGATATCTGGCTAGAATGCGGAAAACGCACTAAAGACATTTTAGTTCTAATGTCAGGCAACTAACTGTTCAGGGCCAAGTGGCGCCACATCGTGTATGCTAAGAATTTAAGTGACAAGCCCCCTTTAGATGGAATGGTTGTATGTATATTAACTGTAATTGCTGTTGCGAGCCAGAGCAGCTGTTGCAGCTGCTTAACTGATTTTACTTACGTGGTCAAAATGCCAAAACCTCCAAGCAGCTTTGGAAAACGGCGTATTGTTGCTTTAATATCCTCTAATGACATTGCCTGCTGTAGTTCTGTTGTGTGTTGTGTAGCCTGGCGAACTCACTAGTAAAATTTGTCAAGTAGTTGCCAAAAGTTTACTTTGTTTTTTTTTTTGTTTTTACACAATCACACTTTAAATTTAGACTATTCTCGTGCGTCGAACTTATCACTTTGACACTTTGCTTTTAACTATTCAGAATTTATTTGTATTTCTAAAACTTGTATTAATTAAAACGGTTTGTAAAGTCAGTAATAATTAATGAACGACCGACCCCTTTGGGGTCTAAAAGTTTGTTTTTTCGAACTTTTGTGCTGTGATTCAAGTTGTTGAATGACTGATTTGTTTTGTTTCGTCTCTTTTATCTCTTTTTCGTAGTCGAGTGGGTTGCCACACTGTCTTACAAAAATCAAAGTGTTGCCACATCATTTGCTGCGAATATGTTAAATCGGATAATTAAAATGTTATAATTCATGTTTAATTGTATAACGTAAATAATAAAAACCATTATTAAAGAAAAATTAAACTAAACTTTTCCACTTGTTTCTTATCCTCTTAACCAACAACAATGTTATGCTATTTAAGCGTTGAGAAAAAAATGTTTTAAACCCGCTCACTGTTAATAACAGTGCGGCAAAGGTGATTTGTACTCTCACGGCTATGCTGCTGTTATCATTTAGTAGATGGCTTGTGCGCTGCGAGTGTGCACGCACTGGTCTCGCGATTTGTGTAATCAGGAATTGTATCAAATTAATGTACTATAATGAAAATACATTTTCGTGAACAATATGGCACCAAAGGCGAGGAAATACTTTATGTGACGCCGGCAGGTGAGTATTAAGAATACACAAAGCAACATAACAATTATGCAAGCATCCAATTTGTAGATCAAAGTAATATTGTGCGTGTGCCTCTACGTGGCGACAGGCTGGTCATACAGGAGAAGTTCCTGCTGTTCCGTGTGTTGCAGAATATCTTTCTGCCCAAAGGATATCCGGACTCTGTATCCGATGATTATGCGGCGTACCAAATATGGGACACGGTGCAAGCATTCTGCAGCACCATTTGCGGCACACTCTGCACACATGCCATACTCAAGGGTATTGGAGTGGGCAGCGAGAATGTGAATGCCTATTCGGCGACAGTTACGTGGATATTGAAGGAGGGCTGCGGGCATTTGGGACGCATCATATTCGCCTGGTGGCAAGGCAGTCAGCTGGACGTTGATTCAAAGAAGTGGCGACTACGCGCCGATTTTCTCAACGATCTGGCGATGGGCATTGAGATCTATGTGCTTCCCAAGTATCCACATCTTAGCACGCAAATTCTTTGCGGCTCCACCATGCTGAAAGCGATAGTGGGCGTGGCTGGCGGCGCCACACGCGCAGCGTTAACACAACATCATGCTGTGCGTGGCAATTTGGCGGATGTCGCTTCCAAGGATAGCTCACAGGAGACGTGCGTCAATTTGATCGCTTCCTTTGTGGGCCTCTATCTACTCACGATGATCAAGAGCCAGGCTATGCTATATACCGTGTTTTACATTGTGGTCACGCTGCATCTCTATGCGAATCTAAAGGCTGTGCGTGCTGTTTGCCTGCGCACGTTCAACGA
Organism: Drosophila montana; assembly: GCF_035044405.1. Classification (NCBI taxonomy): domain Eukaryota; kingdom Metazoa; phylum Arthropoda; class Insecta; order Diptera; family Drosophilidae; genus Drosophila; species Drosophila montana. Next base: position 130,164 of record NW_026996359.1, on the reverse strand, counting down.
GTCGCGATATTTAATAGCCCTAGAGGAGTTCTTTAGGTCGTCGCACATGCTGACACCGCAGCAGGTGAGCTGCAACTCAATTCAGTTTATCTCTAGTCAGTTTAAGGATAGCGCTAATAACTGTCCCTCTTTCAGGTAAACAAATTGGAACGCGTCACGGTCGGTCAGATGGTATCAGTATCGCTCAACATACGCCTCGGCTTGAGCGTAAAGCATCTCATTGATGAGTATAAAAGCAGTAATGTCATTGAGAATATTGTCTCCTCGTTCGATCCACATGAACGCTTCATTATAGCGGAGAGCAAGAAATATCTAGGTGTATATTTGCATTTTGATACACGACCCCAGGATGTGCTGAAGGCATATTTTTTCGCTGTCTCCTATCTGCAGGATAGAAATCAAATTAAGGAACAGTATTGGGACATACAAGGCAAATGGCAGGAGTTTCTAAATTTAGCGCAACAAGAGGGTAACTCATAGTCAATTTATAATTATATATAAGATAATTATATATTTAAACTATCCACGCAGGATGGCTAATCAATCAACACTTGCTGCTGGTTGATGAGTATCGCTTGGACTGGAAGGCTTAGGGGACCGACTAATGCCCACCAACTGGACCAAAGATGATACAGCGCTCAGATGCTTGCTATGAACGATATTATTTGAGTTTTATTTAGCCTAGTACGTTTTAACAACATACACACATTCTCACATATCTCACATGGTAATACAATAACCATAAGGCAATCGTTGATATTAGCAAATTATTGCGATGATACATATTTACACATTATAGATTTAGTCACATAACGCATCATTCGCATCAATCTTAAAATATTTTGAAAAACATTCAATTCGAATATAACGTAACATCTTCCAACTATGTAACTCTGCCTTAGCACAAAGTAACGTTTGAACCGATATTTAATAAGATATTCAAGAAGCCCATCCTAGACTATCTTTAAAGCATTTTCAATTCAAAGGATGTGCTTATTTAGGACTCAAAAATCTAAAAAAAAAAAATAATCTATTTTGTAATAACTTACCACTTGTATATTTCGAGGAGGTACTTTTTACCAAGAGAAAAACTTCGCAACGAACGAGCCGCTTCAATTGTAACCCATAAAATTGTACAAAGTTTTTAATCGTAATTTAATTGGACTGCACTGTAGAGTGCAATTTTATATAAAACGTGTAATATTATTTATAAGCTTTGAGTATAATTTTAATAATTAATATGGCAAATTGCAAGTCCATTAGCTTAGCACTTAAAACTAGCTTGAGAAATGCTTTTTATATTATGCGAAATAGTAGTAAAAACACAATTGATTTTAATAGGAGAATAAATAAAATTCTTCGACATTTTATGCTAAATATATTTATAAACTCTGTTTTGTGGAATATGTTAATATGTTAGTAGCAGAAATGGAGAGCTGTCCATTAGTAAACATAAATATATATATATATATATATATATATATACATATATACTTTTTTTATTTATACGTATCTATGGTATCGGTATCTATTGTTTATATATGTTTTTATGCTACTATTGTTTAGTTAGCATTTTTAAAAAATTATAAAACTTTGTTTTCATTTTTTTTGGATTTGTAACCTACATATATTAAAATTTCTGCGCCTAATAAGATAACGCAGGAAATTTTGTGTTGTTTAAAAATGTTGAATAATATAATAATTTAATTGTCACCATAGAAAACACGCCACACACATAACTACGGTTGCCCTGCTAAAATGGCTGAAAGTAGTTCAAATGTAGTGTGAACATAGCAATTGTAAGCTAATAAGTATCGATGCTGTCTACTGATAACATTTGAAACATCAAATGTATTCTTGAATTTGTAGCCTACATATATTGAATCTTCTGCGACTAACAAGAACACGCACGATTTTTGAATTGTTTAACAATTTGAATAACATAATATAATAATATAACTGCTGTTGCCCTGATAAATTGGTTGAAAGTAGTTCACATGTAGTGTGAACGTAGCATATTCACGCTAATAAGTATCGATGCTGTATATCGATAACACGAGCGATTATTTCTTATTTTAAACCAAGCACGTGCGCCTGACAAACGTGTTTTTGTTTAAAAAACAATTTAGAAGCGATTTATAAAGTATGGAAGATGCTCACCCAGAGGATGTGCCAGCCAACAGCTTGGTCACAGATGTGGAGGCAGCAGCGCACCTAACTACGGCAGACGAGGCCACTAATGCAGAGATCGTCGTGACCGAAATGGTGCACACAAAAGCAGCAGCTGTTGAGGCGGAAACAAATAAAAGTGATTCAACAACCGTTGTTGATGAATTAACCACAAATACGAAGACCACATCTCAAATAGATGCACACAAAGAAAACGCAGCCGAGACCTTGATAAGCAGCCAGGTGGAAGCACTTGCTAGGCCCCAAACAGGTAGGCTTAGTCGAACCTAAAAACTTTTATTTTACCTATATAGCTTTTATATATTTTGTCCAGTAGAAAGTCTAAGTGCTGTGCCTGCTGAGTCAGTAGAACCAAAACTGCCTATAAATATCACAAACCCAGTTGACGCAGAGCTGAGCTGCGAGGGAATAGGTGCTAATCCTCAAGTGGAACCCACAACGGCCGCGACTGCAGTGATTGATGCAGAGATGAGCAATGAGCCAATAGTTGCTAATCCTCAAAAGGAACTTTCAACCGTCTCGACTGCAGTGCTTGAGGCAGAGCTGTGCGTTAACGAAATCGTTGCTAATCCTCAAGTGGAACTCACAACACCCTCGACTGCAATTCCTGATCCTCAATCGGCAGTGACAGCCCTTGCCACTGAAGTGATTGACACAATGATGAGCACTGGGGATGGTAATCCTCAAGTGGATCTCACAGTAGTTGGTGATCCTCAAGTGGAACTCACAAACGCTGTAACTGCAATGGAATACGAAACGTTGCCGGAGGCACCAGCAAACACGGCAGCAGCGAAACCATTAAACGGGCTCAGCTTGCTGGCTGGCTACGGCTCTGATGCGGATTCAGATGTGGAGGATGTAACCCAAATAGAAGATAGCGACAACGATGATATAGTTGAGGTGCCCGTCAACAGTTCCAGCATACGTCGTCGAGTTGTTCCCGCGAGCTCGGATAGCGACAGCAGCAGCAGCAGCAGCGACTCGGACTCAAACTCTGAGGCCGAATATCTCACGGTGCTGCGCAAGAAAATAGAGAAGCGCATCAATACCGTGGATTGTGATGATGATGATGACGATGAGGATGTGGAGGATGATGCACGACCGCGTCGTCGTCAGCCGCCAAAAGTGCGCGGCGAGATGCTTTTGGATGAGCTGCCGCCCATACATCAGCTTGAGATAACCGTGCCGGAGGATGAGTGCATTGAGCTGGGCAAGGTGCATTCGATAGTGGATCAACTGGTGCTGGTTAGTGTGTTGCCCAATTCGATGCTCTTCGATTTGGACACTGTGCTGTTTCTGGAAAAGGGACGCAAAGTGCTGGGTCAGGTGTTCGATGTGCTCGGCCAGGTGGCCGATCCGCTCTACTGTGTGCGCTTCAATACCAATCAGCAGATTAAGGAGCGCAACATTAACATTGGCGACATTGTCTACTGTGCGCCGCAGACGGAGCACACACAATTCGTTATACTGTCCAAGCTGATGCAGGTGCGCGGCTCGGATGCATCGTGGGAGCATGATGTAGAGCCGCCGGCGCGTTTCATTGATTACTCCGACGATGAGGCGGAGCGGGAGGCGCGCTGGGAGCAGCGCAAGAAGCGACAACGTGAGCGCACCAATTCCACGGACTCCGTGGAAACCACGGTGACCACAACGAACACCGAGGCAAGTGAGCAGCCGGTCGCGGCTCCTCGCCAACGTGGTCGACGCGCTCAACGCCAGTCGCAGAACTACTCAAATGGCAATCAGCCAATGGACCAGCACAGTCAGTCCCGTTCGCAATCGCGTGAGACGGAGTACAACTATCATCCCAGCTACAATCCGGGCAGCTGGCACTCCAATTATTATCACAATTATCATCCGCCGGCGGCCAATTTTAATATGATGCCCGGCATGGCGTTTCCCATGCCCACACATGGCTATGGCTACATGCAGCCGCCGCCTCCGCATCCCTATGCCATGCCGCCGCCCATGCCCATGGCCATGCCCCCGCACATGTACCCAGGCTACGGCCAGCCCCCGCAGCCCCCCAATTAGAACTTTATGCGCCTTTTTTACTTTTTACTTTATTCCAATAAAAAAAATTCGTAAACAATTTGTATTTTTTTTCTTTTTCTCGTTTGTATTTAAAAAGGTTTTCGTTAAAATGCTTGAAGATTTGTATAAAAAGGTACTTAATCTGTGTGGGATCTCAACAATATGTTTGTGTGTTTATGATGCGCCTTGTAAATATTTCTAGGTATATCTATGGCTGTCTATGCCCAATTGACAAACATTTCATATAAAAGGAAAATAGCTATATAGAACAAATTCTGTAATCTTATATAGTCGATTTTTAGCTAATGTTATAGATCCATGATTTGTGTGTAGCTATTTTTTCTGTTCTTAAAAATACATTTGTACAGTGATCGCTCGGTAAGTAGAACTTTTAGTATTGGAGAAATAATCCAAAAATTAAAAACTAGAAATTAGGAGTTATTTTCAACAATTTATACTGAAATAATTGAATTAAAAATATGTTTCCGATAGAAAATTCTGTAGTTTATTGCCATTTGCATTATTTTCTTTCAATTGTTTTCGGTTTTTTAACACTTTTTGACTTAAAAATCGGTCGAAAACAATAATATAAATATAGTATTCTTATAACTTGTGATTTTGATTTAAAAAATTCTATTAAATTTTTTAATATAATATTTTTGTAAGCCCCATAAAACTGGCCAATATAATTCAGGAAATTTGAAACAATATTTATCAAAAATCCTTTGAAATTGGCCTATAGAAAAACATCAAACATTAATTAATATTTTTTTTAAACATTTTTGTATATAGAATTTTAAAAAGCCGCCTTGAAATTGGACTACAGAAATTATTGCTATGTAGAACTTTTCCAAAAACATAAATATTTTTAAAGACATAATTGTTTTATAGAAATTAGTAAGTTTTTGTTTTTTTGATTGGCTTCATAAAATTAAAAATTACAATTTTGTTTGAGCCCGAAGTATTCCAATTTTCGAGCGACTACTGTGTTTTATTTATAGTCTAGTTATAGATTTTTTTAGGCTTATATCTAATCAAGTTTGGCAAGGGATCGAATTTAATGATTTTAAAATTCAATTATTTAAAATTTAAATTTTAGTTTTCATTTAGTTTGTGATAATATTTGCACTAGTTACGTGAATAATTAAAAGATGACTCGTAAAATCGAGCAGTTCGTTGGATTCGCGTTAGTTTGTCAACTGGGCAGGTTAAAAAGATATATATATATATATATATATTCTTTTAGATGTGAATATATAGTTGCCTTATGTACAGCTTGCTAATCGGGTGGAAGCACTGCGAGCTATTAAAGCGGCCAAAGCAATGTTAACTATTTTGTGTTCGTATGTAAATATATGTATATACGACGCTTGTAAAATGCATGTATATATACGATATATATACTATATATATTGCTATATAATCGGGTCAGGCAAAATATTTGTGTTTGAGCTTATTCGAGAGGCAACCAAGGGGGCGTGGCTGCCGGGAGGCACATGCGAATGTGTGTATCGAATCGAAAATGGGCGGGCTTAAAGCTATTTACACGACATACAAATACAAATACAAATAAAATATATAAATGGAAAAACAGACAACAAATGCAGAATAACAATTACAAACAAAAACTCAATCGATTGAATTAACGTTGATTGATTTGTTCGCGCGTCTTGAGCAGCACCAGGACAACGGTGATATTATCCTGCGAGTCACGCTCCTTGGCAGCCTCCACAAGCAGTTTGGGAATGTCGTCTAATTTGGTTGTCACCTCGGCGAGGCACTCGTAGACAGTGTCCACAATGAACGGTTCGGGCACATGATCCCACAGCCCGTCGCTGCCGAGTACCAGAAAATCATGTGCTTCAGTCAGCGGCACATCGACGAAATCGGGCTCCGCAATGACCGCTTCGAGGCTGTAGTCGCCAATGGAACGACCCACATTCAGTATGCCATTGACACGCCATTGGCCCTGGGCATGGATGACGCTGCCGCCGCTCAGTTCTATGCGGCGCCTTTCATCGACCGCCTCGGGCTTGTGCGGCTTCACCAGCTGCAGTTGGGTGCGCTTGCCCACCAGCAATGCCTTGGAGTCGCCCACCCAGGCGACATACAGCTGCTGGCGATCGCTGTTGATCAGGGCACAGACGGCGGTCGTGCCGCTGGTGATGCGTTTACGGGCAAAACGTTCGTCGGCCTGCAGAAAAGCCATCTCGAACGCATTGCGATAGAAATCCACGTCGCTCTCGTCGGGCAATCGGTTGCGCTGCAGTTGCACGGCCAACAGTTGTGGCAATTGGCTGGTTGCATAGCAGGCGGACAGTGCGCCGGAATGGCCATCAAAGACGCCAAAGAAACGGCTGTCGCTGTGCTCGCCCAGCTGATACATGGCACCAAAGCGTTCCAGGCACACATGACGATCCTCCATTTTGCGCGGCTTATTCTTAACAGCGGACGCACTGTGCGCCGGCGCAGCAGGCTGAATGGCGCATGGACAGCACAGAGGCTGCTCGCACAGAGCCTCGTCGTCGGCATAAAACTGTAGCTTTTCCATGGCCGCATTGTCGGTCAACTTGAGCAGCAACTTGTCCAGCTGATTGCTGACAAATTTTTGCAATTTCAATAGATCATATTGCGGCGGCTCACTGACATCCACTTCCGTCAGCTCCAGCTCCTTGGCATGGCTGATATCCTGCTCCAGTTGCGCGGTGGCCGCGTGCAGCAGCTTAAGCTGGAATGCGCGCGGGCATCCTCTTGCAGTAAGCTGCTTCCAAATGGCTGATATGATTTCGGCGCGCTTTTCGTCGGCGCTCACCTTGTAAGTGTCATTGCTGCTGCGCGTTACACAATTTCCATTGCGCGTGAGTTCATTGCCAGAGGTCAGTTCGCTGCTGGCGGCTGTTGAGGCCAGAAACTCCTTGAATTCCAGCAGTTGGGCACATTCCGCTGCACATTTCAGCGGATCCGCGGCTACGTCTGTCGACATAGTTTCTTGTACTCAGCTGTTGCTGTTGACGTTATTGTTGGCGCGCCTGACACATGTGTTAATATTGGTAATAACGATGATTCACCCGCGCACTCGCATTTTTTTTACGCAATGGTTCTATTTGTTTATATATTCTATGCAGTGTGGCCGCATCTGGAAAACATGAATATACCGCTTTGCTCACTTAAGCAGTGTGATGCCAGTGTTGTTTATATTCTATGGCACTGCTGGTAGTTGAGATGGTCAACAGCACGCAATCAACACACGCACACGGCTTGTTGGTAAATATACATATTTAATTTTTAATGGCAGATAGACTATATGCCAATCTACTACATGCTTTTTTTGTTTGACATTCACTTAAGAGTTGATAAGCAATAAAACTTTTTTTGTTGCAGCTTTTTTTTTAACATTTGAAAAATATTGTAAGTATCAGCAATAATCCTTAATAATTATTTTTAGTTTCAATATTTCAGCCACTTTTATGAAATTGAATTTGTCATTTCTTGATTTATAAGGCGAAAACGTCGTTTTGAACTGTGGTCGTCGTGTCACGAAAGGAACACGAAACGCGCCAAAAATGTTTTGTAGTATCGATACTTTTGTGTAATATACTTTCGACAGTTGTGATTGGCGATGCGTCTTCTTCTTCTGCTGCCGGCAGCACTCAGCTGTTGCTTTGTTTTGTTGCGACATAATAATTTTATTTTTTTCAATTTTGCATTGCTTTTTGTGAAATGTGCGTTGTTTAAATATATTCAGTGAAATTTAAACAGAATGTCGACACCGCTGGAACAACAGACAGATGAGCGCGAAGCCCTGCAGTCCATTTACGAAGGCGATGAAAATTTCAAGGAAATTGACCTGACCACATTTCAATATAAAGTAAGAGCCGCATGCAAATATCAAAGTTAAAATCTAATTAAATTGTATAACGACTTCAGTATGGCGAAGAGGACAACTATAAATCATTTCTGGTGGAGCTGAAATGGGGCGAAAACTATCCCGACGAGGCGCCCACGATCAATATGAACACTTTCTACAATCGCAATCTGTGAGCACGTCTGAAGTGTCTATGCTGGCCATCTTTTTATGGAATCGTTTTTTTTGCAGCTTACCCGCAGTCAAGGAGGAAATACAAACGGCGCTCAGTACAGAGGCCTCACAATGGTTGGGCTGCGGCATGACGTACACCCTCTTCGAATGTATTAAAGACAACATTGAGCAACTGACTGCCGCACAGCCGGAATGTGCGCCCACTGCGGCAGCTGTGGAGGATGGTGTTGGTGCAATTAAGATATCGGATACCCAAGCGGATGCTAAGCTAAAGGAGCCGAAGAAGGAACAGCTAACAAAGTCGCAAAAGCGACGCCAATGGGAGCGCACCGATCACAAGGGCGACCGTGTACGTGGCTGGGATTGGGTGGACATTGTCAAGCATTTATCGCAAACGGGCAGCAAAGAGGACGCTGCAGCGGCCATGGAAAGTGCAGCGGCAGCAGCAGCAGCCAACCCAGTGCTGCATCCACTTAACATTTAACAACGACGCCTGCCAAATCAACTAGTTAACTAATTACAATATCAAAATCTGGCACTCTAACGAATTCAATCAAAAAGTCAAATGTGATCTGCGCTCATGTGTTCTCCATTAAAGCCGATCAATTTACGCACGCCCGTCTGGTTTTTCTTTTTGGACACACAAGGTCAGCCACTGGCTCGCTGGGGTCAAGCCCGTACGCATGGAAAATAAACTAATTTTTTCAAGATTCAAAAGCGCCTTGCCTAGTCGCAAAATGTTAATGCACTGGGACAGTCGTTTGTACGTGTTGATGATGTAATTTAAACGCAATTCTGTTACAATTTTTATTTAAATTTTGCATTGCTTGAGCGTTCAAAAAATATTGTCAGTTGATTGTGGACATCGCGCGTGTCGAGTTCCAGTTAAAACAGAATTTCGATTGACTTAGAGGGGGGAACATATCATTGCCAGAAAACCTGTTTAACCAACTGAGAATACCTGACAATGGGTCAGAAATGCTCTTGCCTAAAACTACGTAAAAATTCCAACGAACAGTCGAAATGCGAAACGGACGCAACGTTGCGTATGCGCAATATCAATGCAAATCTCTTGACAGCTCCGGGTGAGTGTTTGTTTATAAATATTTGCAATTATTATTGTGTTTTGCTTGGTATTTACGTGTGAGTGAGCGACAATTATTACCTAATGCCAATATTGCCTTTTTTGCATGACAATTTGCCGTGTGCTGTGGGCGTACGTGTAAAATTCCGAAACTGGCTGCCCACAGACTTTACTTTTATTCACATATATCTAGTTAAATAAGCTTGCCAATAAATTCAGCATGCTTCACAGTGTTATTAATCAGTTTTACTCGAATAGCTTGCAATTGAATATTAAATAAATAACAAGCACCTGGAAGCTGTTCGCTTAAACAGCATGCCCAAAAATTTCATTCGTATTTATTGACCTATAAATAGCATGAAATTGTTCAATTTGCAGATCTGCCAAACCTTATTGGATACAACAAAAACAAAAAACAACCATGATATTAATCATTTCATCTTTATAAGCAATTTTTTCTAGCTTACGAGCTGTACCTGAGAGCATAGGCATAGTTAGCTCAAATTTATACCCTTTCTGGGATTATTTATGGTTATATCTGCAATCCCATAACGTCTATATATTCATGAGTATCTACCCTGAATGTTCGCAATTAGAATTCTAGGGTATATATGTATATAAGTCTGCAAGGGTATTCAGCCTTCGGATCTTTTCTTTATATATCTTGTATACATGGTAATTCATATATAATCGGTTTAGCTGTGTTATTAAATTCTAGAGCCCAAAAAATGGGGCTTGGCTCTTGGCGAAATCAATAGTTTGCTCTTAATATTAGACATTTAAAATTGTTCCAAGTACTCTGTTAAAAACAGCTAGAAATTGTGCATAAATAAAACATGCAAATTAGCTGATGATGCCATGGGGTCCAGAGCTCTAGGCCTAGCTGCTCGCACATGAATCAATTAAATTGGTCTCATTCGCTGCGCTCATGTATCAAGATCCGACTCTGACTGCGCCCGATGACGTAGCCACAGCATCAACCAGATGGTGGTAGCTTCTATTACCAAAGCCAACGCCAACGGACAGCCAGAAATCGCTTCCCGTTCATAATTAATAATAACAGAGAGCGCACGAATCTCGGCTAACGGCTTAGTGCTGTTGTTTTGGCTTTAATAAAGCTAGCTTAAGCTTTTTGTAAAGTCTGGCTGCTGCGGACTAAATAAAAGTGATCGGAACTAGTCTTGAGCACTAATCATCTATCAAAAGTAAAATAAGTTATTAAATTTAATATTTACATCATTAATTCAGAATTAAATGGCTGATTATTAAGGTATATAAAGGCCACTTAGATTGGCAACCTTCGATATAGACAACATTACGTCAACACTTTAGAAGACAGCTCTCTTATAATTAATTAGCTGGCCGCTTAGCCGTTTCAGCTGTTTTTAGCTAGCTTCAGCCTTCCCTAGGCTGGCAACACTGCTAGCTAACAGCTAGCTTTAGAGCACTGCAAGAAGAAGAGCGCCAGAATGAGAGAGCGTTCGCTCTTCAACAGACAAGCGAAACTATCTCAATCCCCGATATTGATCAGTGCGGTTTGAGGCGTCGCGGCGTTCGGTTTTGATTTCAAAAAGTAGCGCTAGTTTCGAAGCAACAAAAGAATAGAAGAGAACGATTTTAAAGCGCAGTTTCCGTTACGTTTTGTGTGTGTCCGTGTGTGTGCGTGTGTGTGCGTGGTCTTACAGACACGATGAGCCATTGGTACCGCAACTATGCGCCCAGTTGGATACAGCGCTGGTGGCATCCATCGCCGCCAGCCAGGCCGGTGAATCCCTTTCGCAGCATACGACCCGGTCCCGATATTGCAAGTAATTAGCTGCACTCAAAAAAACCAAAGAGTTGACTTTTGTTTTAAAATTAAACAAATTCGGTCAAATTCAAATTTGAAAATGTTGTAAAGGTTGTTAAGACTTTGAGAAGAATTGTTGAAAATTTGAATGATTTCTGGATCATATGGATCATATGAAAATCATATGTATTAAAACCTGGAGTCGGTTTTTTATAATCAACATCAAAATCTTCGGTTTTCTACTGATTATTAAAAAGATTATTTTATTGATAGAGAATAATTTTTGCATGTCGATTTTAGTAAATTTTTTGTATTATCATAAAACATTTCTAAGGATCATATAAAAATCATATTTATAAAAACCGGGAAATCTTTTCTACAATCAAAATAAAAATCTTCTGTTTTCTAGTGATTATTGAAATAATTATTTTTCTCATGTAGATTGTAGTACATTTTTTTTATTATGACTAAAAAGGCTTTGTTTTTCTCAGTGTAAAGTGTATTCTGTATAAATCCTCAGGCATGGCATTTATTTTATTTTTTCGACTATGACTTCACGCGTTTTGTTATTTCACTTGTTTGTTTTTTTTTTTATTTCGTTTTTGTATCTGTTAGTTGTTTGACACGTTTTGGGATTCTTTGGCACTTCGCTTAAATTAAATATTTATATGCATATATATGGATTTTTACACACTTTTAGTTTCGTTAGCATTTATTTCCTGCTTAAATGATGATTAATAAATCATTTGGAATGATTTTAGGCTTTTAAAGCTTCTTATCTTATCGCTCTCTATTTTTACTTATATATATAAATTTAGCATCCTACGTTGAGACCCGAAACACTTTAAAGGTTAACATCAATTGAATTTGAAATGAATCTTAAATTCGAGTGCAGCCATGTGGAAATGGAATTTTAAATATATATATCTAATGGGCGGCATATCAAAAAAAGCGTTCCAAATGAAAGATTTTTCTACTCTACTTTTTATGGCTGATTATTTTGAGATTCGTTTTCAATATTCAATATTTTAATGGCATGCTAAAGTAACTCAAAAGAATATTTTCCATTTCAAAACATATTGCCTAGATATCTATACGAATCTATTAAAAAAATAGATTTATTTTAGTGGCCAAAAAAAAAACTTATTCTAGTCATAGGACAACAGCTGAACAGAAGCTAATATATGCTTAGTACAGTGGTCATTCGATAAGTAGAACACACTCTACTCTTATTATTATAAATAATTAAATAATTGCTTAGCTTAAAAGCAGAATGGAGACTTTTTGCCTGTAGATAAATTCTCGACAAAATTTGTAATAAGTAGAAAAACTTTTAAAAAGCTTTATTTTTATCTATGACAAATTAAGTCTAGATCTCAGTTCGACTTGACGTTTTTTATTTAGAATAAAAAGTTTTTTTTTTTTTGTGGAAATACAAACAAGTTTTGTTATTATTTTTCTATATTTTCTAAATTATGAAGACAAATTTTTAAATTAAAAAATAAAATATACTTTTTTGCAATAAATATATATACAAGTAGTTTTTACTGAGCCTTCACTGTACACGTATATATATATCTATTCCTAGTTAGCAGAATATGTACTATTTATAAATATACTCTTATTTTTGTTTTTATGTAGAGAACTTGATCAAAAGTTAATTTCTGGCAATTGAAATGTGTCCATCAGCAGGTGTTTATGTTTCTGCAGCTAATTCCCATAGAAGATGATGATGACACTTTTGGCCACTTTTAAGCATGGGCCATGCTTTTGATTGTTTCTTGTGGGCGTTGACAGCAAATCGCGTATACGCCCGATTGTCCACTCTATGGGAATTAATTGACTTGGCATTGAACTTTTTGGCCACAGCGCCGCAAACTTTGTGTGTTTATGGCCAAAGGCGATTATTTGACAAATTCGCTTCGGCTGCAACATGACAAGCGATCGGATTTGCCTCATGAGATCATCATCGGACTGTTACAGGCGAGCTAATCCGACTAGGGGATACCCTGAACCCTCTTGCTTTTGGCTTAGCAGAATTAAAAAAAATAATTATAAAATGAAAGCTACTTGATCTGTAAACAATACATTTTGATGATTTTGAGCTCTTCAAAACCGAAGAGATTTGCTCAAAAAACACGATTATCGATTTATCGATTACTTGGCAACGGCGCAAGTTATCGATCATCGGAAACAAAGTCATACTGCGCGAGCACTAGGAGCAGCTATGTTTAAAATTTCAAGTCTCTAGCTCTTATGGGTTCTAAGATCCTTGCGTTCATAAATATGGACGGACGGACAGACAGACGGACGGACATGGCTGGATCGACTTGGCTTGTGATGCTGATATACTTTATGGGGTCGGAAATGCTACCTGCTGCCTGTAACATACATTTGCACAAATACATTATACCCGTTTTACCCATTTTCAATGGGTTCAGGCTATCGTTTTTTATCGATTACTTGGCAACGGGGCAAGTTATCGATCATCGGAAAGAAACTCGTACGGCGCGAGCACTATGAGGACCTACATTCCAAATTTCAAGTCGCTAACTCTAATAGGCTCTGAGATCCTTGCGTTCATACACACGCACGGACGGACGGACAGTTCAGGGCAAAAAAAAAGGTCGATGGTTCAGTTCAGGGTTCGCACCGGGCCTGGGTTTTTTCCCATTTAAAATATGAACAAATTAAAATTTATGCTGAACCACAATCTTTTTAAAAATAAGTTAGACCCAACTTTTGGGTACTTGGTTAAGGATTAGTTAAAAGCAAGGCTTGAACCGCTGCGTTTTACCTGCTCCTCCTCCTTTCGTTACCTTGTCTAATGCCCATTTCTGTCTGAACCCACAGATGCCGGCAGCTCAGCGGTGCTGGGCGTGCAGCGTGTGGATCTCTGTTTGGCGGACAACCATGTCGAGCATCACACGAGTCACTTCTATGCGGCGGCCGCGAAGGAGGCGCTGATCGTGCGGCGCGGCGAACCGTTTCGGCTGCGGATCATCTTCGACCGGGATTATAGTCCCAGCAAGGATGCGATTAGCTTCATTTTCAGCGTGGCCGATGACAGCAAACCGAGTCCGGGCCACGGCACACTGACGGCTCTGGTGCCGCACGACGGCATCGATTATCTGGGCGATCCGCTGGAATGGGGCGCCGGCATTGAGTCGCACGAGGGTCAGATACTCACGGTGCTGGTGAAGCCGCCGGCCAGCTGCTCCGTAACCGAATGGCGTCTGGATATCGATACCAAGCTGCTGGGCGATGGCTCGCGCAGCTACCAGCTGCCCCTGCCCGTCTATGTGCTCTTCAATCCCTGGTGTCCCGACGATCAGGTCTACATGGCGGATCGGGAGCAGCGCAAGGAGTATGTCATGCACGATACGACCTTGATCTGGCGTGGCTCCTACAATCGCTTGCGTCCGTCCGTCTGGAAGATAGGCCAGTTCGAGCGCCATGTGCTGGAGTGCAGCCTCCGTGTCCTGGGCACCGTGGGACGCATTCCGCCTGCCTATCGGGGCGATCCGGTGCGCGTGGCTCGTGCGCTTTCCGCTCTGGTTAACTCCGTCGATGATGACGGCGTGCTGCTGGGCAACTGGACGGAGGATTTCTCGGGCGGCACAGCGCCCACCAAGTGGACGGGCTCCGCGGAGATATTGCAACAGTTCCACAAGACACAGAAATCCGTGAAGTTTGCTCAGTGCTGGAATTTCAGCGGCGTCTTGGCGACCATAGCCCGTGCTCTGGGCATTCCGGCCCGTGTCATCACTTGCTACTCCTCCGCCCACGATACGCAGGCCTCGCTCACGGTCGATGTGTTCATTGATGCCAACAACAAGAAACTGGAGGCGGAGACAACGGACTCCATTTGGAATTATCACGTGTGGAACGAGCTGTGGATGCAGCGGCCGGATCTGGGCATTGGCCAGTTCGGTGCCTACGATGGCTGGCAGGCGGTGGACGCCACACCCCAGGAGGCCTCGGACAATATGTACCGGGTGGGTCCCGCCTCCGTGCTGGCCGTCAAGCATGGCGAGATCCTGCGCCCCTTCGACTGCGGCTTCGTCTACTCCGAGGTGAATGCGGATAAGCTCTACTGGCGCTACAACGGACCCGCCCAGCCGCTCAAGCTGCTGCGCAAGGACACCCTGGCCATTGGCCATCTGATCAGCACCAAGGCCGTGCTGAAGTGGGAGCGCGAGGATATCACCGACAGCTACAAATACGCGGAACGCAGCGAGGAGGAGCGCAACTACATGCTCAAGGCGCTGAAGCAATCCAGCCACGCCTTCAGTCGATACTATCTCAACGACAACTTCAACGAGGTGGAGTTCAGCATGGAGCTCAAGGATGACATCAAGGTGGGCGAGAATTTCACGGTCGTCCTCAAGGTGAGCAACAAGAGCGCGGAGCGCACCCATCAGGCTGCCGGGCAGCTCAATTGCGATGCCGTGCTCTATACGGGCGTCGGTGCCCAGGAGGTGAAGATCATGGGCTTCGAGCTGGACCTGAAGCCGGAGAGCTCCGAATATGTGCGCATGGAGGTCACCTTTTTCGAGTACTTCGAGAAGCTCTCGTCGCAGGCTGCTTTTCAGATATCCGCCGCCTGCCATGTCAAGGATACCGACTACGATTACTATGCCCAGGACGATTTCCGTGTACGCAAGCCGGACATCAAGTTCCAGCTGGGTGAAGGTGGCGCCGGCGGCAGCATCGTGGCACAGCAGGAAACGGATGTGATTGTGCGTCTGCTAAATCCATTGCCCATACCCCTGCACAAGGGACTGTTCACCGTGGAAGGACCTGGCATAGAGCAGCCGCTCAAGTTTAAGGTACGTATTTATACCCTACTTTTCATAAGCTGGGATTTTTCGTAAGGAAATTTTTAAATATATACCCAAATTGTTTAACGGCTCTGGGAATTTTGGTACTTTTCGTAAGCTGGGATTTTTCGTAAGGCAATTTTTAAATATATACCCAAATTGTTTAACGGCTCTAAGAATTTTGGTACTTTTCGTAAGCAGGGATTTTTCGTAAGGAAATTCTAAATATATACCGAAGTTGTTTAACAGCTTTAGGAATTTTGGTATTTTTCGTATTAGAAAGATACACAGGTTGCACACACTGCAGTTCCGTTACGCGCTGCTGAGCACAAGCGTGTGACGTCACAAATGTGCTGCGTATGCTTTGCTTGCAATGTCTAGCTAATTATTGCGTATGAATGAATCATATTTATTTATTGTAGTGATTAATAACTTGTATGGTATTCGCAAAATGAAGCAACAGTTTAAAAAAGCCCTCTCTTACACATTTTAGTACTTTTCGTAAGCTGGGATATTTGTAAGGCAATTTTTAATGTATAACGAAATGGTTTAACGGCTCTAGGAATTTTGGTACTTTTCGTAAGCTGGGATTTTTTGTAAGGAAATTTTTAAATATATACCGCAATTACTTAACGGCTCTAGGAATTCAAATGAAACAAACATTGTCTGATTAAATCGCTTTAAATCGATGCATTTCTAATTGATTTATAGATTGCCGAAATACCTGTTGGCGGCACGGCTGCAGCGACCTTTAAATATGTGCCACCTTATGCCGGACGTGGTACAATGCTTGCCAAGTTCTCCGCCAAGGAGCTGGACGATGTGGATGGCTACAAGCACTACGAGATTGAGCCGCGACCCGGCGATGTGCTGCAGCCCAACGGGAGTCACCGGAGCAGCAATATAATACGCCGGCGCACGGATGTTATTCCCTGAACCAAGTGAACGATGTCCTTCTGCAAGTCGTTATTTTTTGTATTTGTAGGTTAGGTATTGCATTTAGGTTTATAGTTAATGATAATTATTGATTAAATAAGTTAAAAACATTTTAATTGGCGTCCACGTCGTAGTCCTTGGGCAACATATCGTCCATGCCGAGTGCGTAGCTGGGCTTCCTACCCGTCTTGACCAGGTAGATGCCACGTGCCTCGCGTGGCACCAAATCGCCCATCAGAATCTTGCCGCCGCTGCAGTTCCGGCCCCTCAGCTCATCCAACGAGCCGCAGGGCACGCCATAGAAGCCTTTCTCGCTGTTTATGGACTCCGCATAGTACTCATACGAGCGACCGTGACTGCAACCGGCTGCAAGAACAAGAGATTAGTTCCACGAACCACAAGAGACTTCTTCTCCTCCGCCGTGCTTACTGAAAACCTGGGAGAGCTCCTTGCAGCCGGGCTGCGGTGGTCCGCCGCCATTCGGATAGAAGTCCACCATGCCGATGGGCTTCCGGAAGCCCAGATAGCCCGCACAGCTGTGTATGACATCGACAAAATTGGCGTCCGTCTCGTCCAAATGATTCTCCGGCCCAATGCAATCCTCGAAGGCTGGCCGCGCCGGATCCAGGCCCGTTATGCGGCTCACCCGATACTTGGTATAGGAGCCGGCATAGCCCATAATATGCGCGCCCAGACTGTGTCCAATCAGATGAATACGCTGCGGATCCGCATCCTTCTCCTCCACCAGCAGATCGATCAGCTTGGCCACGGCGCGACCCACCTGCACGGTATACCGTGCCGGGGTCAGATAGTAAATATTATCGGCCTGATCCCGCCAATTGATCGCGAATACATTGACCAGACCGCGCTCTATATACGCGCCACGTATCGACTGTATGGAGTTGGACATGGTGCTCGATTTCCAGCCATGCACCAGGATCTTGGTGTCCAGCTTCGGGTCAAACTTCTCGGCCATTTCCTGCCACGTGTCGCGCTTGCGACGCGCACGCTGGAAATCGTTCTCATCTATCCAGAAATTGGAGCTGCGCACATCTTCGGGGGAGGAGCTGAGATCGGGGAGAGAGTTGCTCCTAATCTTCTACTCCCTAGTCTAACTTATCGAAACTCACCCGCCGGAAAACTCAAACTGTATTATCTGCGGCAGGCTGATGCGATCCTCTGGCGGCGGCTCCACAAGATACGCCACCTCGGGCTTGCCATCCCCGTTGGGCATATAGATCCAGGTCCTGTTGTAATCCTCCTGATTGAGTGCCACCTCGCCCCTTATGCCAACTGCAAGGGAATATCAAGCAGAAGAATGATCAATATGGAATTTACCCAATTCGATTCACGCAAATTACAAAGTAGGAGCACGGGCCGCACGACCTGAGCCAGTGCAGCGAATCCTGTGACCAGCCATTGGATGACCACAAATGTGGTGGACACCTCATTGCGACAGGGATTAATCACATTGCAAACGCAGGCCAGAGCATTCGAGGAGCGCATCTTGATCAGTTGCTGTCTGCGTCGCGACTAAACGACTCATCTTTATGGATTCTGAGTTCTTTATTGGCAGACAACAGAATCTCATCTGTAATCCTTTCCCCCTACAAACCAGTTTGCCTGCAGGGCAAAGCTGGGCGGGGCTGGGCAGTAATTAATTCCTCAGATGTCATCAGCCTCTCGAGCTCTTCAATTAATCAGGCTCTGGAAAGTCGGTCAGGTAGACACACTCACCTGGCCAAGCAACTGTTAAGCAGAGCCAACTCAGCGCCAGCTTTAACATTTTCTCCAGCCTTTATTTTGCTGTCGTGACTAAAACCTTTTCGCTTTACTTGGCGGGATTTTATAGCCCAGTAAAACTCAGTTAAACTGCGACGGGGCCAGTTGTCAATCAAGACTGGCTGCCCGAATAAAACCGAATCACCTGCAAAAGGCAGCTTATCAGGCGCCACAGGGGTTAATTGGGTCAGACTAAAATTTAAATTCAACGGTGCATGCAACGGGTGCATTTTATTTGGAGTACAGTTGGCCAAAAAAAAGCTACTTTTGGTATAACGAACTATTTTCAAATTCATTAAATCATTCATTTTTATTATTATTCTTTCTATTTGTCAGGCTTTCGAAGCCCATTAAGCTATGCTTATCTTAGCAAAAGTATGCTACGATTTTAAATAATAAAACAAGTTCCACAATTCTTATCGAAATAAAATCGATAGCATTTTCTTGCTCTTTCGTATGAAAAATATAATTGTATTGTTTAAAATTAACAATTATTGCCCTCTTTAAACCTTCTTTAATTATTTAAGAATTGCAATTTTGTCAATAATATAATATGAATATGATGATAATATGAACAGTTTCTGTTTAAAAATATTTCCCCGTTAATATTCAAATTTTAGCGAACAATAACTTCTTATCTCAGGGTTGCCTTTGACATATATCGATATTTGCCGTTATGGTATTTTGGTACTTTCCAGATACTGTCGCATTCTTTTTGTGCGTCATTTTTTAGAAACGCCGCGAAACTCACTAAATTACCAATTTCATTTTATTGTTTAAGATTAGAAGCATCGAATTAATTGAAATAGCGATTAAAATATGTCGGGCACAACTCAAAAATACAAAAACTTTGTGGCGGAGCCCATGGGCGAAAAGTCTGTAACAGAGCTGGCTGGCATTGGCGAAACGCTTGGTGGACGCCTGACCGAGGCGGGTTTCGATAAGGTAAATATGATGACGCCATGTGCTCAAAAAAAAAAAACAACGCAATTGTTTACATTCGTAAAAAATGAATTGTGTTGCTTTTAACTATGTTTCAGGCGTACACTGTACTCGGTCAGTATTTGGTCCTGAAAAAGGATGAAGAGCTTTTTAAGGATTGGATGAAGGACGTTTGCCATGCTAGCTCAAAGCAGGCCTCCGACTGCTACAATTGCTTAAACGATTGGTGCGAGGAGTTTTTGTAAAGGATGTGAAACTAGTGGAAATCTTCGGACAAGCAATTCTTTTTATTCATACAATAATAATCTCCACACATTGATATATGTTTTGTCAACTGTAATGTAAGCTATCATTAAAATGTAAATTAATGTTAATTGGAATTGAATGCCCTTCGCCATTATTGGGCTACTTTAGGGAATACAGCGCGCACATACGCAAAGGGCAATTAAAATTATAGAATTCTTTCGGGTATTTTACGTTAAATCCAACGTAGGCAATCGTAAATCATTTAATTTTTTAAAAATTGTATTTAAATCTTTAAAATAATATATTCGATAAGTTATTTGTTTGGCACAACAAAAAAATCTAGCAACCGATAACAATAATTATATTTGTGGTCCGATAAGTTTTGGTAGTTGCCGGACTTTGAAAAAAATAAAGGTGAATGGAATGAAAGCAGCTGCGTGAAAAATTAATAAACATTTCTTAAACATAACCAAACGGTGATTTAAAGTGCAAAATAAGCTAAGCGTAACTGGCGCTAGCTTAATTGGTAAAACGCAAAAATATGTCACATTTCTTTGAATTAACAAAGTGAAAATAGTACGGCTTTGGGGTGCGCTTGTGTTAGTGTGTTTTTCTTTGTATATAGATACGTCGACTGGGATAGCTATACAGTCATGCGGCTAATAAAACGTGTGTGAGCGAGTAAAGCATATACGTGCAGCAGCAACTCTGTTGTTTCAGAGTTCCAGGCCAAACATTCTGTGCGACAAACGGCTGAATCGACTTTTTGTGTGCAATGCACGACGTTTGCATTAATTATATTCGTAACAAATCGTAAATAGCGCAATTACCAACATAGAAAAATATTTAATGTGATCCTATGCCGCGTAATCAAACAAAAAAGTCGTTTGTCTGCATTTACACTTTGATGCTTCTTCGCGTCGCAGAAAAATTGCGTGTGTGTGTGTGTGTTTTTTTTGCGTAAACGTCTCTAACCAAAATCGTAGTCGAAAAAACGGTAGCAACAACGTTTCCTTGGAAAAATTTGTAAATAGTCAACAAAATTTTCAAGTAAATGTGAGTAAAATTAATAGATTTGTGAAAAGTTGTATGTGCTGGAAACGTAGCTTCAATATGTGTGCCTAAATAGTAGTAAACGTCGTTGTCGTTGTCATTCAAATCAGTGCGATTGGGTGAGTGCGCCTGTATGTGTGTGCGTGTGTTGTGTTGTGTGTGTTTGTGACGTTGTTGTATCGTAAAAAGAGTGAGAGAACGCGCGCGCGGAGCGGGGGCGTATACGGTTCCGGTGAAGTGCGAACAAGAGAGAGAGAAAGAGCCAAAGCGAACCGGGAGACAGGCGGGCAGTTATTTAAGCCCGTATCCTTTTCCTTGTTTGCTGCTCGTCGAAAATTCAATGACCTCATTTGTCTTACGTCTGGCCAATTCTGTTCTGTCTTTTCCAAACAGGACCAATAAAAGCAACCAGCTAGAAAATAACACTCGAGGGCAAGCTTTAAGAACCAGACCAATTAACGTGTCCTACGCCATCGAGTGAAATTTTTGTCAACCCAAAAGCAATAAAAAGAGGATCAAAAAACAAATACAAAAAAAAAAAATAAATAAAAAAAACAAACAACAAACTGCAGTGACTGCAACAACGGAACCAGAGGCAGAGATACAACAACAACAGTTACAACGGCGACGACAGCATCTGGCTACGCCAAGCGACACAAACAGCAACCAGAAAAGCCAGCGTCAAGCCACAACAACAACAAACACAAATGGGAACCAATTCGGGAGCCACCGCTGGCATCAATAACAAGCCGGTCGGTGGTGCAGCCGTTCTGGGCGTTGGTGTTGCCAATTCAGCTATCGGCGGCGGTGTGCTATCCAACAGTTTGGGCAGCGGCGGCGGCGGTGGCCTCAGTATCAGCGGCCTGGGCGGACAGAATGCCAATGTGGGTGGCATAGTCACTGGAATGGGCGGCGTTGGTGGCAATAACGGCAGCGACGATGGCATGGGTGGACCCGGCGGTGGACCCAATAATCAGCAGGCCACCACGCCCCAATACACAATTCCGGGCATATTGCATTTCATACAGCACGAATGGTCGCGCTTCGAACTGGAGCGCTCACAATGGGATGTCGACAGGGCCGAGCTGCAGGTGAGTCCTCCTTAAAGCTCACTTTCCATTTCAATGAGTTTCTTTTTCTGCATTTGTACCGCGGAAATGAGTTTAGCTGGCAGCGCATAACAATTTCTAGTACCTAATTTGTTTTGTAACTTTATGGTCTGTTTGCTTCAGCTGCAACGGCTATCGAAATATTTATTTTACCAAGCATAAAAGTACCAAGTTTCGTAATTTATAAAATCAATCCATCTATCGCATTAGCAAGAACTTTAACGACATAGAAGGGAAATATTCTAGGCATTTCTGTTTATATTCCTGATTTCTATGTGAAGGGAAATTTTCTGGGCATTTCTGTTGTTGTTTACATTCCTCAATTCTATGTGTGCGTGCTGATCACCTTATCGATGCTTTTGTATCACGGCATGGGTCAAGCGGTTGCTTAATTCCTCCCTCCCTATCCCCCTATGCATCTCTTTCACCAAAAAAAAAATGCAATCGCAGCTTTAAACGTGCTATCGTTATCGATACTACGCAGCATCGATGCACTCAGTGTACATTCCGTTACGCTCTGATAAACAAGTGACATTCAAAACGTCACTGCACTCGAAACAAGTTGGCGACGGTGACGCTGCACTTTACCTACACACCGTACAAATTTGTCGCAAACATTTATGAACCTGTTCGCCTTGTTTGTGTTTTGCCAAAAACAAAAAAATGAGAAAAAGAATATGAAAATTGAGCGGAGAGTGGGTAGCGACTAGACGACGGCCCCCATACCATACCCAGCAGCAGCAGCAGCAGCCACTACATTGGAAGCCATTTTAGCGCTTTTGCATACACACACACAAACTCAGTATATGGACATGCCATGCCTATGTACGCATGTGTGTGTGTTATATGTCGTGCGCCGGGCTCCACACGCTGCGTGCGTCTATTTCTGACTTGCGGCTGTTTGTGTGTCAGTGTCAGTGCTGCACATGCAACGTCCTTGTGTTTGTGCCGGGCCCGGTTCATTGTACAATCTGTTAACTCCCCGCCCGCTCCCTCTGTCGGTGCTTTTTGAATCGATGGCAAAAGCCGTCAGGCCAGCTGTTAATTAGTCTTATTTGTTTTGCATTTGACGATTGATCGCTTCGATGTGAGAAGAAAATAAAAATGTCGGCTCGGTTTGCATTTGTCATTTCCTATTTTATTTTACGTTTTAATTTCTTTTCTCATTTCTTAGAGATGGGTGCGAGTCGTAGTTAACAAGCACGAACATTATGATCATCATGACTTTGACAATATATATGTATATGTATATATAAGCTCGTACATGTTTTGTCTAGAACTACGGTAAAATCTTGCTCGATTTTCAATTATAGTACGTTTTCGTGTCACGAAAGCAAACACAACACGGCCTAACTCTACCTTCCGCATTAGTTTTCAATGCCAAAAACAAATTCAATTATTCATATATTTTGAACCAACAAATGACTGTTGTTCTGCCGTTTGTATATTTTTATAAAGAAAGCAAAGAAAATAAATGAATATGCGCCACCTGCCGCCCACATTTTCTGCTTAGTAGACGTCATCGCTGCCGTTGCATGTCACTGGGTAGTTTAAAATGTGTTTAGCATAAACACACGAACCCATTGCGATTCCCTGCTCTTGTTGCAGTTGCCTGACTATCGTGGCCATACCATGGAAGTGTGCCCTTTGTCGCTTTTTGCAGTTGCCACCTTTTTCATTCAGCAGCCACTTCAGTACTGGCACGCGAACAGCATTCTAACATATTACTGGTAAATGCGTGCTTTAATTAGCAACTGTGCCGAATACGAAGCCATTGAATTTTAATTCAAATGCAGAACATGTTTCCATTAACAGCAACAACAATACCAATAGCACCAGCAGCCGCAACAGCAACTGAAGAATAATGAAACAAATTGTGTATAAAATCAAATAGCGGCACAGTTACGCGCTGTGCTCTCTCTCCCTCTCTGATGATTACTCCCAGTCGGCTGCTCTCTTTGCTTCTCTCATGCGCTGCTGTTTCTGTTATTAAAATGTAGAAATTGTTATTGTTGTTGCTTTGGGTGCGCAGGCCAATTGTGCGTACGTGTGTGTGTGTGTGTGTGCTTATGTGTATACACTATCCAGTTCTGTGATAGAACATTGAATGAGTTTCCCGAAGAGGAAACAAGCAAAAGTTTTTGTATGCGGTATCGTTACGCACCTGTCCTCTTTTTCTTTTTGTCCCGTTCCTGTTACTGTTGGTTAGTGCGGGGGCGTTTTTGCAACAATATTTTGCTTTCCCCCCTCTCACTAACGCAATGTGTTGCGCAGAAATATGCTACATAACCTTACATTTGTTACGCCGGATAGCGGTAAATGGTACTGATTTCGCTCTGGCTCTCATTTTCTATCCTTTTCACTCTTGAGCAACAATTAGTGGAGCAAGTCTGTAATTTTATATTACAATTAATTGAATTTAATTGTTTTTTTTTTTGTTTTTCGTTTGCTGTGGCGCAGCGGACCGTCAATTATGAGGCCGCCGCAGCGTCGCGCCAAACGCAATTGGAATGCAACGAGACGCACACATTTATCATTTATACACACACACATATGTTATATGCGTACATACGCGGAGAGCACAATGAAAGCTTTTAAGTGTTACATTAATGAAAATTAATTATACCCTGTAGCCAATGCAACATATGGATATACATGCATGCTTAATAGTTATGTATCTATATACATTGATGAGCTAAAATCCATTGAGATAGTTTTCCTCACCGAGGAACTCGATATGGATATGCTCTCGATATTTAGGCTTAAATCTCAACCTATCGAGTACTTTATTATGATTGTCCCGTTGCAAACGCACCAAAAAGATGGATTCGCTTTTAGCTTTGAAAAAGGAGCAAGTTAGCGATAATTATCATAAACAAAGTCATAAATTACATTCTTGATCGATAGTTATCGATATACATGTTAAAAATGAATTTGATTCCAAGCTTTAGCTAACGTTATAAAGGCGAGCTTTGAATAGTTATTAAAATATTCGACATGTTATCGATAGTTATCGATTTTTAAAAAATATTATCTGAACTAATCTATTTTTTAATATATATTTTTAGGCGCGTATCGCGATGCTGCTGGGCGAACGCAAATGCTTGGAGAGCCTCAAATCTGACCTGACGCGACGCATAAAGATGCTGGAGTATGCGCTGCGTCAGGAGCGAGCGAAATTTTATCGATTAAAATACGGAACCGATCCGCCGCAACTGAACGAATTCAAGCCCTCGTCAAATGATGATGGTGGCCTCGGTGGCGATGTGGCAACCGATTCGGAAGTGCCCTACAGCTCTGTATCGAACACCACGTGGCGGCAGGGCAGGCAAATGCTGCGCCAATATCTGGCCGAAATTGGCTACACAGACAACATAATCGATGTGCGCTCGAATCGTGTGCGCTCCATACTTGGCCTCAACAATAATGCGGATCATGATGGCGGCGGCGGCGGTGGAATCGGTGGCGTTGGCAGCGGCGGCATTGGCGGCGAGAATCTCAGTCCGAATATTAATGGAAATGAGAGCAATAAACGTGCCTCAGAGTCGGAAGGTAGGTCATTGTACACCCTCTTCCCCCCCTGTTGAAGATTTGAATAATTTGCTCACATTAGGCCGTCATACTCCCGCTAAAAAAGTGCAACAATCGAACGATGCCATCATACTGGACACGGAGGCGGCGGTCATGGCCAACTTTGAGTTCCTGGGACCGACAGAGATGTCCGACGATGATGAGATATCCGATGATCTGGAAATGGTCGCTACCGACAATGAAGATACCGATGTCAAAATGGCCAAACGGCCCAAATCCGGCAAGGATATGCTTACCGAAGGTATGTTCCATCGATTCTACATACTCGTAGCACATCCATGCTGCATCCACTCCCGTACACCAACTTAACTTAGCCCTCCCGCCGCCTGTCGCCTCACCTTATGTAGTGTGCATTTAAATTGTTACTTTGCAAAGTTCCGTTCCATTCAAAACAACCAAAAATCCACCAAAATTAAAAAAAAGAACCTCCCTCAAACCAAGAAGAAACGCTGTATTTGTCTTATGCTTTCCGCTTTCTGTTTCTTTCGCTTCTCTCTAATTGTCGATGCGATCATCTTTGCATAGATCTTGAGGCCGAGGTGGGAGAGCAGCTCTTAAACGATATGAATCTTATGACCGAAGGTGCTTTTTACTCATCAGCTTAACATACAACTTAACAAATTAAAGAACTGCAAAGCTATCGATGGAAATCGATAAAAATTTACAAATAAAATTATATCTTCAAATTGACTTAATTTATAAAAATTATATGGGCAATTCCTGTGTTAATTTTTATATCCTAACTAAATAAATGTGAATCCGTTATCGGTCTTTTTGAAGCTCATAAAAAGCTGAAGTTCAAAATTATATTAACCAAATCTCGCCTAAATTATCATAATATATTTCGTATAACGTGCGTCACGTAACGTTTTTATTATTAAAAAAAATAAAATAAATATAATGCAACAAAATAATTATTCATTAAACCGGAAGTCGAAAATAACTTTGATAATCCGTCATGTAACGTGTTACTATTTGATTAGTCATTTATTTGTTAATATATATTTGCAAATATCACGTAATAGACCTAGGAATTGCCCATATATCAAAAAAGTACAATTATCGATAGACATACGCATATCGATAGTTATTTGAAAAGGTAACTTATCGATACTGTCGCTGTTTCCGTTGATGGCTTTGCCTGCTTTTATCGTAGTCCTTTGTTTGCCTTGCCCAGTAACATTTTCTTTTGTTATTTTCTTTTCGCAGAGGTGGACGGTTCACTGGGACTGGGTGAGCTGGCGCAACTGACGGTCAACAATGAGTCGGACGGTGCATACGATGCGAATGCCAAGGACGGCACCGGCGGCAGTGCTGGCGGAGCTGGCTATCGCAAGACCTGGAATGCCAAGTACACGCTGCGCTCCCATTTCGATGGTGTGCGCTCGCTAATTTTCCATCCGGAGGAGCCGGTGTTAATCACCGCCTCCGAGGATAATACGCTCAAGCTGTGGAATCTACAGAAAACGGTGCAAGCCAAAAAGTCCGCTAGTCTTGATGTGGAACCGCTGTACACGTTCCGCGCCCATACCGGACCCGTGCTGTGCCTGGGCATGTCCTCCAGCGGCGAGACATGCTATTCCGGTGGCCTGGATGGCAACATCGAATGCTGGCAGCTGCCATCGCCCAATATCGATCCATACGATTGTTACGATCCGAATGTGCATTCTGGGACACTGGAGGGGCACACGGACGCCGTTTGGGGTCTGACCACCATGCAAAACAATATTGTGTCATGCTCGGCGGATGGTACCGTTAAGCTGTGGTCACCATACACCAAGGAGCCGCTGCTGCGCACCTATACGGCCGCGGAGGCCGAGGGCGGGCCCTCATCCGTGGACTTTGTGCGCAACGAGGTGGATCACATTGTGGTGGCCTATAATAGTGCACACTGCATCATCTATGATACGGAGACGGGCAAGCAGGTGATCAAACTGGAGGCATCACAAGAGATGTCCGGCAATACGGGGAAGTTCATCAATAAGGTCGTCTCACATCCGACACTGCCCATCACCATAACGGCGCACGAGGATCGCCATATACGCTTCTGGGATAACACATCCGGAACTCTGGTGCATTCGATGGTCGCGCATTTGGAGCCAGTCACATCGTTAGCGGTCGATGCGCATGGACTGTATTTGCTGTCCGGCTCGCATGACTGCTCCATACGCCTATGGAATCTGGACAATAAGACGTGCGTACAGGAGATAACGGCACACCGTAAGAAGTTCGATGAGAGCATATTCGATGTGGCGTTCCATGCAACCAAGCCCTATATAGCCAGTGCCGGTGCCGATGGATTGGCCAAGGTCTTTGTTTAAGATTAGGACTACCCAACCCCAATCCTCCCCCTAAATCCCCTCACACACACACACACGCATACACACACACACAGCCAATGCTGCAGCAGCTCTCAGCTAAGCGATTACGAGTTCGAGTTAAATAATTATACATATAAATACACTTATATATATACATTATACTATACATTTAAATCTAATTATACAATTATATACAAGAGATGAACAACAACCGCAAATTATGCAACACAACACATTGCTATATACATACATAAAAAAAAAAACTAAAAAAAACAAGAATAAGGGCAAAATCAACCTAAAAAATATATAATAAAATTTACATTATTATGGCATTTCCGAGCGTAAGAGCGAGCACATTTGTAATCTAAAAGATCACACGAATACGAATACAAAACCATGCCGCATATTAATCACACACACACACACACTCACAAATGTATCTATTTGTTAACAACAAATGTAAAGTTCTTGATTTTGTAGCATGTTTTAAGCCGCAAGCTCAACAATTTTATATAGTTTCTTTTCTTTTTAATGTAGACAATTGCCAATCGATGACAATTTAGTTTTTAGCTTTTAGTTTTTTGCCTAAACTGCGCAGCGATTGTGTCAATAGTTGCTCCAGTGGATGTTTTACTGTACATTTTATATAGAGAAACTTGCGCCTAACTGGCTAACTTTAACGATGTAATCGATGATTGATGATTGATGCATGATGTACGTACCTTTTTTATTGGCCACTCGCTGTGCAAGTTTTGCCATTTCAAATTTACTCATCTAACAAAACGTTCACGTAATGATATATAGACGATCAAATTTGTAGTCCATAAGTGGCATATATATATAAATATATTGATATATATATATATATATGCAAAACTCGTAACCCCCCTCCCCCGATAACACAAAGAGCGTGCAAGTTGTAAATTAAGATTAGTAAACGACGACGATAATGCTGATTGATGATCGATGTAGATCATGATGTTTATTTATTGAGAGTAGAAAGCGAGTGTGTGGCGCATGCGCATGATTAGTTGAAAGTAAACACAAACAATCGCCAGATAACTTTATTAAACACTAAGTGAAAAGTAAATGCTTCTATTTCTATAATTTTTCATACAACAAAACAAACAAAAACAAAACAAATGCAAAGAGTACGCAATGCTTGGGCCAGAGATCCACATATACAGATCCAGATTATTATATAAATAATAAATGCCGTTGAGCTATATGGTAACTGTATGCTAAGCTATTTATTTAATTTATGCCTAGTATTAAAAGAAAAAAAGAAGAGGGAAGAAAAGAAAACGGCGTCAATCGCTGATCCAATGGATTTCGTACACTTGTAGTTGAATATGTTTAGGATCGCTTAACGATTCGTAAATTGTAATCAAATAAACGTTAAAATGTGGACATGAATGCCGAGCAACTCAATATTAGTACTAGTATTAACAATTATTATAAAAGCGTTTCGTCAAAAACAAACAAAACGTAACGAAACGTGGCTAAAATAAAAATTAAACCCAAGTTGATATTCGATAAAAATTTAATATAAAACCCAAAAAAAAAGAAAAGGAAAAACATCAAGCGATGATTCATATATATATATACAAAAAGAAAATCCTCTACTATATATATATATATATATACATAAATTATGTGTATTTTAATTTGTACTTTAGTTGTTACAAATGAAAAATGCGATATCATATATAAATATACACCCACACACACATGTAGATCTATATGAAAATGGCGATTATGATATACTACTACTAATATGATGGTAATTATACGAACACACACACACACACACAGACACAGTTAGCAGAGTGATGCGCATATACATACAGAACATTAATACATTAAATCTATTGATTTTTAATTTTAACTGTACATTTTTGATTTTTTTATTACCATGTATTTTTATTTTAAATAAAGTTTACAAAATGAAGCCGTATCGTCACATTTGGCCTTGAGATTTTTAACACCAAGAGACTCCAATTCATTTCTCAATACAATATAATAAATACGAAATACGATAAAACACAATTTTCTAAAACGTTGTGAACCAGCGGGTTCTCGTTTACAACGATGCAGTTCATCCGTATGGAATCAGAACGAAAAAACAGAAAAAAACAACAAAAACCAATCCAATTTAAACAAAAAAAAATACCTTTGTTGCCTTTTCATTTGAAGAAAAATTTCGCTGCTGGCAGCATTTTCATTTAATTATTGATGAAGGGTCAAACGGGAAAACTCGCACAAAATGGTTTTTATTTTTGTACCGTTTACAAATCCACTGCCATATTTTTCAACAACAGCAACACGCATGCGTTACGTTCTAAAAGGAAACATCTTACAAAAAGATAAAAAACAAAAAAAAAACCGATTGTAAAACACGTATATACTTATTATTTTTACGCAATGGAATGCCACAAAATATAATATATATAGAAGCGCAAAACATTCAAAGTGTTATTCGATAAATGACAGCTGAATGCGCGTGCAAATATTGAAAAGCAAATTAAACATTAAGTCGTACAACGTTCATTGTAGATTTGAGCATATAGAGGAATGAACCCAATTCCCTGCACATAAGTTTATACGTATAGAAATTGAAAACAAAACTCATGCATATTAACGAAAATAAACACAAAAAACAAACTATATATATAAATACTTTTATAATAAATCGAAGAGAAAAACCATACATAATACTTAAACAACAGAACATAATGAAATCCACACAATTCATGTTAAGATATAATAAAAACGAATAAATAAAATATTTAATAACAATATAAGAAATACGTTACAATTAAGTAGCTTTTTACAACACTGTTTCTACACTTAAAGCACTGCAAATAATGTGGTGGCTTTTCGATATGTTGGCTACCGTTATCGAAAGCTCATATTAATAAGTTAGTTATCGACGTAAATACTAAGAATAATAATAATGGAAGCAAGCGCAACGTTTACGGGCGATGTGGATAAAACACAGATACCGCCGTTGAACCAAAAGCGCATTCTTGCCTTTGTTAATCACTTTTTAATTAGCACCTGCACATTTCTCAATGAATTCGCCTTGAATTGCGAGACTAAATTCGTGCGAATGGAACGACAGCTGCAAAGAACTGAAGCAGCTTTAATAATTCTAGAGGCTAAATTAGCTTCAATACCGGTAGATAATGAAGCAGATAATTCCAGCACGCCTCAAGTAAACATTGAAGCGACAATCTCTGACGAAATCGATAAGCCAGCGGCGGAAGAGCCCACCGAAGTTGAAGTAAAAGGCGTGAAGGTCTGCGAAGACATCCATTATAAGAAATTCTTTAAAATGCTGCACGTGGGCGTGCCAGCGCCTGCTGTTAAAATAAAAATGCAAACCGAGGGTCTGGACCCACATTTGCTGGAGTAAGTAGCATCATATGACGCACGTCTCTAGATAACTAACAATGAATTTGCAGCAAACCCGACTTTATGCTGGAGGATGGCGTGCTGGAATAACGTCTGCACCTTTAGAGAGCACATATTGTGATATAGCATACGGAATGCTACACTTTTAAATGAAAACATTTGCTTAAATTTACTTCTACAATTTGTTTTATTTTCCCACTTGTTGCACAGCCAGTTGAAACGCTTACAAAGCGCTCGGCCGGGCAAGGCAAAAGCAGTCGATCAAACAACTTAAAAACACTTCATTATCAAAAGGTAGCGGGCGATTATTAGTGAATCCATGACGAAGCTGGACACGCTTAGAACTGAATCATCTGTCCCTTGCGCTTCTTGTCACCACCCAGCTCGAAGTGCTTGCAACGCTTCAGGGGTGTCTGCTTGCGGTATTTGCATTCAGTGCACTCCATACGCAGCACAATTTTCTTGGTGGTCTTAGCCTGGTAACGAAAAAAACGGGCCACATATTAGTACAAGTTAAATTATTATCCTAATGTGTCTACAAAACGTATTTAATATTTGTTTGATGGTGCCAGAGCTTTATGCGCCCAGACGGGGGATGCATAGCTTAGATTTAGTCCGCCCTTAGGCAGCATCAAAAATTTACTTTTGCACTTATGTCCCAACGAAAAGCTGAGTGCTTTATGAGCGCAGCAATTCAGTTCTACTGGAAGTGCCATATTGTTTATCTTAAATATTGTATGTTGGTGCCGGCTCAGCATTATGCGCCTATAAAAAGGCTACATAGCTGTAATTAGATAGATGTGATACAGCAACAACAATTTACTTTTGCACTTATGTCCCAACGAAAAGCTTAGTGCTTTATGAGCGCAGCAATTCAGTTCTACTGGACGTGCCATATTGTTTATCTTAAATATTGTATGTTGGTGCCGGCTCAGCATTATGCGCCTATAGAAAGGCTACATAGCTGTAATTAGATAGATGTGATGCAGCAACAACAATTTACTTTTGCACTTATGTCCCAACGAAAAGCTTAGTGCTTTATGAGCGCAGCAATTCAGTTCTACTGGACGTGCCATATTGTTTATCTTAATTATTGTATGTTGGTGCCGGCTCAGCATTATGCGCCTATAGAAAGGCTACATAGCTGTAATAAGATAGATGTGATGCAGCAACAACAATTTACTTTTGCACTTATGTCCCAACGAAAAGCTTAGTGCTTTATGAGCGCAGCAATTCAGTTCTACTGGACGTGCCAAAAATTTGTTTAAAGCCATCTTTGCGAGCTTACCTTCTTCCTGAAGATGGGCTTGGTCTGGCCACCGAAACCTTGCTGTTTTCTGTCGTAACGTCTTCTGCCCTGAGCACCCTTGCGCTCCTTGGACTTCTTGTACTGCGTTACCTTGTGCAGCTTGTGCACCTTGCACTTTTTGCAGAAAGTGCGACGTTGTTTCGGTACATTCACCTATAATATTACAAGAAATATATTGATTATTATTTGCTCATTACAGCCTTTTACACAATTTGCCGCCATCACAGACTGGAGACGCAAACACAAAAGTTTGAAACGCAAGCAGAACGCATTTAAAGTACGCACATTCGGTTAATATTGCCACCAAATCACAGAAAACATTGTGTTGTGCAATATTTAATCATTTGTTTTACATTTTGAAAGCTGTAAACGCGGATGCTTGTTGATTTTCGTTAAGGCCACTCAGAACACCTACCATCTTGAATAGGAAAGAAAACCCAAAAAGACGGAATTAGAGATGTGCAATAGTTATGTGTCGCTGTAGATGGCAAAATTCAGTGTTGCCACACTTTGACACTCACCACGATTTCTGACAGTCACTCTGGGAAAAAGTGGTGATAAATTTTGCCCATCACTAATTGGTAAAATTAAACAAAAAAAAAAAGAAGCAGTTCTGCACATCAAAAAAATAGCTGAGAAAATAATAACTTTTTCAGCGGTAGACGAGTTTCCTGGTGGACAACGGCCTTGTGCCAGAGTTGTGTGCAATGTAAGAAGAGTGGAAAACATGCAGCACCACAATTGCAACCGGATAAACACAATACAAACGGATGTGCCCGACATTGTGTTAACACAATTAGCATAAAAATGAGATTGGGCTGCGAATGCGAGAGTGTAATTAAAATGCAAAGAATGTACGCACTGCTGCCAACCTTGACATTTTGGTTAATCTGCTTTCAATTGCCACTACAATCGGAACAGCTGCACATAACAGCTCCATGCGATCGCAGTCGCAAGGTGTTCACCGAGCCCTTCGGTGAAATAAGCGACGGGCCCTCTGGCTACAATTACACCCAGGACTCGCACTGTGAATGGCTGATAAAAGCGAAAAATGACAGTCAATTTATAACACTAACATTCCATAGTATGGGCACCGAGTGCTCCTATGATTATATCTATGTATACGATGGCGATTCCTTTAACTCGACCCTGTTAGGTAGCTTCAGTGGACGCACCCAACCGCAGAAACTGGTTGCACGCAGCGGTAGTGTAAGTAGCATGGAATTCCCCTCCTTGTTGTTCAATACTAATTCGATTATTTCCTTAACAGATGCTCATACTCATGTACAGTGATACGAACTATGTGCTCGATGGCTTTCGTGCTTCCTACTACATATCAAATTGCCTGAACAATTGCCACAATCATGGCAAGTGTGTGGGCCATCAGTGCGTGTGTCATGGCGAATGGGTGGGGCCCGACTGTGAGGATGAGGCGTGCCCCCAGAAATGCGGCGAGCATCAGGGCCGGGGCAAGTGCCAGAAGAGCATCTGTCATTGCTCCAACGGCTACAGCGGACGCCTATGCGATTTGAGCGATAATCCACCGGGCAGCAGCTGGCGTTGGCTGGCCACCGATGCCGAGGGCATGACGCCCCGGGCCGCACACACGGCCGTCTACATGGAGGACGAGGATGCGCTCTATGTCTTTGGTGGCTATGATCTGAACAATGTCATTAGCACGTTGCAGGTAAGTCAGATAACATAAGCTTTATGGAGCAAGAATTTAGTGCGAATATCTAATCGAACTGCATTTATTGCTTGCAGATATATCGCTTCAGTAGCAGTCAATGGGAGGATGAGTGGGGCCTAGCGCTGCAGAGTCGCCGTCATTTTTATCATCCGCACAAGATTGATCATACGCTGCTGAAGGCGGTGCTGGAGCACAAGAACGAGGACGAGGCCAAGCTGTGGGGCCTGACCAGCGATGTGAGCTTCTTTCGCAACATACTCTACACGCTGGCCGAGTCGAATTTGCATCAGCGACGGACGCGCTCCTCGCTGCCTCTGACCACGGTAAATGCCAACTCAACAGATGAGGAGCTTACGGAGTATCTGGTGGATATATTCGAGGAGGTGACGGATCAACAGCCGCACGGACGTTACGGGCATGCTGCAGATCGTGTGCCTGGCGGCTTTGTCATCTATGGCGGCAAGCATGCCAATGGCAGCTTCTACAATGATCTCTGGCAATATAATAATACGGAAAGCGGCGCAAAATGGAAGCAAATGGCTGTCAATTCAGAGCTGCAGCCGCCGGCGCTGGCACGGCACACCCTCACCACGGCTGCCGATTACCTGTACTTGTTTGGCGGGAGCGTGGAGTCGGGTGAATTTTCCTCCAGCATTTATCGCATACGACTTCCGCTCAGCGAGGACTCTCAGTGGCAGCTGGTGCAGCCGCGTGGCGGCAAGACCTTGGATGTGCGCCTCGCCGCACACTCCACGGTTTACTATGGTGCCACCAATTCGCTGATTGTTTTCGGCGGCATTATGACCAGTTTGGCACGCTTCTCGAAGCTATCGGATCGCATTTATGCCTTTCAGCTGGACCAGCAGCATTGGACCGAAATACTGTATCCGCGCACGGCCCTGCGCGACACGAACATTCCGCGGGAGCGCGCCTTTCATACGGCAACCATATCGGGCAATTATATGATCGTATTTGGCGGCTATACGCATCGCCATAACAAGGACGAGATCTGCTATGATAATCAAATGTATTGGTATCATCTGAGCTGTCACATCTGGATCAACCAGGTGGTCTCCGCCGACGACAGTCTGTATCCGAAGCATCAGGGCGTGTTCGCCCACGCGGCTGCACTGCGTCGCAATCACACGCTTCTAATTGTGGGCGGCTATCATGGGAATGTGAACGCGGATCTGTTTGCCTATGAGCTGCCGCAGGTGCTGCGCGTCGAGAATCCCCTCTACAATCACAATCCGGAAATGGCCTGTCGTTTGCACGCCTCACACACAGCTTGTCTCTCGAATCCGGAATGCGGCTGGTGCTCGGCGGACAGCAGCTGCTACGGCCGCACAATTGGCGCCAATTGCACCACCAATCTGCAGACCACCCGCTGTCCTGGCATCTGTCCCTCGCTGGGCGATTGCCATGCCTGTCTGGTGCATGGCACCCAGTGGGGCGGCGGCAATGGCGCTGCCTTCTCCGTGGCCAGCAAGCTGGGCCTCAACGAGTGCACGTGGTGTGTGCAGAATGCGCGCTGTCATCATCGCGACGATAACTATGGGATCTGCGGCGACAGCTCCGGCTGGTGGGGCGAGCAGGGCACCGAAATACGCCAGCCAGATATGTGCACGCGAAACGATCGTCGTCCCGGCTTGACCTACATCAAATACAATTATCCTGTTAACTTTACCATGCCCGATTATGTGGGCATTGTGAATGCCACCATGGTGGACTTTGCCTCGCCGCCGCCCACAGCCTACTTTGAGCAGCGGCAAGAGGGTGAAATGCTGGCTCGCCTGCTCGGCTTTGTGCGTCCGCTGCAGCAATGGAACAACAACAACTCGGCCATACAGGTCTGCAGCAGCTACTCTTCGGCGGTGCTGCGCGTCGGCCTCGGCATGAATCTGGATATGCTTGACAATGTCTCCAGCCAAAGCTCAAATCAATCCTATTGCAGCAATGTCCAGCTGCCCAGCACGGAACAGCCGTTCCTCATCGATTTCCAGGTGAGAAGTGAAGACCAATTAAGGCAAATTAAAGAAAGCAGCAAATATAATTTATTTATACAAATTTTGGTATCAAATCCTAAGCTAATCCCTGCCTTTTTCTATCCTATTTAAGGCCCGTCGTCGCATTGGTCAGAACAACATTTATAACACGTATCAGAAGACCAAAATGGAGCTGCAGCATTTGTATAACGGTCAGCTGAATGCGTTTACGTTCGAGTACCTGGAGCCGTATTATTCGGGCGATTGTACACATTATAGCAACTGTCTGCACTGCCTGACAGATGCCTCCTGTTCCTGGTGTCCACTGACCAGCAAATGTCATCTGAAGTCCGTTAACGAGAGCGCCGTTTGTGTGGCCCACGATCCGGAGCACGGCAGCCACTGGGCCTATCTGATCAGCCAGCCAACGCAGTGTGCCAACTGTTCCAACTATGTGACATGTCGCGCCTGCGTCTCCACGCCAGGCAACGGCGAGTGCGAGTGGTGGCTGGACGATGCGCGCTGCGGACGCATTGGCAAATCCAACAGCAGTGTGCGCGCCCTTGCCCAGTGTCCGCGACCGTGTCGCGAGCGTCGGGGCTGCGATCAGTGTCTGGGCGAGCGCGGGCGCTGTGTCTGGTGCGAGGCGAGCGCCCAGTGCTTCAGCTTTGCCGTCTACACCAGCGAGTATCAGTTCGGCATGTGCCGCGAATGGATCGACAAGGTGACCACGCCGCCAACAGCTGCAGCGGGAGCATTGGGAGCAACAGCAGCAACAGGCTCCTCTGCCACACCAACGACCACCTTGCTTATGCATCCGGCGCCAGCGCTGCGCTCGCTGCAGCAGTGCAAATCCTGCGAGCGTCATCGCAATTGCACCTCCTGTCTGCGCACGCTGAGCTGCGGCTGGTGCTTCGATCGGGACAATCCCATCGAGGGCATCTGCATGCAGGGCGACTTTAGCTATAGCGCCGGCAACTGTTCGCTGGCGCTGAACAGCAGCTCGCAGCACGATGCCGAGTGGGCCTATGCCCAGTGTCCGGATGTGGACGAGTGCGGTCTTGGACTGCACGACTGCCACAAGGAGGCCAAGTGCACGAATACCCAGGGCAGCTACAATTGCCATTGCCGGCGCGGCTATGTGGGCGACGGACGCTTCAGCTGTGTGCGCACCTGCTTCGAGTTCTGCCAGCACGGCTACTGCTCCGGCGCGCCGGACTACAGCTGCAAATGCGACCTGGGCTGGACGGGCCCCGACTGCGGCATCAGCTGCGGCTGCAACAATCATTCCACCTGCATGGATCGTGTGGGCAAATGCGACCAGTGCCAGGCCTGGACCGAGGGCGAGCGCTGCGAACGCTGTCGCCAGGGCAGCTACGGCAATGCCACCGCCAACGTTGGCTGCCATCCCTGCGAGTGCAACGGCCACGGCAATCAGGATCTGGTAAGCAATAGATCAAGCTATATATAGTCTATATACTCACTCCTCCTCCATTTACAGGGCATCTGCAATGTGAGCCACGGCGAATGCTTCTGCAAGGATAACACACAGGGCCTCAAGTGCGATAACTGTGCGCCGGGCTATTACGGCGATCCGCGTGACGGCGGCCAGTGTTATTATCAGTGCGAATCCCGCGGCATTCTGACCAGCATTGGACGCAGCGCCATCGGCTCCTATCAGTCGTATCGTTCGCCCTGGGGCGCCAGTTTGGAGGTGCGCGAATGCCTCTGGATATTGCAGCCAAAGACGTTGCAGGCGGAGAAGTCACTGCTGCAACTGGAATTCCAATGGAACAGCCTGGTCATGGACTGTGACGAGAATGCCGTCTACATCTACGACAGCCTGCCGGATCTGACGGGCGCCGCACAACAGAACCAGCTGCTGGCCGTCGTCTGCGAGCCGTACAGCGCGGCCCGCATCATCGAGGCACGGTCCAGCCACGTGACCGTCTACTATAAACAGGGCAGCGAGCGGCGACACTTTGGCTTCAATGCGCTGTACTCGGTGAAGAATTGCGTGGCGGGCAGCTGCCTGCATCCGCACATCTGCGATGTCCAGCAGCGCTGCGTCTGCCCCGCCGGCTATGTGGGCGCGCGCTGCGAGATCGAGATCTGTCCGAGCAATTGCCATGCCAAGCGGCTGCAGGGCTATTGCGACACGGAATACGGACGTTGCATATGCAGCAACAACAACTATGCTGGCGCCGATTGCGGCACTTTGGTGCAGCGGAATCACCTGGTGATGACGGAGCTGTTCAACACGCAGCTGCTGAGCGAGGCACTGGAGCATCTGCGCAAGACTATACCACGTTTTGGTCACTCGGTTAATGCGGATCGACGCGGCTCGCTGTGGATGTTTGGCGGCTATTCGCCCAGTCACGGGCCGCTCAATGATTTCCGTCAGTTTGACACGAAGAACGGCACCTGGCTGCAGGTCACCGTGGAGTCATCCACGCCCGAGGATCGTATGCCGCTCGGACGTTACTTTCACGCCGCCGAGATCTATGTGAAGAAGCAGAACATTTATATTTATGGCGGCATCGGCGCCAATTCGCGTCTGCTCTCCGACTTTTGGCAGTTCTCCATACAGAACCAGCGCTGGCATCAAATCGAGATGGATCCCGCGGCCCAGACGGAGTCGCCCACAGCGCTGGCCGGGCACACCCTAACCCATATACGTTATCAGGAGCGCGAGTCCCTGCTGCTTGTGGGCGGCCTGAGCTTGAACAAGTCCCGCCCCCTGGAGCTGTGGGAGTTCAACTTGGACAGCGGTCGCTGGCAGCAGCTGGCGGCGATGGGCGCACGCCTGCCGGTGCTTTTCGGGCACAGCGCCGTGTACCATGTGGAGACGCACAGCGTCTACGTTTTTGGCGGCTATGCGGCAGGCGAGGCGCAGAGCAGACTGTACGCCCTGGATTTGACAAAGCTCAGCTGGACGGAGCTGCCCACGTTTAGGGAGCTGAATTCACCCGCCTCGCTGCTGCCGCGTGCGCGCTATTTCCATTCGGCCGTCACCACGGAGCACTACATGGTCGTCTATGGCGGCCGGACGAGTCCCTATAATGCCACAGATGTGCTCATCGCCTATGTGTTTGCGTGCAATCAGTGGGTGCGCCTGACGGACGATGTCCAGCTTATCGGACGCCTGCCGGTGGCCAGCTATGCGGAGGACATGACCATCGATGCGGACAGTGGTACGATCTATGTAATTGGCGGCTGGGATGGCAGCGCCACACAGAGTCATGTGACCCGGATCAATATGCCCGAGGACATTTGCCAGCTGTGGAGCGGCGGCAAGTCCATGTGCCGCCATTATATGGGCTGCAGCTACTGCACCGTCCAGAGCACCTACAGCAACAGTTCGCATTGCTTCACCCAGGGCCGGGCGCCGTGCGCCAACTACAATGGCACGCTGATCATCAACAACGGTCCCGCCTGCAACGATGTGTGGCTCTCGAGTCGCAATTGCTCCAGCTTTGGCAGCTGCAGCGCCTGCCTGGCCGCCTGGCCCATACACCAGGAGCTGACCCCGGTCTGTCAGTGGTGCGACGAGTGCGGCATTCGTGGACGTTGCGTGCCCGCCGGCGTGGATTGCGCGCGGAACAGCGCCTGGTGTCCCAAGGAGCTGAGCGTCGGCGTGCTCGGACTGTGTCCCCTGCCCCAGTGCCATCAGCTGGGCTGCGAGGCGTGCATGCTGCACAGCGAGCAGTGCCATTGGGCGCGCAACGAACTGGGCCACGTGGAGTGCATTGCCCGCGAGCTGGTCGAGAAGAATGCGTATCGCCTGGTCGAACAGTGTCCGCCCGCCTGTCACACGCACACCAATTGCAGCAGCTGTTTGCAGTCCGCGCCGGATGCGTTTGCCTCCACGGATTGCAAATGGTCGACCATGTTGAATGCATGCTTGTCGCCCAGCGCGCAGCCGTTGCTCTGTGCCGGCGGCGTTTGTGGCCTGGTGCTGGAAGCTAGCGAGCTGGAACGTTGTCCCGAACCGTGTCATGTGTATACCCAGTGCTCCAGCTGTCTGGAGCATGCCCATTGCGGCTGGTGTGCCCGCGAGGGCTTCAATGGCGATGGCATCTGCACGGAGGGTGCACTCGAGCACCGGCAGGAGCATCCCTCCGGCTCCACTTGCGATTTAATCTACAGCAGCTGGCGCAACGATTCCCAGCTAACCCATGCGGATGTCGTCAGTTGGCATTATGTGCAATGCCCGGCGGAGAATGAGTGCGAGAATGGACACCATAATTGTGATGCCGTCTCCGAGCAGTGCATTGACCTGGACACGCCCACCCTGGGCTATAAGTGCGTCTGTGCCGCCGGCTATCGCGAGGAGCAGAACAGCTGTCTCCCGGTCTGCTCGCAGGGCTGCGTACGGGGCAACTGCATCCGGCCGAACGAATGCAAATGCGACTTTGGCTATGTGGGCGAGAACTGCAGCATCCAGTGCCTGTGCAACGGGCATTCCAACTGCGAGTCGAGCAGCCGGCTGGACATATGCCTGAAGTGCCACAACAACACGATGGGCGAGCAGTGCGAGAAGTGCCAGCCCCTGTTTGTGGGCAATCCGCGCGAGGGTCACGCCTGCCAGCCCTGCCTGGAGTATTGCCATGGCCATTCGGACGTGTGTGTGGCCTACGATGCGGATCCGGCTGTCTTCAATATGACACACTCCGAGCTGGAGCGCATCCTGCCCGAGGGACCCGCCCACAATGCCACCTGCCTGCGCTGTGCCAACAACACAGCCGGCGATCGTTGCGACAGCTGCCTGTTGGGCTATTTCCGCGGCAGCGAGGATCTGCACAAGCAGTGCCGTCCCTGCCAGTGCCATGGACACGGCAATGTCTGTGATGCCGTCACGGGCGAGAAGTGCAACTGCGCCAACAATACGGAAAGCGATGCCACCTGCACGGCCGGCGGTGGCAAGAACTCGGCCCAGCTCTGCTGGAGCGTCCAATGCTCCAAGTGCCGCGACTCGTATGCCGGCAATCCCACCGATGGACACCAGTGCTACAAGCAAATTACGGTCGAGTCGCGCATGTGCTTCGATGCCAAGCCAATAGGTGAGGAGGCTCTCCGAGTTGCGAGTTGCGAATTCCGAGATTTCTTAATCAATTTCTTTCCCTTTCCTCCACAGAGGAATGCAAATCGAAGCCGGCGGCGTTGAAGCCCGGCCAGACGGTGTTCTTTGTCATCCAGCCACGCTTCATGAACGTGGACATACGCATCATTATTGATGTTACCCAAGGCGAACTGGATGTGTTCATGTCGCCGCAGGATGATTCGTTTATTGTCGAAACGAATGAGACGACGGGCTTTCACGAAATCTTCCTGGACAATCGCTACAATTGGGGGCCCAAAACGAAGCGCGAACATCCGCTGAACGTGGCCCTGCCCCGCCACGACAATGTGACGCTGCAGAAGCTGTTCGCGCCGGAACGACGCACTGGCACGAGCAGCGCTGGCCTCGGGATGGGCCTTGGCAGCAGCAGCAGCAGCGGCAGCAGCAGCTTCTATGTGCCGCAGCTGCACGACTGCCGCAGCCATGGCGGGCACAGCTTTGTGGTACAGGATCAGTACGCCAAGGATCTGAGCACACACGTGACACTCAATCAGTGCAATACGCTGTTGCGTTTGTTTGGACTAAGGAATCGTCTGGTGTTGACGCTGCCGCAGCATGCCCACAATTTGAGTGCGACGCGTTTCTTTATTGCTTTGCGCGCCAGATCCGGACCGGAGCCGAGCTATGGCTCTGTGGTGTTTCGTCAGGATCAGCTGCACATCGATCTCTTTGTGTTCTTTTCCGTATTCTTCTCCTGCTTCTTTCTCTTTCTGGCCCTGTGCGTCATCGTCTGGAAGGTAAAACAGGCCGCGGATTTGCGTCGCGCTCGCCGCCAGCATGTTGTCGA
This sequence comes from Drosophila montana, assembly GCF_035044405.1. NCBI lineage: Eukaryota > Metazoa > Arthropoda > Insecta > Diptera > Drosophilidae > Drosophila > Drosophila montana. The sequence goes on along the minus strand of NW_026996359.1, from coordinate 87,915 downwards.
GATGCTGCACCTGGCCAAGCGTCCGTTTGCCCAGATCTTTTTGGCCTCCGCCAGCCTGGACATGGACAACAGTCCACCGGCCACGTCTGCCACCACCACGCGCCACATGCGCCAGCGTGCACGCCAGGCGCTGCTTCTGCAGCAGCAACAGCATCTCCAGAGCGAAACCCAGCTGCACAACCAGCCGACACACAACACGAGCAGCACCCAAACCCACTCCAGTCACACCCACTCCAGCCACAGCCACACCCACTCGAGCCATACCCACTCGAGCCACACTCACTCGAGCCACGGCCACTCGAGCCACTTGAGAAGCAGCTCGCGTCCGGTACAGGCCACGGAAATCATGCTGGTGGCCATTGAGCCGACCAACGATAATCTCGCCGCGGTGGGCACCGTTTTTGTCAGCCTGCCCGGCCGCTCCAAGGCGCCGCTCAGCATTGCGCTCGGCTCCACCCTGATATCCTATCCGCGCCAATATCCGATCAATGCGCGCCACTTTATGCGCACCCAGCGTCATCATCAGGTCTAAGGGGCTCCAAACTCTCAACTCTCAACTCTGGTAAATCAGACGCAAAATGTAAGTGTTAATCTATCGTAAATCCCGCCCCGTCCCCGCCGTTCCCCTTCAGCCCCATATGCAGCAGCACTAGTGAATTATATATATATATATATGTACCCGCATATATATATTACAGATAATATATATAAATATGATATATATATCTATAATTAATATACATATGTGTACTTGTGGCATTGTACGCATAGATTAGGCAATTTTTTTGTACATAACGTTTAGCTAACGACAAAATAATACTTAAAAACTAAAAGATCTGAAGCGAAAAAAACAATTTAGAGCAGCTTCTAAAGGAACAAAACCAAGTGAAAAAAATCGAAAAGCAAAACAATTTCACACATTTATAAACAAAAAGAAATTTAAAAAAAAATGATGCAATGGTCGCTCGCAAATGGAAAAGTTAAGGGTTTCATATGTAGATTTTGCTCGACGCTTAAAATTCTCAACAAGTTAAAGCGACGGCAAAGAGACAAAGTCTGCTGATTTTAGAACCGAGAGGTTCTATAAACACAACCCGCTCACTTTTTCATCTAAAGCAAATGCATTTGCTCCGATATGAAAGGACTCTTAAATGCATTTAACAATAAAAAGAAAACCGATTCTAATTTCTAGCAAAATTCCAATTACTGAAAGTCTTTGTCAGCGTGCGACCATTGTCTGCTCTTTGGACTATAAAAAGATCAAACGGGAATTTAAACTATATCTTAAGTCTTAAGTTAAGTATTTGTGTATTGTCAATTTGATAGGGAAAAGCAAAAACTATTGTGTCGTGCATTTCTTTTGTTCAATTGAACGCACATCAACTTTTAGCAGCCATAAACAAACAAACAAAGAGCAAACTACAGTATAGATAAATGATAAAAGATAATAACAATTAACAACAGATACGTATTATATGTGTGCATGAATGTATTTACTACTAAATGTGTCCCCCCCCCCCCCCCCCCCCGCCCAGTTCCCAGTTTGGTGAAACATTTAAACGAATACGAAAACGAATCTCTAACTATGATATTTTCTATGCTATTGGTTTAAGGTATTACGATTATTTCTTGTATAAAGAGTATTATGTTATTCTGTTTTTTTTTTTTTGTTTTTTGTATATGTATTTCTTTCTTTCTCTCTCGGTTGATGGTTGGCATTTGCTCAATTTAGTTTAATTTAACGACAGCTCTCGCACTTTTTGCACCTACGTACCTATATATTAATTTAAGCATACAATAAAACAAACAAAACTATGTATTTATGTACTACGTACTACCCCAGCGCTCTCTCTACTATACACTCGTTATGTTTAAACACAACAACAACATAAACGACTATCGAACAAAACATTATCTCAGTGATTCTATATTTTCACCTCGAAAACACACTTAGATACTCTTATCAAAACAAAAAACACTCGAGTGACCAAAAGGTTGTAACAAATTTTTCGCTTTAAATTATAGCTCTCTCCTTATTTTTACATATTTTTTTTGTAATATTGTTATTTAAATTACAGTAGTCGCAGAGTAGAGCCTAATTTCATAAATATTCCAATTTCTAGAAGTCTCATTTTGCCAGAAAAAAAATTTAATTTTAATGAATTAAATTATTCATGCAATTTTAATAACTTTTTTAGACCAATTTAATGGTTTTTTATAAATTAAAATTTATAGTTTCTCATAGTAAGAACTTAAAGAAAAATATATAAAAGTTCAATATAATTTTTAAAAGTTCTCTCTCTTCTCGACTACTGTACTTTGTTTTTTATACTTTTGCGTTTAACAAAATTAGCATAAATTTTTAGAACTGAAATTGTAATTAAGTATACGGATTGATATTTACAAACGAATTATTTGGTAGCTGCGTACGTCCCCCCTTTTTGCAATATATATATATATATATAAATAATTGTGTATTATTTTGTATTTATATAACGATTAGTTTTCGTTTTTCGTGTTTCAAAAATAAAGTTATGATAATTCATATGAATAATATGCATAAAGCGTGTGTGCTTTCATTGTGCAAACGAATAATTTTATTTGATTAAATAGTTTTAGGTGATAAATATATAAGTATATGCATATAGATAGATATACGCTTATAAACGGATAGCGGCAGCTAATCCTGATTAGTGTTTAGTTGGGGTATCAATTTCTTTAAATATGATGAGAACTGCATTTGAATCTAACTAGAGCTGGTTGTGGTGGGCAGCGAGCCGAGCACCTCCTCAATGAAGCTGTCCGGCTGCTCGATCAGATCGAATAGACCTAAAAGAAAGAGATATTTATATAATGGAAATCCATGTATTTGTAAAGGCCGCAACTTACCCGCCACATCGCAGAACTCGCCAAATGAGGTGCAGGGCAAAAACTCCTTGGTAAAGGTTTGCAGTATGCGATCCGTATAGTCGAGCATGGCCTCATCATTTTTGCGTATATACTCAAATAGGGATGCGGGCCAGTCCTCCTCCTTGACGGTGCTGACCGTCCTGAAGAGCGTGTTGTACATCAAATCGACCAGCGCCCACATCATAAGGAACGGCTTATATACGCTATACTCTTTGGCCTGTCGATCCGCCGGCGACAGCAGCGCCTTGCACAGCACCGATGGCGATACATGGCGCGCCTGAGCCACAGCCACCAAATGTTTCAAATGCGCCAGCTTGTGCTTGTTCCACAACTCGCGACTGTGCAGGGAGAGGGATATGGTTAGCATGTAGAGTGGTCCGTCCACCTCATAGCCGCACTCCAGCCACTTGTCCGATGGCGCTGACGTTAAATAGTTAAGCAGCGTTTTGCTGTCCCGTGCAGCAGATCGAGAGGAGAGCAGCAAATAGACCGCATAGAAGAGCAGGTAGGGCACAAAGTGCATATTGGATTGGGGGCCACCGCCGCCGGCATCATCATGGAAGCTACGCTCCCAGGCGAAACGCATCAGCAACAGCTTCAGATCGTGCACGCTGCTGGCATAGGAGATGTCGCAACGTTGGGTGCTCTCCTGCATGTAGCTGCTGTGACGGGTCATGCAGCCGGAAAAGGCCGCCTCACCCACAGCCGGACCCCAAAGGGGCAACAGTCCGTTGCAGCGTGTGTTCGCATTTTGCAGGCTGGCGCGTTCCCATTCGTCGCGACCGCGGGTCAACCGTATGGCCGAGGTGTGACAATCCACATGCACCACATTAAAGTGGGTGACGGTGGTGTAGCCGATGGTTTTGCGCGACTTCAGCTCAAACTCCTCGACATTGCAGCGCTTGGTGAACGTATAGATGCCCAGCACCTTTTCCGGCTGGCAGGCGTAGCCCTCGCGACAAATAAAACAGGTGAGGCCCGTCTCGTCGCGCAGCTTCTCGATCTTCTGCAGTATGGAGCCCTTGGCCGTCACCTGGCCCTTCTCGTTGGTGCGCATGCCCAGGGCATCCAGTTGCTTCTCGCGCGTGGCCATCGCCAGGCGTTTCTTTTCGGCACGCGTAAAATCGCGCACCTGTTGAACGCGCGAAGCCGTCGCCGCATCTGTGCTGAGCGCCTCGAGCAGATTCTCGGCCAGACTGCCGACATGCTCGTCACTGGACACCTGCTCCAGGCGATGTATAATCGGTATTATGTCCTTGCTAATGGCCAGCTGTGTGGCCTCATGATGATTGGCCAGGCCGGTGAGGAAGCGCAGAATATACTTCAAGCTCGGACGCGAAATGAACTCCTTCAGCTCATCGGAGTCGGTGCGCAGCAGGGTGGGCTTCACGCACGGCGCGTGCTCCGTGATATAGGCCAAGGCGCGCTCCACAATGCCCAGGCCCACAATATAATCCTTCAGAGTGCCGCCAATGCAGTTGTGCTCGATCTGATTGGTCAGCACGCAGAAAAGTTCCAGCTTAAACTCTTCCTCGGTGGTGCGTTCGTTGTCAAAGCGATTAAAGTCCAGGGTGTGCTAGGAGCAAACAATAAGTAATGATAAATGGGAATAGCTAAAACCTCCTCACCTTGAAATGTTCGCAGAGCAGCGCCATTTTGACCTCGTTGCCGTAGACGAGCGCCGCCAGGACGCGTATAAGATGACGCAGCACGGAAGGATTATTGCGGACATTCGGGCAATCGGTGCAGGAGATCAATGCGCTCACATATTCCGGCCCGCCAAAGGTCAGCGAGAATTGCAGGAAGGAGTCGAGCGTATCACTGGCTGCCTTGGACAAGATGGTCTCCATAATCTCGAGCAGCTGTTCGGTGACGGCCGATTGTATGGAATCGTTTTCCGATTGCAAGCACATTTGCAGCACCTTCAGGAGGGTGTTGATGGCGCCAACCTCCGGCTGGCAGAGCACCTCCTGGCAGCGACGCACCTTCACACAGATGAGGAACAGCTTGAGCAGCACCTGGATGAGTTCACGCTGGCGCGAAATGCGCTGCAGGCTGCCGATGCGCTCCAGCATGACGCGCAGTCCATTGCAATCGGCTAGCACATTGGCCATGCGATACAGCTGCTCGGTGTCGACCTGCTCCTGGCTCTTGTTGTTTAATGTCTCCACGAATTCCTCGGTGGCATCGCCCAACAGTCCGCGCATGCGATAGACAATGCGCATGGCATCACGATCGCCGCCCTCGGCCAGCCACACCTTCTTGTACACATCCTTGACGGGCAGATCCAAGCTAATGATCTTGTTGTTCACCAGCAGCTCCATGCCGTTGTCATCCTCCAGCAGGGCAATCAGTTCGCAGTCGGTGCAGATTTTGTTTTTCACATCGCGCATTAATGGACCGAGGCCCACCTCGCTGGAGGGATACGGATTGCCGAGCATGCGTCCCTGCAGGAAGTCCTCCTGCTGCGGATCTTTCTCCAGCGTCATATAGAACTCGCTCTCATCGTGCTCCTCGGGATGTATTATCGAGTAGAGACGCTCGAATATAAAGACCGGCGTCTTGATGTCATTCATGCGCGTCTTCTCCACCGTATCGATGAGTATCTCCATAAAGGCGCGCGTCTCCTCCTCGGTGCCGCTGGTCATCTCCTCCAGCATTTCCAGCAGCTTCTCCTGGGCATCATCGATCAGACGCGTGCGCTGCACGACCAGACTGCGCAATGCCAAATAGCTCTCCAGCACAGGACCCAACAGACGCGTCTTGTAGGTGCGCCTGATGTTCGGGCACTCGAGGAACAGCCAAAGCAGCTCCACATACTGCCGCAACGCATAGCCCAGCGACAGATCCGAGGACAACGAATGCTCCTCCATGCGATGTATTTTACCAATTTCCACCGCCAGCAGTTGGGAGATTTCGCCGAGGACGCCGCGCAACACCAGATATTGCAGCCAGGGCGTCTCGGTGGCCACACTGCGATACAGGGTCAAGTACTCGGCGCTCGCCTCGCCCGCCTCGCCCACATGCCTGAGGAAGCCGGTGAGCATGTTGAGCGCCTGCTGCTTCCGTTCGCTGGTGCGGCACAGGCCGCTGAGCAGCGAGCAGGCCAGCTGGCGGCCGAAGCGCGAGTTCGCATTGAAGAGCAGCGGCTGTATCCATTTTGCGTTGAATACGAGCGGCTTGATGACCTTCTCCTTGTCCAGCACCTGTTGGCGCCAGCGATGTGCATACTTCTCGCCCAAAAAGGCGGCGCGCACCTCAGCACGTCGCCCGCCCTTGACAGGTGGTGCATCGCCCACCTGCGACTGTTGCTTGTTGCTGTTGTTGTTGCTGCTGATCCGCTGCTGCGGCTGCTGCTGCTGCTTGCCGCCTTCCTGGCGCTGATACTTGTTGGTGGGCATGCGACTGCTCCAGGCGCTGTACTCATGATTGCGATCGGAGCTGAGCCAGGCGCGATAATCGATCGTGTTGCCCTCCAGCAGCTTGATGCTGCACAGCTCCGTGGGACCCAAAGGCTGCTGTGGCTGTTGCTGCTGCTGCTGTTGTTGCTGCTGCTGCTGCTGCTGCTGCTGTTGTTGTTGTTGTTGTTGCTGCTGCGGTTGGTTATTGTTGTTCTTATTGCTCGGCAAAGCGGGGCAAATCAGGTTCTGCATGATGCGCAGGCAGGGATGCAGCACCGAAGTAACAGGACCACGTGGCAAACTATTTGAAGGAAAAGGTAAATATTATTATACAGATAAAATCTTTAGGACTTCAGGCGACCCACCGACAGTTGCTGATAAACAGCTCAAAGATGACCTTCAGCTTGTACTCCCAGCAGACGTCATCCTGGCCGAGCAGCACCTCCAGCAGCGTCATCTCCTGATGCACAGCCGCCTCCAGGCTAATCAAAGGTATAGCGCCCATCAGGGCATTCTTAACACGCGTTGTGACCAGCTGCAGTAGGTGCATGCAGGCCTCGGCATTGTCCTTGGTCAGCACGACGAGCAGATTGCGTACTTCCTCCTGGATTTGAGGCGTGCCACGACGCAAATTGTGCTCGGCCAGCTCGCTGACCAGACCCTGGCTGTAGAGCCCGACGCGACAGTCATAGTTGTAGGCCATGGCGCGCAGCAGAGTGAGGCACTGCTCGGTGGAGGCCAGGGCGCAGCCGTAGCAGCGATTCGTGGTATGATTCGATTCGGCACCCGAGGGCAGACTAACTACCGGCTGATCCTGCTGCTGGCGGTCATAGGCAACCAGTTCGCTGATGGAAAGAGACAATTGAAATGAAGATAATCCTTGGGATTGGATAAAGTGGGAGCTCACCTGCGGCAGGCCTTGACCTTTTGCACAATCTTGCTTAGCTCCTCAAAGCTGGTGCGCGACTCGACGCAGTATTTCTGGGCGAGCAGCTGTATGATCTTGTTCACCTGCGAGGTGCTGTGCACGCTGCCCATATTGTCCTCGACAAGGCGATCGCTGCTGCGATGCTCGGCCACCTTTTGGATGAGCAGCTCGAGCATCTGCTTGTTGGTCAACAGCTGGCGATAGATGCGATCGGCACGCTCCAGCGAGCTATGTATCAGCTGCACAGTCTTGGCGCGATCCTCGGCGGATTCGATGGGATCCACGGCGCAACAGACGCGCGCATACATGCTGAAGTCAAATTTGGCATACTTGCAGAAGCCGCACGAATGGCACAGGAACGGATCCTTCTCGTCGTAGTTGATGGCGCGGCACTTGTGGCATTGGAACACATTCTCGCCGCAGTTGCCACAGACGCCCGGATACGCTGGCACCGCTGCACTGCAGCGTGGACACTGCAAATTCTCGCTGGAACCGCTGACCGTCTCGTAAAAGTCAGCGAACTCGATCATCAGATTGCACGCGGTGATCGGCAGCGGGAAGTCAATCTTCAGCTCCGTCTGGCCCGACTGCAGGGAGACGGAGCGTGCCTTGTGCCAGAGCGCCGGACGATTCTTGAGCTCGACAACGGCCTGAACACTGCGATTGTTGTAGTACACGTTGATGGTGCGCACCATCTTGGAGCGCTTGAGATCGGCAATGCGCACAATTAGCTTCGAAATGGTGTGGCACTGCACGAGCTTGTAGATCATGGTGGTGGTCGTGTATTTGGAGTCCGACTTGACCGAGGGCAGCTTAATATTCGCCATGGGCACCTCCGGATTGTTGCACACCAGACACGGCTCCGATTCCAGGTAGTAGCCGTTCACCTGGCAGGGAAATTGACAAAGATTTGATGAGTATTTATTTGGAATATATTCCTGCCAGCACTCACCTGCAGTATGGACTCCAGCGTGGTATAGATGGGCGCATTGGGATGCTTGCAGAGCAGCTCGTTCTGCTGGCGCAGCACCTCGACTGCACGGGACACAAACTCCGGCAAACGGTCCGTAATGCTGCGCGTGCTAAGCGTCAGATAGCCGAGCAGATCAACAAACTGTGCCGTGCGACGACCATAGCTTGGCACCAGGGGCCACAGATTCCAGAAGATGCTGAGCAGCTTCTCGCGCTGACGCTCGTTCGCATGCTCAAAGAGACCCGTCATGAAGGAGTGCGCCTGCCAGCGCAACTGACTCACATTGTTCTCCAGCAGAAAGATGCGGACAAAGCGTATGATGAGCGCATCGCTGGCATAGCGAAAGATCTGGTGGACAAATGTGCTGCACTGGGCCGGATCAAATTTGGAGTAGTACGCGGTATCCGTATCCTCGCTCTTCTCGCGGTCGCCGCGCAGCTTGCTGCTGGTCGAGGCCTGCTGCGATTGCTGCTGCTGCTGCTGCTTGATGCCGGCCATGGGCTGGGGTATATTGCAGACAGCTGCTTGCAGCAGCTGAATAATGATGGGCGAGACGCCGTCGTCCAGCTGGTAGCAGGCGATCTCCATTAGCATGGCCAGGGCATCCTCGTGGACCACGCAAAACTTTTGCCAATTGCCGGTGCGCATTTGGCTGATCTCCTGGCAGGTGCGCAAATGCTCCGTCAGCTCCACCAGCGCATCGTAGCTGAGCAGCGGCGGATTGGCGTTATACGGAGCGCCGTTCTGCAGGAAAAATAAAATATATATAAAATGCTGCTAATCATCTAAAGAACTGGCACTTACCTTGGTGCTGACAATGCTGCAGACGCGTTTGACCACACGGAAGTGTGCATCCAGCGAATGTCCGTCGCGATACATGCGGAACTTCTCCTTGCTGCCGCAGATGTACATGAGGAGCTTGCGCACCTGGCGACGCAGCAGCGCATTCAGATTGAGCATCATGTACTCGCAGAGCGTAAAGGTCATCGCCTCGCAGAAGCCGCTGTCATAGTTGTCCGGATGGGCGCTGCTCAGGCGCAGAATCTGATACGGCAGACGCACAATAATCTCCGTGAGCAGTGCATCATACGACTCGAATATGTCCGGATAGTTTTTCAAATAATTGTGCGGTATGAGTATCGATATGTCCGGCTTGGGTCCATGCTTGATGGGCTTCAATAGCTGTCCCGCTGTGCCTGCGCCCGTGCCGGACGCATTGCCGCTGGCCGGCTGAGCAACTCCCGTGCCGCCGGCAGCATACGGATCACCGAGCACCTGCTTCCAGTGCACAAGCAGCGTATTGAGCGCCTCCAGGGCATAGACAAAGGCGCCGCTCTTGCTCAGAACATTCGCCGTGGTGCTGGCCACAAACGAGCTGTTGTCCTTGAACTGATGCGGCGGCGATGTGGTACCCGTCTGCTTGGACTTGGTTTTGCCCATCATGACGCCGAACAGCGAGAGCAGCGCCAGACGCACCTCGTTGCCGGGGCACTTGGTCTCCATCTGCAGAAAGTGGAAAGTTCAATTTATGTTGGGATTTATCAAAAGGATTTGCTCTCACCTTGGTGGCTGTGCCACGTTTGCCAATCTCCACGTACTCGACGAGCGCGGCGAGCAGATCCTGCAGCACCTGTTGATCCCGCTCGTTGTTGCCATTCAGATCCGTGGTCAGCATCAGGATGACCTGAATGAGCGGAATAGCCTGCAGGCCATTGCACAGATCAAACGTGCCTAGATGCTCGATGATGCTCTCCAGCACGGCGATTCTGTTGGGGATTGATTAAAGTTAGTTAAGTTAATTTATTAATTCGATTTCTTGACTTACCTCAGATCGTGCAGCTTGCTCAGCTTCTCGTCCTCGTTGATCTCGTTGTCCTCGCTGCTGCTCATGGCGCTGAGTGCTGCGACGCAGCCGCTGCTTGTGCCCGGCTGTTCTTGTTCTTGTTCCTGATCCTTGCTCTGGCGCGGCGGCGAGGCATTCGCATGATCACCAAAGTTGCTGCTGCGCGCCGAGGTGCCGCCAATGCTCTCGACTCCGCTGCCGCCGCTCTCGGAGCCACCGCTGCCCGCCGGTTCGGCGGGCGAGGTGCGCAGCGTGGAGCCATCTGTGGCCACATTGGAGCCCTCATCATCATCGGAGCCGGCTGCATCGCCGCTGGCCGCAGCATTGGCCGTGGCCGCCGCCGCCAGGCGTATGCCCTGCAAATTGGCCAGGCCCTGCTGCAGGGATTGCAGCGCATTCGCATCGCCGCCGTGCTGCTGCAGACTCAGCGCAATGGCAATGTCCATGATGGCCTCGTCGTCGGCGTCTTCGGGCAGGCCGAGCAGTCGCGGAAAGCCGCCGCCCATGAAGGCCTCCAGATTGAGCATCTGCTGCTGTCGTTGCTGCTGCTGCTGATTAACGCCCGCTGCATCCGCATCCAGCAGAGCATCAACGCCAGCGCCAGCGGAGGCATCTACAGCCGCTGCGGCGGCCTCCTCAATTATATCGCTGGCCGCCTGCGAGGCGGCGCCCTGCAAAGCGCTCAAATTGTGGCTGCTGATGGCCGAGGCCGACGGCGTGGGCGTCGAGCAGGCGGGCGGCGTGGTCACAATGGCCACCTTGCGGCGCTTCATGCGCGGACTGAGCAGCAGAATGAGCGCTTCCTTGGCGCTGTGACTAATCACGCTCGCGTCGTGCTTGAGCAGCTCAATGAAGTACTTGGTCATGCGACCCACTTGACTGGCATCGGCCAGCGCAAATCCGTACATAATCTCCACCAGGCAGTGGACAATCGTCTCCGTCTGGCAGAGACCGCGTCGCACAATATTCGTGGGCTCATCCAGCGCCGGCGTCACCTTATGCAGCTCCAGCACCATGGCCATCAGGGCTGGCACAATATCGTAGCTGCACTCGGCGCAGATCTTGGCCAGCGATTGCGGACGGGCGTTGGCAATGCCGCGCACGAGCAGTATCAGGCGATAGAAGGCCTCCGGATCGATTTCCTGCAGCGTGTCCAGCTGCGTCAGTTTCGGCTGCGTTGCCTGCAGCTCGCCGTGCACAAATTGCAGCAGAACGCTATCCTTGTAGGCATGATAGGCACCACGGCTGCCGTACAATGTGGCCAGGACATAGCGTGCCTGTGTCTGCACGGGATTCGGTGTGGGCAGCAGCAGCAAGGCGCTCGCCGTCTTGATGGCCTTCTGGCGCATGGCCAGCGCGACGGCGCCGCCATTGCCGAGTAAATTGAGCGCACAGTCGAGCACCTCCAGCAGATGGGTGCACATGCGATCCAGTTGGGTGATGCTATTGAAGCCTTCGCCGAAATTGGCCGCGCTGGCGGGCAAGGCAACGGCTGCGGCCGTGCTGGCGTTGCCCGCTGTGGCCGGCAGCTCCTCGCTGTCGTCCGGCCAGCCGACCAGCTCCTTGGACTTGCCGTACACCTCGATGCAGTCGAGCAGGGTGACATGCTCCGGATCCTGAGACTTGGCAAAGCACACCTTGAGCAGCTTATCCGACTGCAGCATCTCCTCGCGGGTTAGCGGTATATCGAACCAGCGTGCCCGGCGCACGGGCGTGGCCACCGTGCGTCCCAATATGCTCACGGATTGCGGTGCGCGTTGAGCATCCTGTGTGCCCAGCAGGACGCGTATGCCCACCATAACGACATTGGGATCATTGTTGAGCACCTCCAGCGTAAAGCCATTGGACCGGGTGCTGGCCACGAACATGCCCGTGGAGAAGAGACGTGTCTTCAGCTTTTGCTTGTTGTATATCTGGAGCAGATCGTTGCCGCCAAACTCCACATCGGCCAGCATGTTGCAGTGCTCGAAGAAATCAATGGGGAAAACGGGAACGCCGCCCGATGTCAACTGCTTTTGCTGACCAGCTCCAGCTCCGACTCCAGCAGCACCTGGAGCATTGCCCGAAGCACCGCCACCAGATTTACGTGGCAACTTGTTGGGCTTGCTCGATTTGGGACTCGTGGCGGACAGGGAGCTGCCGCTTTTGGCCAGCAGCGTGGCGGAGTACAGCTGATTGCCCAGCGGCTGGACGCGCGGCGACAGCCAGAAGCTGGTGTGCTCCGGCTGGGCAGAGAAGATGCGCAGGCTGCCGTCCTCGCAGAGCAGCAGCAGCGTGGTCTTCTCGGTGCCGGCCACGGAATGACGTATGCCGACCACGTCCATGATGCGCGACTTGGCCGACTGCGCCTTGATCTCCTGCATGTAGATGAGCTCCGGCGTGAGCATTAATATAATTGGATTATTTGAGGTCTGCATGTTGGCATAGATGAGGCCGGGATGGCCGGCGACCTCGGTCCACTGCACCAGCGGCTGGAGCGGACCCTTCGATGAGGATTTACTAACTGCCGAATTGGTGTCCAGATGATAGATGCCCTTGACGCCCTGATTGACGTTCGTCAGCGGCGAGACAAAGCTGCGACCAGAGGCATAGCTATAGAAGAGTAACTGCAGCGCATGCGAGTAGTAAATGGAGACACCGCCGCCGCCCACCTGCCCGTTGACATCCTTGATATGATGATGGCTCAGCTCCAGCGTATTGGTCACATAAAAGTCACCGTGCACGGCCAGACTCTGTTCGTCCAGGGCCTGGTAATAGATGTAGCCGCTGCTGGCAAATGTCAGCATATAATAGGCGCCCTCCTGGTACATGAAGGTGCAGTCGCGTATTTTGCCCACCGCAACAAGATAATAGTACTTCGGACTGTATGCATCCAGTGCGAGGTCGTAGATCTTCACGTAGTCCGAGGTGACCAGCGCGAGCAGCGTCTGCGAGCCGGGCAGCCAGACGGCCTTCTTGATGTAGTTGCCATTGTCCAGCTGCGGCGTGACCACGATGTGCTCATTGGTGCTGCCGCTGCTCGAGAAGGTCAGCACATGGCATTCCTTGAGGCCGCACACGGCCAGGCAATCCTCATTGCAGGGATTGGCGGCCAGCGAGAGCACGGTGCACGCTATGGGCGCCGAGCTGAGCTGTGTGAGCGTCAGCTTGCGCTTGGAGGCGTCCGCCTGTTTGAGCAGCGCCGACAGCTGCAATATGGTAACCTTGCCCTTCTCATGGGACACGGCCAGCTGCTGGCGTCGGCCATGTGGCGACGACAGGCAGCAGAAGGCGACACGTCGCACAACGCCCGATGAAATGAGATGTTTGATTGTCTGGCCCTGATCGCCCGAGTAGTTCATGCGCACATTCTCGAAGGCGCCCTCCTGGGAGCCCAGCGTGGCGAACATGAGCTGATCCGTGACCTGAAAATAAAGGAAACCAATTAATATTAAACCATCTTTAAATGGTTGCAGGGCACAACATGAAATGCTGGTCAGACTACGCACCTGGAAACTCTGATCCAGCTGATGCAGTCGCTCCAGTGCGGCCGTTGCGCGCTTGTGACAGCCCACAATCGAGTAGAGAGTGCAATTCTCGCGAATCGAGGGCAGCAGCACATCAAAGTACTCGAGAATGCAGCGCACGACGAGCAGCCATTGATCGGGATGCTGCAGTGCCTCGCGATGCGGCTCCAGCAATTTGCCGAGCAGAGCAATGCGCTCGTTGCTCAGCGAATCCTTGCGTACTTGTGTGGGCGGCGATGGACGCTTCTTGCCGGCGGCCAGCAGGCTCATGTGAGCCGAGACATAGCCATCGCGTGCATCGCAGCCGCTGGTGGGCAGACGGCGGCTAAGCGCCTGGCAGGAGCCGTCCTCCTTGGCGCCGCAATCGCAAAAGAAATTGCCGTATTTGGCATAGCTGACATCGTGACCCTTGTGACAGACGCGGGCGCAAACGGAGCAGACGCCTACGGTGTTGATCATGTTGCAGGTGTGGCAATGATACCAATGCTGGTTCATGAACTCCTTTTGGGTCTGCGAGAAGGTGCACAGCTTGTTGTTCAGCGTATCCTCATCGGAGTCGTCCAGCAGCGAATCCTGCTCCTGCTGGTCATCCACCAGCTCGTCGTACAGCTCATCAATGTCCGACTGCAGCTCATCATCCCAGGGCGGCATATGCTGACGGCTGCCCCGATACCCAATGCCCTGCAGCAGCTCGCTGAGGTAGCGCAACAGAGCACTTACATTTTCCGCATGACGCAACTGTTTGTCCGGCAGCTGCAGCTTGGCCAGCTCCAGCCAGAGTAGCGTCGTATTAAACAATGCCACATGGCCGCGTGCGGGCGCTGCATCCGCCAGCGTGATCATAATCTGCAGCACGTCCGCAAAATCGCAGCCATCCTGCGGCGGCGTTATCAACGTTTGTCCCAGCTGCAGCAGCGCCTGGAAAAGCGGCGGCGCCAGCTGAGCAGCTGCCGGCTGATCCCGCACCAGCGATTTGACAAAGCTCAGCAGGAGCGCGCCGTTGCGCGGCTGTGTGCTGGCGCTTGGCTGATCGCAGGCCTGCGAGGAGTCCTCGGACTGATTATTGGGCTGATTTGTGCCCTGCCACAGACTCAGGATCTGCGATGTATTGGGCGCCGCATTGCCTGTGCCCGCGCAGTCATAGTCAATGTCCATGGCATCCAGCTGATCCGATATGCTGGGCATGGCCGAAACGGTGGCCATATTAGTTGGTGTCTGTGCATTGCTGCTCGAGCTGCTCGAGGGCTGCATAATGCTCGTCAAGAGCTTGCAGGAAGCCTCGCAGCTGCTGCTGTTGGCCGCGGCGCCGACCACATTGGGTCCATAGATGATGTGCGCCAGCCAAAGCTTGAGACGCGCCACATCCACGCTGGCCAGGCCGGCAAAGCAGTCGACCAGTTCCTCGTGCTGGAAATGGGCATCCGGCTGTGCCGCCTGCTCAAACAGACGCTCCACAAACTGCAGCATCTTGCGGGCATAGCTCAGCGGCAGCGTTGTGCCCGTAAAGGAGAGCAACAGGGTGGTCAAGCTGCCGGCGCGCTGCTCCTTGAAGAAGTGCCGCATGGCCTGGACAGCGGTGGGCACATCCAGCATTTTAATCATGGTCTTGAGCACGGCAAACAACATCGATTCATTGAAGAGTGCGCGCTGCTCCTGTTGCTCAGCAACAGCTCCCGTTGCCGGCGGCTGCTTCAGCTCGGCGGCAAATTCAATCAACATGTCATAACAGTGTCCGATCATGTGCTCGAAGAGCAGCTGCTTGTGCGCCTCGTTGGTCAGGCCGTGCAGAATCTCGCGCAGGCACTGTTCGCTCTGGCTCTGCAGATAATCGGTGCGCATGTCCATCATCGAGGCAATCAGCAGCGGCTTCAGCTGCGTCTCCACATCGCCAATCGCTGTGCAGAAGGGCAGCAGCAGCTCCAGCAGATGCAAAATGGACTTCAAGCAATGCTTCAGCGTGTGCAGCGTGGAGTACGTCGTGGACTTGGTCAGCTCTGTGATGTGCGCATCGATAACGTTCAGCGTGTAGGGTTCCACGGGATGCTGTTTGCCATTGAAGGCTTCGTCGTTGACCAGCAGACATTTGGGCCACTCGTTGGCAATCAGCTGCTTGTCCTCGTTGGGCAACAGCTTGAGGAAGGCCGCGTGCAGCTCCAGCATAATCGCCGGCTTGTCGCTCACCACGGGTACTATCAGATTGAGCGTCTGCTCCGGCGTATTGCTGGACAGCTGCTTCAGCATCTGGGCGCGTACAATATTCGAGATGAGACTGTAGGAGTCCATCAACTTGAGCAGCAGCTCGTTGCTTAGCTGCGTGCGCTCGAGCAGCTCTCCCGGCGTGAGTATGTTGTCCTCCGTGAGCTTCGATTGCTGCTCATCGATGGACTCGCTGGAGGAGTAGAGCTCCGGGTCGGTGGCAGCGCTGGAATTCTCACGCTCGCGACTCTCTGATGTGATGCTGTCGCTGTCGCTCTCCTTGCGCTGCACCTTGAAGCCCTCCTTGTCGGCCCAGGCCACGGCCTGCATGTGGGCAACCAGCGCATCCAAAAGAATCAGATCGGAGAGACGAGGATTTTGTGAAGCTGTAAGACGAAATATTAATATTAATCATGGTGAATATAAAAGATGGTATATCGAATTATTTTCCTGCTTTTAATACCTTTGTTCAGCTGCTTGTTGAACGCCTCCACGCCCAGAATGGTCTGTTTGAGGCTGTAGCGTATGTCGGCGGTGCGATCGCCGACCTGTGCCCACAAGGACTCGGCATACTGTGTGTACATGCCCTGCTTGATCAGACTATTGACCACCAGGTAGTGCGAATAGACCAAGGGGCAGCGTATGCTCCAGAGCAGCGAATGCAGATTGGGCGCACTTTCGGTTTTCAGCGATTCCACATGCGATGTGGACGGCGGCAGGCCGAGCAGCAGTTTCCAGGCAATGCTAAAGCAATACTGCATCGCGCACAGATTGTGCAGGTTGTCCTTGTCCTTGGTGTAGGCGGACATGTCCGTAATGGCCAGTATATCGATGAGTGCATCCACCAGCAATGGATACTTCAGTTTATCGGGCGTGCACAATATGAAATTCCAGGCTAAGCCATCCAATTTGAACTCCTGAGCCCAGTGGGGCTTAGCGGGATCTGCCGTGACCAGCGAGTAAAACGTGGGACGAATGCCTGAAAAGAAAAGGAACTATCAGTGGGAAAGTCTCTTAATTATTAAAGTACTCTTTACTTGAGGTCAGGTCGCCCACAGTGGAGTTCCGGAACTTTTCCTCGATGTCGTGGCGGCAATAGGAGGTCAACTTGGTGCGACTATTTAGAAGATCGGTAATCTTTTGGGTATCCGGCATGCTGCTCACGCTGAACAGATTCCAGCGCACCTGATCGAGCAGTTCAGGAGGCGCATTGTACAGATGCTTCATGAGATACTCCAGGAAGAGCAGCAGACGGGAGAGCAGCATCATCTGGCTATTGCGCACGGTGCGCTCGCCGCTGATGCCGCGACAGACGTCGGCACAGCGGATGACGCCGCCGGCGGTCAGCAGCAAAATGGACTTCTTCTGCATCAGATTGAGCGAGTGGAACAGGAAGAGCAACAGCTGCGCATGTTCAATATTTAAATCCTCGAATTCCGTGTCGCTGGCATTGGCAGCCGAGCAGACGCCATCGACCAGCGTGTTGATCAGACGATGCCAGACGGACAAGCAGGCCGCCTCCTTCTCATGCGTTGGCTTCAGCAACAGGATCTGCACCAGCACCGACAACGTGCTCGGATAGACCTGCAGTGGCCAGCTGTTGGTGTCCGTGGACCAGGGTGAGATCGCCAAGTGCTGCAGCAGATTTGATTGCAGCTGCTCCGAGAGCAACGACGTCGAGATCAAGTTGTGTATATAACGTCCTGCGGCGCCCGAGAAGCGTATCATGGCCGATTGCCAATTGGAGCAGTTGCCCTCACCAGAGCCCCCGCCGCCGCCGCCGCTGTTGCCACCAGCCTCCTGACGCATAACATCACGATCAAAGTCTTTTATAATGTTGGCCATGAGCAGCATTTGCTGATCGCTGACGCCCGCCTTCACATAGCGCTGCATGTAGGCATGACGATTGGCCAAAAATTGATCCAGGAAACAGAAGATGTCTGCAGCCAAGTCCAGATATTCATGTGGCTCGTCCAGCTTGGGCACCAGCGCAGATTTTTGTTCGCCGCTACGCTCCTGGGCATTGGCATTGTCATCGTGCGTTTCCGGCGACAGGGTTTCCTTGAACCAATGCCCCAAATAGCTCTCGCTATCATCCTCCTCTGAATTGTCCGAGCAGGAGAGCGAATCATTGAAATAGGTCGTCGAATCGGAGTAGCTAATCGGTTCGCATTCGGTGCGATCTTTGGTATTGGCGCGCTTCAAGGTGCACGCCTTGCGATAGGCCACAGTTGCCAGGAACGTGAAGAGCTGATGCAACGTGGCCGTGTTCAGAACGCGTACAATACGCTGCAGGGCCGTGTAATTTTGCAGTATATCAAATTGTGCCGGCTCCACGTCCACGCTGGCGCTCTGAGCCGATGCAGTGCCGCAGGCAGATTCAATCTTCAGATCATCTATCAGCTCGGAGAGCAGCTTAATGCTGTGGTTGGCAATGGCCGCATTAAGCTCGCCAAAGCCTTGCTGCACCTTGAACAGATTAACACGCGCTATGGGCGTACTGGGCGTGGCAGTCGGAGTTTCGGTTGCACTGGCAGCAGTTTTCCCCTGTGCCGCTGCGCTGCTGCTGCCAGATGCGCCCATGGCACCTTGGATGCCGCTGATGAGCAACCAGGAGCCGTAGCACAAATGATTCTGATAGACATGCATGCGTGCCGAGGCCCTGAACATCTCGCCGATGCTCGTGTAGATCTCCAGCGCCTTGTTCACAATGGTGCAGGCCTGTTCCTCGAAATCGTCGTGATCCTTGCCGCCGCCAGCTGAAGGATTGCTGTTGCCGCCGCCGCTGCCCTGGCTTGTTGATGCAGCTGCTGGCTGCTGCTTCTGCGATCCGCCGCTGGCCTGGCACATGCTCAGCACACTGGCAGCTATGGAGGTCAGCACAGCATTGTACAACGCCGCAATGCCGCACATCGACAGCTTCTCGATGCGGCTCGGTGTCAGCGGCTGCAGCGCAATCAGCGAATGCGCCTGTCCCAGTATGGACAGATCGGTTAGCATATGTGCCATGGCCGACTTGACGGCGCTGGCTTCCAACTGGGTCAAAGGCAAATACAGCGGCTTGCCGCCCACAATTGTCTCCTGGTATTTGGAGCGATAGCGATTGAGTATAGGCAAGCCCACGCCCACATCGAGCAACGTGTCCACGCCGTTCTGTTCCTGAAAGTACTCGACATTCGCTGCCAAGAGTTGTTCCTGCGAGAGAGAAGATTGTGTTGTGAATGAAAACTTGACAAAATAAAAAAAAAGTGGTATTTGGCGAGCCAGAGATTAAAGATGAGCTGAGAGAGATCATTAGCTCAACTCCTTCTCCTGCTCAATAATATGTGTACTTATATCTAACAATTATAATATCCTCTGCAGGATAAATATGATAAATTGCTTACGGTGCAATCGCTGATCTCTTCGCTCAATGGCACCCAGGTCATTTTGCCGGGCTCTAGAGGCGCCAGCAACTGTTGCAATATAACCGTTGAGAGATCTGAACGCGAACGTTTAATCTCCGATTTGGGCGACTCCTTTTCGGTGCCGGGGCCGCTGCTGGAGACGCTGCTGCTGCTGCCGATGCTCTTGCTGTTGGATTCCGGATGCTTGGCGCTCTTCAGGATCGCTGCCACGGCATTATAGTCGAATTGTGTGGCGCCCGAGCCTGGGGCGACGCTCTCGCGACCCTCGCACAGCATCTTCAGTGCGACCAGCAGCCATTTGATCTCATACACAGACACCTTCGGCAATCTGAAGAGTATGAAACGGATGAGCACCGCGCTGGCATCGTGCAATTGTGATATTTGCGTCTGGCATACTGAGAAAACGAAAATATACAAAGAAAATGCATAAGTACGTATAACAATGCGCGACTAGAAGATATCCTGTACTCAGCTGCGAGCTGCCGTAATAAGTATATATATATATTTATAAATTTTTTTTTATGTATATACTTTTTCACATAACCAATAGGATTCATGGGTGCACCTTAAAACAAAGGCTAACCGCATGAGTCATGCGTTAAAATTGCATATCTCTAGCTAATTCTGGGAAGAAAAAAAATCATTACGAGGGGGGGCGAGGAGGTGGGGATACTTACTTGACTTGATTTGCATGAGCTTATCGGCTGCCAGAGCCGCAAATGCTGTGTAAAATTGTGTGTAATTGCTTTCATCGTCGAAAAATTCATGTTCACTGCAAAAATCCAAATTGGAAATAGAAATTTTATTGGGAAACTTAAAAAGTTTCGTCACAGCAGGTCGCCATATTTAATTTTGCAAGTCACCTTGCAGGCAAATTTTCAACTGCGCCATTTCGCCATCAAATGTAAATTTTAATTATTAATTTTATATGCACTCACCATCTGGTAATCGCTTTTAGTAAATTTGATATTTCATTTTTGTTTAAAGCGCTTGTACGGTTTGATAAAAGTGGTTTTACAACCGAATTCCAATCCGTACCTCCGCTGTGCGCCGACATTTTTTTAACTCTGACGTCCCTTTTTTTTTGCTCGTCTTCTTCTTCTTCAAGTTCGATTGCTTTGCGACTGTCAACGGTGCGCTTGCTTTGGTGCTTGATTTAGCGGTACCTTTGTTGTGGCGTATTCTTTGTTTACGTATGTAACGAAAAAGGGAAGACGTATAATTTTTGGAGAGTTGTGTGTGACACACCTTTCGTGCACAGCCGTTAGTGTTGGTAAAGAGATTTGCAAATTTCCACAAAAATTAAATATTAAATTTATGTAAGTACATTAGATAAAAATCATAACGCGTACAAATAGTATAAATATTCTATTACCTACAAAAATAAATAGGCGACGCATACTTTGTTATTGAAAAATAATAACGTACAATCGCATTGACATTTGTTTCCCCATTTTTCATTGATATGTGAACACTGTTTTATGCTACGCGTGTTTTTGTTTAACTCTAAGAACTGGTCCAGCAGCAATTAAGTTTATTAAATTGAATTAAAAGAAAATGCAATTCCATTTCAAAATTGCCGAACCGGATCCCAATGCGCCAGCCGTCCAAAATACCAGTAATCCCCACAGTACGCTACAGCCGCAACAGCCTGCCGTGCTGACCGAGCCCAAAGATGCACAACACGAAATTAAATTACAGTAAGCTCTCGCTAAGCCAGCTTTCATTTGGCCTGCCGTAACTGTTTACTTGTAGAAATATTGTGGCTACCTTCTCCGTGGACTGTGAACTCGATTTGAAGACCATCAATTCACGGACCCGCAACTCGGAATACACGCCCAAACGCTTTCGCGGCGTCATAATGCGCATGCATTCGCCCCGCTGCACTGCGCTCATCTTTCGCACCGGCAAAGTGATCTGTACGGGCGCCCGCAACGAAATGGAGGCGAACATTGGCTCTCGCAAGTTTGCGCGCATCCTGCAGAAATTGGGATTTCCCGTCAAATTTGTTGATTATAAGCTGCAGAATATTGTGGCCACTGTCGATTTGCGTTTTCCCATACGCTTGGAGAATCTGAATCAGGTGCACGGCCAATTTAGCTCCTATGAGCCGGAAATGTTTCCGGGTCTCATCTATCGCATGGTCAAGCCACGCATTGTCCTGCTCATCTTTGTCAATGGCAAAATTGTGTTTACCGGCGCCAAATCACGCAAGGATATCATGGATTGTCTCGAGGCCATATCCCCAATATTGCTTAGTTTTCGCAAAACTTAGAATTTACTGTTGTTTGCTATAATTAAGGTACTTTATAATATTTTTAAGTTTAAACAGCATTTACCGAACAAGTCAACAAAATAATATATAAATATTTATGACCGTTTTTTGTAAAAAAAAAGAATGTTCCCATTTTCTTTTTCGTTTGCCAACACCCACCAGTGTGACCACACGTTTTTCCGCCATGTTGAAATTCGTTCAAATATTTCGTTAATTTCATTTATTTGAGTTTTTTTCGTTACATAGAAAACGTAAATTACACTTATTTCATTTTGTAGATTCATTTCATTCGCTTACCATAAAGGAGGGACGGAATACTTGATTTTAAGATTCGTTAGCTAGTTGGTACATGGCTATTCTTTGTAGTTTGTATTTAAATATACAAAATCAATATTTAAACAGTTCTTGTCAAAATACAAATACGTATAAAACTTGCTTAAGTTTGGTATTGGTTGGTTTCATTTGCTTATTATTTATTTCGTTTTGTTGTTTGTTTTTGTTTGCATCGTTTAAAACTTAAATCGTATTGGACGGTTGATTTCAACGCTAATCATAATCATTATCTTTTATAATAAAATTTCCAAAAATTGATATGCATGCAGTATCCAAAAATAAAAGGTCACATATATATATATATAGAGAGAGATATTCACTATCGATTTCTAAAATCTAATAAAGGCAATTTGTGATATTTAAAAAGACACATTCTTGTTACATTTCTCGCATAAGGCGGCACTTGAAGCGCCCAGTTTAAATTAAGGCAAACAGGCTTGAGGCTCTGTTCCTGGTCCGAAGGGCATACATATTATATATTATAATATAACTGAACGCTAAAGACTAAATTGCTATATGAATATATATATAATGTTAATGGTTTGTGTACTTCAAAACCAATTTGTCCAATTGGATGCGAATTTTTTTGTTGTTTTTTTTTTGTACATACTTTGAGATTACGATTAAACGCCGAATTACAAAATAATAATATAAATTTAGTTATTGAACACAAAATAAAAACCTCTGGACGGAATGTTAAAAAAAACAAAAGAAAACATCAACTAATAAGCTAATAAGCGACTGCGCATCAAATAAATAAATACGCTAAAGAACAACAGGGAGAAGGACATGGATGCACGCCAGCCCATGTTGTAGATGGAACAGTATGGACACTGCGAACTGCCGCAGACCTCGCAGATATTCAGCAGATATGTTGGCAGCGCGTCGAAAATGGACTCGTTGAAACGCTCTGTTGGAGTAGAAACAAAAAGGCGATTATAAAATGAAGTTTGGAATTAATTGTGGGATTGGCAATTACCGGGCGCATAGTAGTCGTAGATGCGCACGGGCAGATACCGCGACATATTGGCCACGGGATACCAGCGCTCGATGGTGAAGTTGACGCAGATGTCCTCCTGATCCAGCTGTATGGGGGAGAAAACAATTTATTTGTGAGTATTTCATTTGGCTTGGACTTTCCTTGCACTCACATAATCAAAGTAGAAGACAATCTTGCGTTCCAGGTAGCGTGCACGTCGCAAATTGCGCACACGATTGCTCAGCACATAGGTGTCCAGTTTTTGCTGCTGTATCCAGTAGCCGGTGGGTATGGCCACATCCAGCACAGCCATGCCCGAACGCTCCGATTCCTGCAAGTTCACCCAGCTGCAAAGGTTCAAACGCTATGATTATAGTTCTATCAAATGGAGTACTTATCGAGAACTTACTTTTGGCACGCCACGTAGGAGATATGCGACTGATTCCTGCCATGGAATATGGCCTTTGTGTGCAATCCGAACGCTGGCACCGGCGGCTTCGTTTGGAACTTTTCAATATCCACATTGTACTGCACGTGCATCTGGAGTATGGCATAGCCGGCGCCCTTCGCCTGCACCTTGATCGTGCCCCAAGCATCAGGTATCTGTGCATCAGATAATTAAATTGAATAAATGTATATTTGTACTAGCTGGAATTTATCTTTGCAACCCACCTCGATGCTCTGCAGCCTGGCCAAGTTGGTGTCATCGATGTGCAGCTCCTGCGTCTTGCCGCCCTGCGAGGATGCCTCAATTTCGACGCTCAGCGAGGAGACCTCACGAATTCGCGAACGCACCGTATACTCCACCAGAGCACGCAATGCAGCGCTCGTATCCTGCGTGGACGCCCAGCCGCCCTCGTTCAGACGCTGTGCGTTCAGCCAACGGACAATGGGATCGACAAAGAACTCGCGACGTGCCACATAAACGAGCAGCGCATAGGCGGTCGTCTCGATGTTCAGCGAATCGTATTCGTAGGGCAACCGGGGCAGGGAGAACCATTTCTGATTCTCCAGTTTGCGCGGCGGTTGCGGCAGCTCCTGATTGCCCCAATACATAAAGTCGCCAATGGTGCGCGCGTGTTTGCGCAATATACTAAACACATGCTCGGCAATTGGCGAATTGCAGAGCTGGAGCGCGTATGCCGTGATGGCCACATCGTACGGTTCCGGCGTATCCTTGAGGAACTGCATATTGCGCTCGATCCAGGCGACAGCACGTTGCGTCGCCAGCGCCACACGTGAGCCCAGCGTGCCGGACAGATCCTTGACCGTGGCCAGCGTGATGAGCACATGCGAGGTCAGTGTTATATTGCGATTGCGCAAGCTCGTGTAGCTGGCGAAATTGGTGCGGTTGATTTTACGATCCGGCAGCCAGGTGACCTCGTAGAAGGCGCCCTCCGGCGTCTGATGCTGCAGCAGCCAGCGCATGTTCTTCTCAATGATGGTCGCGTCGATCCAAATGAAGTTCTCCCACTCGTAGAACGAGGCCTCCTGGAAGATGCGCAGACAGTAGCTGGTCAGCCAGACCGAGGATGCCGAATTGTTCCAGTCAGAGCGGAAGAGCGAGAAGCTGCCGTCGGCGCGCATAAAGCTCAATTGCCGCTGATAGCCAATGTTCATGTGGTAGAAGGCGTTCTTCTCCAGCGTCTTGTTGCGCTGATTGATCAGACGCATGTACATGATCGTATAGAGATTGGCGGCAAAGCTGAAGGCATTCTGCTCGGCCGACTCCATGGGCAGATACAGCAGCGAGCTGGCGTTGACGGGCATCGTCGGGAATATGGGTCCGACCACGTCGCCCACGACGGAGATGCGTGCCCGATTCGAGCCGTAGACGAAATAACGATCCACCTGGTAGGGTATTTCCGGTGTTTGTGTGATATTGACATGCATATATTCCAGGACATAGGCGCGATTCGACAAATCCAGCAGCACCGACTGATGCCTGTACTGCGGCAGACCGTCCGACTCGACGTGCAGGGTGCGGGTGACGGTGTCTGTGCCCAGCAGCGTGGCCACGTGCAGCGTCACCTCGATCTCGCCCAGCCGTTGCGGCACCACCGGCACATAGACCACCGTCGTGCCCTGTGCATCCAGATAGATGAAGAACTGATGCTCGCCGAAGCTGGTGCGCGGATTGTAGCTGCGCACGATGCCGTCCTCTTCCACGTGCACGAACTTGTAGTTGGGACTGCCGTGCAGCACGACTATCGCCTCAATGGGCGTGGTCATGTAGTTGAAGACGGTGACACGGATGCCCACCTGCTCGCCCTGGCGGCAAACCGACGGCATTTCCACATTGATGAAGAACGGCTGGACGCCGACATACTCCAAGGCGCGGTTGAGCATGCCGAAGCCCTTGGAGGGGCTGACACTGAACGCGCTGACCATCCAATAGGCCGGACGATCCGGCACATCCACATTGAATATATAACGACCGTGCGGCCCGATATTCACGTCCTTCCACAGCCAAACGTTCTCGTAGTGCCGCAGCACGCGATTGAAGCGATATTTGCGATAATTCAAGAGCTCCGTATCGTTGCGGACATGGCAGCCAATCTCGTCCGTGCCATCCTCGCAGTCGAAGAGTCCATCGCAGCGCTTCTCCAGCCGATAGCAGCGTCCGCTCAGGCATTCGCCGTAGCCGAGCGTGCGATTGCAGTTGTCCTGGCGACGCGGCACAAAGCCGTCCGTGAACACAATCAGGCCGCTGTACTCGAACGTGCGATTGGCATCGATGCCAAATGAGGAGGCCGGGAAGTAGACCAGCTCGTCGGGATTGCCCTCGTGCGAGTACCAAATGTGTTTGTATGTGCCGTTCGTTTGCTCATCGAAATTGGACATTTTCGTGATGATCTTGGCGTAGGTCAGCTCGTTGCCCGCCTGCATGGTGTAGAAGGCGCTGTCGATGCCGGAGAGGCCCACATACGAGCCGGGCTCCCCAAAGATGGCCACCTCAACCTTTTCGCCGGTGCGCGCCTTGCGATTGTTAATGTAAACCGTAAAATTATTACGCGAAATGCCATTGACGGGGAACGTGAGAGAATCGGCGACAACTTGACCCTGTTGGGTGATCTTCCAGACGACCAAAGTGGCAACGGGCGCCATCTCGGCGCTGAGGACGACGGCAATGGTGCGTATGCCCTCGATAATGGGTTCGCGGTCATTGATCAATATGACGCCCTTGGACATGATCAGATAGTTGAACTCCTCCAGATAGAAATTGGTGCGTATATGGAAGATGATGTACTCCCCAACAACCGGCTGCTCCGTGCTGGTCGTGATCTTGATGTGCTGATTGCGCGGCGAATAGTGTGAGACGAGCAGCAGCTCGGTTTGGATGCGTTCGCCGCGCGGATCCGCAAAGACCGCCTGCAGACGCATATTCTGGATGCCGTTGAGAAATTCACGGGACTGTGGACGCTCGTCCAGCTGCAGATCGTTGCGTATATCGATTTTGAGCTCCCAGACACCGTCGCTCTGCTGCGACATGTGCAGGCGCTGGGCGGGCCAATCGCGGCGTCCGCCATTGCGACTCTCCACAAAGCCGCTGACCTCCATCAGGCCCTGGCGCAACAGATTCGGATTGATGGGCGAACCGTCGTGATATTCGACGACCAGGTAAGCGGTAAAGGGCATTGCGGGCTTGAAAACCTGCGGCGATTCGCCAAGGAAAGCCACACGCAAACTCGAGTTGTAGACACGGGCCACGGCATAGCCGCTGATGATCTCGTCGTAGAATTTCTCGCCAACGGTGGCCGTGATGAGCACCTCCATGTTGGCCATGTTGGGCACGAGCAGCTCCAGTTCGCGCAGCGGCCATTTGAAGTCGAAGGTGCCGTTGAAGTAGCGCAAAAAGGGCAACGAGTTGCGATAGCTGCTCGTCCAGGAATCGTAGCTGTCCAGCACCTCGGGCTTGCGCACCCAGAATGGCCACTCCTCCACGAACTGATAGTTGCGCTCGACCACATACTGATTGCGATAGAGCAGCTCCTGGGAGAGATCGCCGCCGTCTTGTGGCTGCTGCGGCTGCCCATTGTATTGCTGCTGCGGATTCTGGCTGGGATTATTGTAGCGCCAGCGTTCGTTATACAAATTCATCTGCTCCAGCGGCGAGCGACCCAAGCGGAACTTCTCGTTCAGCACCTGATTGCTGAAGTAGCCAATCGGCCGGATCGTCGCCTTCAGTGTCAGATTGCCGCGCACGGGCAGGCCGCTCGTAAAATTCGCCATCACCCGACCGTAGATATACGGATCCGTGGTGAAGAAATACGCCGGCATCGTGACATTCACTTCGAATCGCGTCTGATAGTATTCCTCGACGCTGAAGTGGCTCTCCTCCTGCTGACCCTGGGCAATCACTCGGATCGTCCATTCTCCAAATGTCGGCTGATCCGATAGCTTGTATTCCAGCGAGACGGAGCCCAGATTCGATTGCCTGAAGAGAGGAGATGTTAGTCAAATCGCAAGCTAAGCATGAAACAGGAAAAGAGGTTCGTCGACTGCGGGGGAGATATATAATTGGATGTAATGTTCATAAGCTGATTATACCATACTAGAATCTGGCCTCAGTTATCGGGATATAGAACTTTTTCCGATATTTATCGATTTGGGAGAATTTTGACGAGCCTAACAATCCTTTGAAATTTAAGATCTAGTTATCGATATTTATCGATAGCCTCAATTATCTCGATATATAACTTTTTCCGATATTTACCGATTTGGGAAAACAGGTTATGTTATGGAAGATCCAACATAAATTCGATTCAATATGCTCGTGTTTCGATGACCCTAACAACCCT
The DNA here is from genome assembly GCF_035044405.1 of Drosophila montana. Taxonomy (NCBI): domain Eukaryota; kingdom Metazoa; phylum Arthropoda; class Insecta; order Diptera; family Drosophilidae; genus Drosophila; species Drosophila montana. Next base: position 60,362 of record NW_026996359.1, on the reverse strand, counting down.
TTGCAATTTAAGATATAGTTATCGATATTTATCGATTTGTGAAAATAACATTAGCTGTCCAAACGTTGCACTGAATGCAATAATTGGCAGATGTATCGCTAGCTCCTATAATCTCACGTCATATATCCGCGCGGGGTAATCGATATCGATATCGATATTTATCGATTTGTGAAAATTTGTAGATATGCCTGGGAGCTGTTTGTGTAATATGAGAACCTGCATGCCAAAATATAAGTTACCAGTTTTAAAAATTTGTTAAGCTACTCAAAAAAGACAGGGTAACCGATACTTATCGATAACATCTAAAATCTAATTACTCGATTTTGTTAAGCCTTTTTGTAAAGGCTTTAATAGGCTGCAACTGGAACTTACCGGGACAGCCAACGCTTGAGAATGTGTTTATTGGGATCCAGCATATAGACATCGATGGCATTATCGAAACCCTTCAGTTCGGTGGTGATGGGAATGGTGCGGAAGCGGATTGTCTCGCCCTGCATATAGAGCGGCTTGTCGGTCTGCACAAAGATGGTCATCGAGCGCTGCGAAAAGTCCAGCCGGGTGTCATTGAGAAACGCAATGCCGCCAAAGACATCCTGATAGAAACCCTCGACGCGAAGTTTATAATCCCCGGTGACACTGGTCGGTGGGATGCGCATGAGCAAGGTCTCCGGCACGCCCTCCTTGACGTCCTTGGAGTCGCCGCTGATCTGAACGCCATCGCACGAGATGCTCGCGTGCACCGTGATCGGATATTTGGCCTGGAGTATGGACACGGATACCTGATAGATGAGGCCGGGCCGGACCATGCGGGAGGCGACAATAAAATAGGTCGGCTCCCGATTGTGCAGCGTCTCCAGAAAACTGGCCTTAACATTGTACGAGGTTTTTCCAAGCTGCAAACTGGGCTCATCGTCGCCAAAGCCGCCCGGGCGCTTGTTATAATCCTCCTGAGCGCCGCCCAGGTTGTTGTAGCTGTAGGTCGGATTCGGACTTTGACTTGGATTCGGGTTGTTATTGTTGAGATTTGGATTGAAATTGGTATTCAAATTGGGATTCAAATTGGGGTTGAGATTCGTTCCGTATTGTGGATTGTTGTCGTATGCCGATGTGGGCTGTGGCTGCAGCGGCTGTTGGGGCTGCTGCTGCTGCGGCTGCTGTGGTTGCACGTTGTAATAGCTGCCATCGTTTTGTGCCGCCACCAAATGCAGCAAGAGCAACGCGTGCAGCATGTGCCACAAGCGTTGCATCCTCAATTTGTGACTGCTGCGCTGCAAGGGAGAACACAGAAAACAAAAACAAGTTGAACTCAATCAATCAGTGCGTAAAGTGAGTGCATCAATTAACAACTTATATCCCGACTGTATATATGCACTATATATAAATAGAGCTGCGACTGCTTTCTGTTGTTCGCCGTGCGTGTTCTACAGGCTCTTGTTTAATCTGCTCGAATGCCTTCCGCGTGCTGTGCAGGCAACCAAAACAGCAACCACTAACATGACAAGGCAGGCCAAGGCAGTCAACACCGACACGACAATACTCTACCAAAAGCCAGCGAACGTAAGACACGTTTGGAAAAAAACAAGAATAACAGAGAGTAACATTTTTGCTACAAACATAATCATGTTATATACAATATTTATTAACATTTGTGACGCGATGTTAGTAACATTTGTGCGTGCTGTAAAACAGTCATAAAAATAATAAGAATAACAGAGATCAACAGTTTTGCCTTTAGCTATCTATAAACATAATCATGTTTAATCCATTTGTGACGTGCTGTTAGTAACATTTGTTCGTGCTATAAAACGGTCATAAATATAATAAGAATAACAGAGGGTAACATTTTGCACTAAGGATGTCTACAAACATAATCATGTTAAATCCACTATTCTTTAACATTTCTGACGCGCTGTTACAAACATTGGTACCTGCTGTTAAACAGCTGTTAGTTTACACAAATGTTTTGTTATCGTGAGCTTAAAAACCACATTTTCCAACACTCAAGCAGCTCTTATCTTTATAGCTTAGAGATGGGAGCATTTCGCATTGGTTAGTGAATGACATGAGGTTAGTGAATATTTAAAACATTTTTTATCTTATGTAATTTTCAATTTTTTCTAACTTCTTTTGGTTAAGCCAACTCTATACTCATGTAGAGCTAGACGCATTCGTGTTTATTTACAATCTATGAGCACGCACGACTTTTCACGAAAGCAAACACGACACGCGCTGAGCTCTAAAGTCCCAATGCACTATGAATACCCTCTGGCAAGGGTAACAAATGAGGGCGCTGCATGAATATTTATAGCGGCCCCACTAGCAGGAGCAATGTACCTACGCGCTAAATTTACAAACGGCATGGATTTAGGCGGCTGACTAGACGCACACACACTCACACACATTGGTGCCACACAACATGCGGCATTTAAATTATGTCAAATTTTAAGTTAAATGTCATTCAAGTGGGCGCGCAATTAGTCTTTGATATGGGATATGTGCCAAAGCGTTTTAAGGCGACAGTTTGGCAACGCCTAAAAAAAAAGAAACAGAAGCCTCTATAATTTACGACACATTCAGCGACATTCAGTGCAGACTGGCCCACTTAAGTCTGTGTGCTTGTTGGCATTAATCCCCAAGAATAGGTTCTAGAAATCCAAGAAACAAACCGATAAAAGCCTCAAAATGAAAGGAAGCCTAAAAATTAAACTAGCGAGCGTGATCACAGAATTTTAAAATGCGCCATTGAAGGGAGAGTTGCCATCTTGTTCATTAATATTAAAACATACACTATGCAACTATTAGGCAGTGTTGCCAGTTCCGTTAGATTTAATCATAAGTGTGTCTGCAGCTCGCAATTTAAATAGAAAAATGGCGGCCGCCGAAAGCTGCAAATTTAACAGCCCTACGTTTTTGACATTGACGAAGTGACGCACATAATAAGAAGAAAAGCAGCTTATCACGATCATAAAATTCCCCTGCCCAACAAAAAAAAAGGACAATGTCCTAGGTAAAAAATAAGAAGACAATTTTAGGCAACCATAAAAAAACAGTCGAGAAAAGGTGAGAAGAACGGACAATTAGGTAAGCAGCAGGCAAGGCGCACTTGACCCTCGGCCAAAAGCCTGACAGAGACCAAAAAGAGAGGGGGAGAACATTTGAAAGGCAGTTGCCGGTAACGAACAAAATAACAGAACACGCAACACAGAAGATAGTGTCGGTTACCTGTCTGTTTGTATACATGTGTATGTGAGTGTGTGTGTGTGTTGTCTGCGCAGTGAAGCAGCAGAAGTCGCTGGCCGATGTGAAAAACAAACACAACGAGAGAAAAAAAAGAACAAAACTCGGTAATAATAATTCAGCTCAACGCTGCTGCAAGAGCGACGGACAGTGTAATCCACCCTTTCGCTGCTGCTGCTGCAAACGGCAAACACACACACACACACACATGTAAAGTGGCATTAATTAGTGTAAAACCATGCCTAAAGGCAGGGCAAAAGTGCAATTGAAATGCGTGCAGGAGCTGGGCACACACCAATATGCAAAAACAAAAAAACAGGGGCTCTGAAATTTGAGTGCGCCTCAAATTTCCAATTGGGCAGCAGGTGGCTGGCGGCAGACGTTGCGTTCTTTTTTTTTGCAGAAAGAAGCCTGCGGCCATTTTAACACAGAGGACCGCATTTTATTAGTTTTGATGCTTATGATGTGCTGCATAAAAGTAGCTAGTCAAATACTGAAGAGCTGGCGCTTTGGGTTTTCAGTTTTTGGTCAACGCCCATGTGCGGGCAGCACCAACAACAACAACAGCATAATAACAACGCAAGCAGCAGCGCAGGTATTTGAGGCAAACATTTTGGGCGGGTCGCCATCGTCACGCATTGTAAAATGAGAACTGCACTCACCTGTTTAATGCAATTTGTGTGCTCACGCTATGCAGCAAATCGAGCGCATTATTTGTAATAACAGAAGCAACACAAAAATATAACTTTTAACTTAAATAAATGAAACACAAAACCAACAGCGCACTCACACACGAACCCGCAACGCGATGACTTATGTTAGTGATGTGCAATCAGAAACTAAATGAAGTTATCGCACCACACCCCTAACTATCGCATGTTATCCAAATCGATAGTGGTCTCGATATATCGATCTTGAAAAACTATTCGAATAATTTAATGACTTAAGTTAACGAAAAAAGTTATGTGTCAAATGTATTGACTTGACACACCCCTTATATAAATATATACATAATACGGTTTATGTTGCTAATTTTCAAAACAAAATTCTAAAATATTTTAGAAGAGTTAAAATTAAATTAATAACGGTCGCTTTTTCTATGAACTCGCCTGATTAACAATCGAGAACGGTCTATAGTTATCGATGTACTGTATCAGTGTTGGTAAACAATAGTTTCCCAGAGCTACTCACTTTTTTAGTATTTTTATAAGGGCAAAATGTGCGACCAAACTTGGACAGGCAATAAATGCCCACAATTTCAGGCGCGTGTGTGTGTGTGTATTGTATGCGTGTGATGTAAGGTCATTCGCGTGAAAATATCAGCGAGGAAAAAATCGAATTTTTGTGTTTTGTGTGCTAGGTAAATTCCAAAAGAGTTCATAATAATACAGCTAAAAGAAGTGCGATTGCAATAATTATCAAATTTGTGTACAGTAATGTGCGGTGAGCACGTGCAAAATTAAAATTCGATGCCAACGCAAAAATTATGACGAAAAGCAGCAGCAGCAGAATTCTCGCACACACACATGCAAACGCAGGCACGCACACACAGGCACATATACTTGAAAGCGGAGGAGCTTGAGCTAGAACCTAGAGTTGTCAACGCTCTCCGAAGAATTTCGTCATTGAGTGTGTCGCGTAGTGTGTTGTGCGTGCGTGTGTTTTTTGTGCGTGCCTCGTTTGCATGTGTGTGTGTAGAGTTCTGGTAGTAAAACAAAAAAGAATGAAAACCCAGCTGCAAAAAAAAAGCAACGAAAAAGTGAATTATACATAATTTGGTGAAAATACGTGCCAGGTGCAATGCAGCGGGTTGCAACTGGCTAGATGAAATTCGCCAGCGTTTGAAAAAAAAACTATTACATAAATAGTACAAAGTGTAAATGTAAATGTTATTGAAAAGCGCAAGGCGAAGGCGCCGCCGCTGCTGCTTTTGCTACCGTCGCGCACGCTGTCGTCATCGCGGCTAAAAAGAAGAAGAAACATAAAAGAAATGGGAGAAAAGAGGGAGCAGCTAGCAAAAATCCCGTTACTATATTTGCGCTCAATATACTCATCGTTTGCCATTTCTCGCATACACATGCAATTTAGATATAGAAGTATGTGTGTGTCTGTGTTTCCATCTCGTGACTTGAAATTGTTGAGTATATTGACTCCTCTGGGCGCACAAATTAATATTTGTGCCCCGATGTCGCTGGGAAAAATCAACTAATAATTGCTATTGAGTGAGGACAACCAGGGGACGCGCGGCTGGTCGCCTAAACGTGTATGGGTGTGTGTGTGTGTGTGTGTGAGTGACCTCGTGTCTGTGTGTCGCGTGCTTTTGCTTGTGTATGTGTGTGTGTGCGGCAGCGGCAAGGAGTGTCATGCGTATTTTGCTGCCTTTGCCGCCCCCACCATTCCCTGCCTTAGCGAACGCCTCGTATCATCAACAACAAGCAGAATACGCGCTGCTCCTTTGCTCCAAAGAGTTTTATCTTGTTCTCCATTTTAATCATATGCGGGCTCTGAGAGACAATCACGTCATCCAGCCTGACACGTACACGTACCCGCACGCACACTATAAAGTCATTTGTGTTAACTTTAGAGCTGAGCGTGGAGTCAATCCGGCCGCCGTTTGTGTGTAGGCGGCGCGTGAATTGTTATTAATATTGTTTTTTCTTCTCATTCATTTTAAGCTTAATCAAATCAATTAGCTTGTGAATATATGTACATATATTAATATGCGTACATACATATATTCATTTTGTAGGTTATCCTTAGCAAAAGGCTAACTGTATATTGTAGAGTGACCTGATGTCTGCTACAAAATTAATACCAAATTAGTTAGATGCTCAAATTGACATAATAAATACTATATTTATACACATAGATTCCTTGGAATTATGATTGTCGCTGATTGTTAATTGCTCAAAGTTGCGGCCCAGCATCACATCATCGACTGCGTCAATGTTGTTTTTGTTCTCGTGTTTGCATGTAAGTCAGCAATGCGTGTGTGTGTGTGTGAACAGTAAATAAAGTATGACCGGGACACTGAGTCATGGCTATCCGATGACGTTATGCTGCGCTAAAAGGCAATTTGTCTCGCAAGTGGTCCGAACTTTGCCAATAAATGGCAAAACTTTATCAAACAAAAGTGTTATGTTCTCATATAAGCACACACACACACACACACTTAGGCGCGCCAATCGATATCGAGTTGGACTGTCAATCGATATCTGCAGCCTGGTCTACGTTCTCATATAAGTACACACACACACATACACAGACTTGGGCGCGCCAATCGATATCGAGTTCGACTCACATCGATACCTGGTCTATCGCGCTCAGCTGCTTCTACAAGTTTTCACCAGCGATTAGAAAACAAAAATGAAATTACATGACGCGTCGCCGTTGTTGTTGTTTCTGCTGTGCGTTGCTTTATGAGTGTGCGCGTCTTTTGTTTTTAACGCAACGAAATTAGCTTAGCAGCTACCCAGCTAAAAATCATGTCGAAACCGCTGCCATCCGCTTTCAGGCAGCTCATCATGTTGCCCCCTCGCGCACGTTGCCTCTCTTTGTCCATGGCTGTCATACGTGAACGTTTCACGTTGTCGCCGACTTGTATATTTGTATAAAATACTGCAATGAGCACTTTATCTTAATGTCCGTGTATATAAGTATTTATATATATTTATATATGTACGTACATATGTATTGTGGAGTATATGGAATATGCGTATAAATTTTGACGGAAACATTCGCTGCGAATGCCGCCGCATACACGTCGCTGCGAGGTAAACAAACTGCCGCTGATTCTGCTGCGGTCATTGTTGTTGCTGCCGCTGCTACTGCTGCTGCGGCTACTGATAACGCTGCTGTCAAAAGTATTTCAATCTCAAAAGCAACAGCAAAAACAATGAGCTAATAACAAATCCGCACGACTTTTATCAGTCAGCCATGACGACGTCGCCGTCGCCGTCGCTGCCGACCGTTGGCCGAGCGAGCCTCAGCCTGTTATAATTTTTGTTGCTCTGCTCTTTTTGCCTACTCGCTCGGTTGCTGCACAGCGGCTAGTTCAGTCTGCTCGCTGATTTCGTTGCGTTACGTTTACGCTTGCGCTTACGTTGCTGTTCCGTTCTGTTGTGTTCCGTGTTCGTTTTTTGCCCATTCTTTTGGTTAGTGTGCTGTATTAGTAGTAGTTGTTAAATGTTGTGTAAATGTTAAAGAAATATAAAGAAAAATTCAGGCAGTTGCCGTTATTTTAGTTTTGAACTCATTTTTGAGTGCATTTGCGTTGAGCATTTTGCATGGACGTCAATGTGGCATATTTCATTTTCGGTTTACCAGCCAAAAATTCCTCGACCCCCAGTTTCACTGAGTGCGTGCGTGCGTGCGTCTGTTTGTGTGTGTGTGAGGGAAAGGCAGAGAGAGAGAGAGCGTTTTTGGCTACGCATGTAAATGAATAACGTCAAAAATGATTTAACGCGACAAACATAAGAAATTAGCAAAAGGTTCAGCTGTCATTCCTCCCCCCTCATCCCCTCGCAACTCTGCGCTGTTCGCACGTGTGCTGCATTCAACTCTGACGCTGACGTCGAAAGCGATAAAGAGAGAGAGACAATGAGTGGACATTTTAAAGAAATTTATATTTAGTTGAATTCCCGTTGGGTTTGTTGCCGCTGCTGCTGCTGCTTTTTTCACATCCTTGAGCTAGCTTCTCTTTCTCCCTCTCCCTCTCACGCACTTGTAGACGCCGCGGGCATTCTTCTATGTTGCTTTGCTTTGCTTTATTCTGTGAATTTATGTATTTTTAAATTTTGTGCAAAAAGCAGAAGAATCAAAGCAAACCGAACGAGAGAAAGAAACTAAAATTGACAAAGAAACAAAGCGAGCGCAATAAATATGAAATTGTTTGTTGAAATAATATTTCTATAATTTTCTTTCTATTGCCACATAATAAAAAAAAAAATAGCGACAAGAAATAAGAACAAAAGCTGGAGCTGGTTAAATAAAGAGAAAGATAAGAATCGTTAGAACAAAACACAAAAACAAACAACCAACCAACCAACCAACCAACAACAACAACATCAACTAATATCAAATTAATGTTAAGCATAATTAATGAAAACAAATTCAAATCGTATAAATAAAGCTACACATAAATTAATCTTAATAATGATCTAGTAAGTTAAGCATAAAGTACAAAACAAAAATAATAAAAAATTAAAATTAATACAAATACAAATAAAAAAAAAACAAGCAACCGAAAAGAAATAATTAATCAATCAGCAAATAGTTAATGCAAATTTAATATGCAAGCAATTTGAAACGACAACCGCAACAACAACAACATCAAAATAATTACAACAGTTGAACACAAGCAACAAACACAACAACAACAACAACAAAAGCAGCAGCAGCAGCAACAACCACAACAACAACAACACGGATCAATACCAAAGATGGAGGCAAAATTCTTGGCTAGCGCTCTTTCATTCCTCTCGATATTTTTAGCGGTTCATGCTCAATCATTTGGTAAGTACCCAACAACAACAACAACAACATCAATAATTAATTTAATAAATACAATAACAATTAATATTAACCAAGCAAACCCTATCTTTAAGCTCTCTGTATGTCGTACATATATATGTATCCATGTGCCGATACATCTTTTATCTCTGTGTGTGTGTGAGTGTACATAACTGCAACAGAAATTGCAGACAATAACAAAACAAAAACAAATAGAAAAATGTATGGGGAACAAAAAAATGTTGATAGTATGTGGTCAACTCCCAGACCCCACCCTCCCCCGCGCAACGCCGCCCTCGGCCAGCCAAACGCCCTAATTGCCCGGTGCCGAAGCCAACAACACATTTGCCTTTGCCTATTTCAATACAGTTATTTTTTTATTTTTCGACTCCCAGCAGAACTTTTGAGCGTGACAAGTGCACTGAAATTCGTAGTATTGATTGTATATTAAAAAAAAACTATTTAGTTATTTCTTCCTACTTCTTGGACTTCATTGTCCGAACTATCGAACTGCCGAGTTCTACATATTTGATATTTATACAGTATACAAATGTTGCTCCTATATTATATTAAATAATTTAAATTATACTTTTTAAAATATATATAATTTAAAGCATACTATTTAAAATTTATATAATTTAAAGCTTTCCATCTTGATTTTTTGTTACGACATCTAAATTTTTAAATATTGTTTTTTTTTTATATAATTTCTATAGAAACGCAAAACCTCTCAAAAACTTAGTTCTTTACGCAAGAAAGTTATTCCCTAAAAGGAATTGTTTCAATTTTCGACTGTATCAAATACTTTTGTAATTTATTTAAATTATTTAACTGATAATTAGGCAGTTCCTAAAGTTGTCCTAAGTGAAACTTTACTAGATTGGATTGGATTAAGCTTTAGTCAGGCATATATGGGCAGATCTGAATATAAAATCCAACATTTTAAAGTCCCGAAGACAGAACGAGGTTATCTTATAAAATCGATGATAATAAATAAATTCACATAAGTTTTTGATATGAAATGCATTGAATTAAGTTCCTATGCTAAGATCCTATTTCGTTTTTTAAGACCCCATCGGAGATTAACTTATATATACTTGATATAGATACTCAGCGCATTATAGGATATTCTGAAATTAAATTTAAAAAAAAATATATATATGTATAATAAACTCTTTTATCGCTCAAGAAATCTTCACCAAACTTGTCATATACGAGCTCTGTCATGCTCCAAACATATATAAGTATTATCTTATCTTATCAACTTGAGCTGGTTCTAGAGGAAGAATTGGCCAAATAATTTGATTTTGTATAGAATATGTTTCTGTTTTTCGAGATATCTCGATCGAACTTAGAATGTATCATGACATTGCCAAAGATAACCCATCATTCTTGTTAAAGTTGCAGACTAAAAGCCTCTTCTGTTTTCCCTCTAGTATTTTAGGGCATTATAGTATTTACATTTTTAATATTTCCATTGATTCTTTTGCACAATCCTTGTTTTTATACCCTTGCAGAGGTATTATAATTTTGTCCCGAAATGTATAACGCATAGAAGGAGACATGTCCGACCCCATAAAGTGTATATATTCTTGATCAGTATCAACAGTCGATATAGCCAAGTTCCTCTGTCTGTCTCTTTCTATGCAAACTAGTTTCCCTGTTTCGTCTTGAGACTTAGCTGAGGTCTCTCTTTCTGTTGGATCGGACCACTATATCTCAGTTTTCCAATATATTTTTGATCTAGCTCAGTCTTTACGAGCTTAACTGTTTTCACATATTTGCCGTAAGGCAAATGTCTGCAAGGGTATTAAATCTTCGGCGTGCCGAGGATAACCTTACTTTCTTGTTATTTTTTTATAGACATTATCAGCGCTAATTAGTAACATATTGTTTTAGTTTTATGTACACTAATCGTGAGTTGTCCATAATTTTTTTTTTTAAATGTACCCCATAAAAAATTTGTATTTATTGAAAAATAATATTCCCCAAAGTTCTGCTGGGTTTTTGCCATAGCACAAACATACACAGACACACACACATACATACATACATAATAGAACATAGTATAACACACACACACACATGTATTGAGCGAACACTTTCCTTTCGCTTGCTTTTTATTTTCTCTCTTTTACAATGTAAGCACACCTCCTCGTCGCCCCCCTCCGCCGAGGCCAGCAAGCTTTGTCTTGCCCGCTCGCTCACTCTCTCTCTCTTTGTCTCTCTGTGTCTTGCCCCCCCTCTCTCTCTCTCTCTCTCCCTTCGTCTCTCTCGCTCATTGTCTTTGTCTATCTTTTTGGCCTTTAGTTAAGTGTACTTGTGCTTCGATATTTTTGTGTTGCTTTTTATAGTTTATATTGTTGTTGCTTGGGTTGGGTTCGTACTGAGACTCGGACCTTCCCCCTCTCCCCCTCCCCCTCCATCATCATTCGCCTGCTGTCCGCATTCCCACTATGATTTTCTTCTTCTATGCGCCGCGCGCTCATTTGATTTTCAATTTTCCACACAATTGCAAAAAAGAAAAGCAACAGCAAAGAGAAATACCAAAGCCAACAACAACAACAACAACAGTAGGAAAATGTATTAAGTTCATTTTAGTATTTTAGTTTAAATCTGATGATTTTTTTTCCGTATTCTTCTATATTTTCCGTGCTTTTGCTTTGGGCCATTTTACTACAGGGTCGCCAGGTAAGAAGCGGACCGTCTTTTAGCCGGTTTCATTCGCTGTCCGTGGACTTTTGTTTATATTAACTCATCGACCCGGTAGTCTGCTCTGCTCTGTTCGATACTCGATACTCGATACTATATACTCGATACTGCATTGTTTACACACCGTTTTGGCCATTTGAGGTTCTCTCCATAATAGCCTTTGCCATGCTTTTATCCCACACACACACACACATCCGTCGCAACTATTTATTATTCTAAGCATAACACAACTATCCATTTAACATTTAGCCAGACCATCTATCTATCTATCTATATGTTTATCTATCTATTGGCCCCTCGGCTAGCTGCACATCTGTGTTCTATTCATGTATGTGTCTCACGCCCCCCGCCCCCGCTCAGACGCATTCAAGGTGTGTTTTATTCGAGTCTTTTTTTTTAGTTGTTGATTGTTTTTTATTTCATTTGATTTTGTGAGCAGACTTTAAATTAACTTCACTTGTTGTTCCTGCTGAGGCTAACTATGAGAAGGCCCAAAGTATATTATTATACTTTTATTAACATGAAATATTGATTTATAACTAATTCAAGCAAATAATAGGAATTATCGATCTTTGAATGTTACAGCAACAAATACGTCTAATATATAGATAAATATTTACTTAAGGGGATTAGGGATTATTTGTATAAGTTAGTTTAGGCGATATATATAGATAGATGTATAGGTATGGAAGGTTTGTCGAATAACATATCATCTGAATGAATTGTAAGCTTTTCTTTGTGTTTTTCCGGTTAATATCAACATAGGTTATATATCCCTCTATATATATATATATATATATATATATCTATATATCTCCTGTAAATATCAACATAGGTTATATATCTATCTATATACATCTATCTACATAAATCTGTCTATATGCATATATCTATGTATATACATATCCTGTATATCTCCTCTAAATATCAACACAGGAGATATCTTTATCTATATATATATATATCTATCTCTATATATCTATCTATAGATATCTATAGATTTATCTATCTATCTATCTATATAAATCTCCTGCATATCTCCTGTAAATATCAAAACAGGAAAAACATATATTTATCTATATATCAATCAATATATATCTTCCGTGTTGATATTTACAATGAAAAGTTTACAAACCATTTAGATATGCTTTTCAACAGCTTTTCATTCAGTTAACAACTTTGGTTTATGAATATTTCGATTTTGTATTGTATTATTCATCTAAGTATTTCGAATCAAGTGTATTTCAGAGTGCGTTGCATTGCTTACTCAGGTGTTCATTTAATCTATGCGATTATCAGATTCATTTTGCACATGTTTCTTTCGGTTTTTCTCAATTTTATCTTTTTTTTCGTTTTTTTTTTTATGTACAATATTTTCAATGCTTTTTCGAATTGTTTACGTAAATATACGAAATCATACGTAAAATAATGGAAAGCTGGGAAAACTTTTGATATTTCAAACGGTGAATTTTGCACGCTACGTACACACACATGTGTGTGTCTGTTTGTGTGTGTGTACATGTGTGTGTGAGTAAAAACTCGTATGCCCGGGGTACTTTGTATATGAATCACGAACATCGAGTTGTTGGCCCGCCCTCACTTCCCGCCTGGTCAGCATTATAAAGTATTCTTTTCATTTTTATTGTAGTTGCGGTTGGTTCTGTTCTGTTGTTATATTATACCCTTAGCGGGGCACTTTGATTTTGTGACCTCATGTGTAACGCATAGAAGGAGAAAGCTATATATATTCCTGATCTATATCATTTGCATCTTCCAGTATATCGGAGCACTTTATTATAGAACTGCCAAAGAACTCATCTTTTAGATATATTGATCAAACTTTCCATATACGAAGTTTCGTGGGCTTCTAAATGTTGTGTAATATCTTGTTAACATCGTACCCCTATATTATTTAGGTCTCATGGAAACAAATGGGAAAAATAGTGCTTTTTTTTTATTAAAAACTTCTTTGTTTTTATTAAAAACTTCTGTGTTTTTTAAGATATCTCGAGAAAAAAAACTAATCGAAATACATGCATTAGGCTCCTAACATAGGAATAATAGCTTCTATTGTATCTTTATCTTTATCTATATCTATATCTATATCTATATCTATATCTATATCTATATCTATATCTATATCTATATCTATATCTATATATATGTATATCTATATCGTCTATATATATTTCTATACCTTTATATGTATCTATATCTATATCTTACTCTATATATATATCTATATCTATATCTATATCTAAGTGTATAACTATATCTATATCTATGTATGTATCTGTATCTGTAGCTGTATCTTAAAGATCTCATAGGAACTATGGCTTCACAATTAGTTTTATTTTTATGAAATAAACCTCAGGCATTATTATGTAACCTTTTTGATATCACCAAGTAAATGATATAGTATAGTATAATGTTCAAGTTAAGTTACTCATTTTATAAGTTTTCTCTTTAAATTTCGTGCTCACAATAGTTGAAAAACACAAAACAGTTAAAAGAAAAGTGTTTTAATAATAAGAATTTCATATTTAAGATAAATTTTCAATTCCGAAAGTTTCCATTTAACGTATTTGGTGCATTTGTAGCTGTTTCTGTAAGGGTATTTTGAGCTTCGTCAATTGGCAAATAACTCTTTTTTTCTATTTTCTGTTATTTCTGGTTACTTCAAAGCGAACATTGCGTAGGCAAAAAAAAGCGAAACCACGTGTTGTCCAGGTGTTTATGTTGGCTTTCCGTGAGGGTATATTTTTCTTTCTTTCCGTTTTTTTTTCGCCTGCCACCGTGTTTCGCACATTTTCATTTGACGAGTTCTTTTTCCACACACACAGCGCAGGTTTTTGAACTTCACAATGGAACATCAACGGCAGGGAGTGGAGTGGATGGGGAAGGGGGAGGGGGGGGGGGAATTGTGAATTGTGTGTACACGGGAGCTTACCTGTTTGGTTTGCCATGTTTATTTAATGGCATTTTCATTACATTAATAAATGTCAAATATTTAAATTTCGGCTCGCCCAAGTTGCCAGCCCTTGGTCGATAGTTGAAGAATATGAGAGCGCACAGTGGAGCAAGCTGTTTAGTAATTGTGTGAAATGTTCGAGAATTTAAGGCATGTGAATATAAAGCATAGTCATTATAAGGAAAGCTAAGAAGTTGATTTTAATGCCTTTTATAGTGGGGCAAACTATGAGAGACCGATATGAATTTGTAATCTTTTAAAATATATATAGATATTACAGACAAAATCTAAGGGACAGACAAACTCTAAAATATATATCAGATATTACAGACAAACTCTAAGGGATATAGGTATTCTGCACAGTGGTGCACATTTTGTGATTCTACATATGAATTACATTTAAAATGTGAATTTTATTTATAAATGAATTTCATTTTAAATGTGCATTTCATTCTAATTAGAAATTTCAGAATACTTTTATTTATAATGTTTATTATAAGGATTTTATTTTATTAAAAGGATTATGACTTATTTTACAATTCTCATTATTATATATTTTGCTTGAAGATAGTTTTTTAAGTTTTCAAAAGCGCCACAAAATTGGATTGTAAAAGTAATGTTACTTTACAAACTATTATTATTTATATTATATATACATATTATTATTATTATTATTATTATTATTATTATTATTATATATTATTATTATTATTATTATTATTATTATTATTATTATTATTATTATAATTATTATTATTATTATTATTATTATTATTATTATTATTATTATTATTATTATTATTATTATTATTATTATAATTATTATTATTATTATTATTATTATTATTATTATTATTATTATATATTATTATTATCATTATTATTATTAATATTATTATACATAATATTATTGTTTTCTTATTATTGTTTTTTATTTAGGAATCAGGATTTCCAATCATTTTTGTTGTTCTCTCTTGTGTTTAATCACAATCTTATGCAAAGAACTTAGTTTCCCTTTATTCTATGATTAACTATAAAGATTTTTAGCCCGATTTCACTTTTAATTTATAACTTAACGCCCGAGTTGAATCTATTTATATGTTTATATATGATAGATGTACTTCTGCTTATTGAGAAACTTGCGGTGGGTTTTGTCGGCGTGCTGCGAAAATATTATTTTTATAAAGACAATAAACATGAAATGTAATTTCCCTTTCAATGTCGTCGACGTCGTCATTCATTGTTGTTGTTTTTCTGCTGCTGCTTCTTCTCGTTGTTCTTGTTGCTGTTGCCATTGCTGCGTCACAAACAAAGAAAAGCCGCCCACTTTTTGCGTGGGCGTGACCATATTGTATTCTGAATGCTTTTCTGCATTGCTTGCAACTCGGAATGGTTGGTACATTTTGCTATAGAGGTTGCCTCTGTGTTTCCGGTCGTGCCAGATAATGACTGCTTAAACAGAGCAATGCACACACACACACCCACACACACACATATTTACGTTACAGTTAAATGTAATACAGTGCGTCTTTTACAAAACGAACAGCTTCTTCTTTGGCCCATATCTCTTCTCGTTGGGCAATTATTATTTATATCCATGTGCCCTACTTTGGATAGACGCTATTTTGACTGAAAGCGTACAAAATATGGAGAATATTGTACTCTCCATACTGTACTCTTAATATTGCATTCTCCATATTGTACTCTCCATATTGTATTCACCATATTGCATTCTCCATATTGTATTCACCATATTTCATTCTCCATATTGTATTCTCCATATTGTACTCTCCATATTGTATTCTCCAAATTATACTCTACTTATTGACTCTCCATGTTGTACTCTCCATATTGTACCTTAAGCTAAAACCATATAAAATTCTTTAAAAATTAAAAAAACAGTTGAAAAAGTCTTCTATTTCATATTATTCTTTACCAAAATAGTTTTGAAACATGTCTGTTGTTCGTTTAAGCGAGTGTTCACTGTACGTATGGATATGTATTGGTATATCAGTGAATTGCACCTTTCGCATGGCTCTGCTGCGTTTCATGCTAATTTACAACACGAAATTGTTGCTAGTAGAAGCCAAATGGGAAATAGAGAGACAGAGCGAGAGAGAGGGAGAGAGGGAGAGGGAGATAAAAAGAGAGAGAGTGGGTAGAGAAACGTTTTTGTATTTATACTCTTATCTATGGCATGTGGTGGCCCTGGCCCAGAGTTTGCCCAGCCCATTCAGGCTCTTAGCGCCCCCGCTTTCATTAGCAGGCACCTGACAAAAGCTAAAAGTTCACACATCGCCTATTTAGAGGCAGACACAAGCACTTATACTACACCAGATAAATATACATGCATACATACATACACGCGTACACATGTGTGTATATGCATATGCGTCTGCTTTTGTTCAACTTGTATTGTATATGTACTATATACATTTCATATATAATTTTAAAAATAAATATAAATAAATTTTTGCGTGAGAACAATAAATGTTTATATACACGTGTGTATGCGGGCTGTCTGTTCGTCTGTATATAAATATACAAATATATATATATATATATATATATATTTATATATATGTGTCAACAAAACGAACTGAAAACATTTATGCATGCATTTTTTGTTGTTGTCGAAATGTCAAGTTTTCTTTGCACTTGAAGACAATTGCGTGTGGCCCACTGTGCATGCAGACAGTCCGACTCTACACATATACACATACGTGTGTCTGATGTGTTAGTGAGCGAGTGTGTGTGTGTGAGTTTCTGAGTATTAATATGTATTATATGTTCGTCTGACTGTCTGGCGGCGCTTTTTGTTTTTGTTGTTGTTGTATGCTCAGCTTTTCAGCGCTGGCCATCGCCGCCGCCGCCAAGTACAAACAACAAAAACAAAGCAAAAAAAGTCGTCACAAACGTCACTAGCTGCTGCCCCCGCCCCGCCCCACTCCTCGTCCTTATTGTCGCATCAATCAGCCGTCCTGTGAGGCGGGTTTTTTTTTTTTCATTTCATTTCATTTTTGCTTTTGTCAGAATCGGATTTTTGCTCAAATATTTTCACTTTGCTGAGGTTGTCTGAAAATTTTTCCATTGTGACGTTGCGGCTGCCGAGTGACAGAGTTGCCAGCCTGTGCGATCAATGTTTGTCCTCTTTTGTTGTTTTGTTTTACAATTTCATTTGCACCCTGCCCCCTGATAAATTGTTTGTGGATAGAGAGAGAGTGCGGCAAAGAGCGAGCGGTGACGCTCAAAGCTTTATCGCTTCATTGGCTTTGACAATTTATAATTGCTCGGGCTTCAAAGTTCGACAGTAAATGTATTTCGTGTGAGTGCATATGTGTGTGTGTGTGTATTTTTACAAGTTGTTCAATAAATACATAAATAAAATGGCGCATAAAGCAAAAAAAGAGGGTGTAATAAATGAGTACATATGTCTGTATGTAAATATATGTACGTGTATGTGTGTGTGTGTGTGTGTGTATTAGTGTCCATTTAGTTTTCTTCGAATCAATTTGCGTTGGTTTCAATTGTGCCAAGCCAATAATAATTGACATAAATGTCTGGCACGAGCAAATGAAGAAAAAAAATAGAAAAGAAGAAGGCCGTATGAAATATTCAAAACTGTCTGACATGTTTTCTCTGCATTATTTATTGTATCAGCAATGCGCCAGCCCAGCCAGCTGACGTTTGCGATTCCAAGCTGCTCAAACTGTGCGCCGCGATCATCAACACAGTCAGTCGCTCCAGTTGCTGCACAACTGTTGTGCGGTAATCGAATTGGTTCAAGTTAAATCGCTTGAGAGCTGGAAATTAAATTTAGCTAATGTTTATTTCGTTTAATTAGACAACTGCAAGGCAAACAGAATATTTATGTACACACCAGTCGCCGCAGACTGACGTAGAAGTTCACAACAACAACAACAAACTAAATATGTATATAATTTGATTTTTTTTTCTATTTTCTTTTTGGCTTTCAACATACTTGAAAACGTTAAACAAGTGTTTTGTTAATGTTTGTTTGCTTAAATCTTTAATGTGTATTGCCAGAAAAAGCCAACAAAATACAAATCAAATATATTTTTCAAGTTCTTGCGTTCTAATACGTTTACAATTTTAATACATGTTGTTGTCAGTGCTGCCAACTTTTGAGAAGCTAAATTAGCTTGATTTGGGAGGCAAAAAACGGTTAGAAAAAAGCTAAGAAACAGTGTAGGAAGTCAGAATATATGACTCGATATTTTATTTATTCAGTTATCTTCTTAATTTTGAGAAGCTTTAACTCAAGCAACCTTCCATATATAGATTAATAACAAAATATTTGGCCTATAACATAAAATAGAGTCTACAACTTTTGACCTTTTGAAAAGGTCCCAAATCAAAATGTTCCGCCAAAGCTAGATTAATGCCAGATTATGCGGAAAACAAGTTAACGTGGCAGCACTGGTTGTTGTTGCTGTGGGCAAAAACTGCAAAACTTTTATACACAAACGCACACACACGTGAGAGAGAGTGTGAGAGAGAAAGGGGGGGAGGGGGCAGAGCGGCAGTGAGTGTATAGAACACGGACGCTCAGACGCCTAGTCATTTTCATTTTGGTTGCTATTGCTAATTTTAAAATAGACAAACAATTTTTTATTTCAATTTACAGCAGCCAGCAGCATGTCGCACACACACACACACACACACACACACACATATACACGCACAAGCACGAACACATGCATAAGGCACACATACACACGCTCTGCCCTGACACATGACTCGACGTCGCAGCCGCAGTCGCAGTCGCTGTCGGCGTAGCTGCTGCTGCTGATATTATTCTTTTATTCCACAGCCCGTTTTAAAACGCTTTTGTTTGTTTTAGCGAGTAACTCGGTTGCGTATTTAAATATTTATAATTTGTCCGTCTGTTTATGATAAGCACGATAATCATAATGGTTAGTTGGCACTTAGTTTTTCTCATATTCTCTACTAGAAGGGCTGTGCCCCCTCGTTAACAGCACTCTGTCAAGTGCACAGTGCAGCAACAGAGCGTCCCCTCTTTGTTTAACTTGCGTGCCTGTCACTGGCCTTCTCGCTCGCTCTGTTTGCATTTGCGCTTTATTCGTATTTGTTTTGCAGCAACTGTTGTTGTTGCAGTTGTTGATTCTTTTTATTTATTAACTTTTTTTTTTTTTGATTGAAATTGCTTTGTTTTGCAATTAATTGGCGTGTTTCGTGCAATTTACTTAATGAATTTCACGTTGTGCGTTCACTGACCGATCAATTCGATCGATTGGTCGCAATATGTGCCTATATGTGTATGTGTGTTTGTGTCTGTGTGTGTGTGCTTGCACAGACATGATAGTCACACGAAAACTATTAAACGAAATACAAAGAAATCAAATATTTGAAATAATTGATTTTATGCCCTGTTCGCAAACTGACAAAGGAGTATATTAGTTATGTTTTCGACTTTTGGCTACCGAGTGCACAAGGTATCGGTAATCGATAATAACAGAGTGCACAAAATATCGAGCAATTGGGTAATCGATAAGATTAGAGTGAACAGGGTATCGAGCAATTGGGCAATCGATCAGATTAGAGTGCACAGAGTATTGCGCAATTGGGTGTAACCGAGCTTTTGGCTTGTTTAGATTTTAGTCACGGTTGGCGTTTTTCAGCGAAGGCCCATAAGCATGCATCTGTATGCACTTGGCGCCTTGTATCATTAATCACTGCATTTATTTTATTTATTTTTATAAAATATATTTTATTTTTTCTATTTTTATTAACCTTCAACACAAAATTGCGCTCACCAGTGTCATTAAAAATCATTTACAACATGCCTCTCAAACTGTGTGCTTTCACGTGCACAACGCCTGCTAAAAATAAAAGCATATACACACACACACACGCACGCACACACACTCGCATAAACAGACAATTACATAATATAGGCGCAATCAATTTTGTTTCGTGTTAATTAATTTTTTTTTTTTTTTCTTTCTTATTGCTTGTTGAAAATTCTCTGTATGAGCGCACTTTGTTTTCGGTGTAGCGGCATTTATGTTTTTTTTTTTTATATTTTTCGCAAATTCTCTGTGTAAATATTTTAATTGCCTTTGGCTATAACATTTTCAACTGCAACAATAACAAGGGGGCCATTTGTTGCACTAAAGCTCAATGCGTTCATTAAAAAATAATAAAACCAAAACGAACATTTAAAATGAAAATGTAATGAGCGTTAGCACACACACACACACACACACAAAGCACACACATGCGAACAAATGCCAATAACAATATGTCACGAGTGCGCTATTCATCTGTTGCGATGGCCGGCAGTGCGAGAGGGACATGCATATGTATGTATGTATGCATGCATGTATGTGCTGGCAGCCATAAATTTGATTAAATAAAGTTTTAGTTGGCGCTCGCTTTCGCATGCTCTTTCTTCTATTTGGCACAAGGAATGCGACAAAAACTATGCTACATGAACAAGCAATAAACCATAAATTTCTTGTCACTGACAACAACAACAATAACAAGAACAACAATCGGCAACAGCCGCAGCGGTTAAACGATTTGGGCTTACAAGTGTATAACTAGACAAAAAGAGAGCCTTAGAACCCAAAAGAGAGAGGGGCAGAGAGTGAGGGTGTGTGTTTGTGGTGAGCGTGAGCCGTGCTGCAAAAAATGTTAAGGTGTGTTATACGCGCACGTGTGTGTATGTTGGTGTTGTATAAATTTATAATACTTTTCGGCACGCTTCGCGTCCCACTCTCTTTTGCGCTGCAATATGCTCTATGTTAATGTAATTTGTGTGCGTGTGTTTGAGTGCTGTCCAAAGTGACAGCAACAGACGAAAATGCTTACAGCTGGGGGTGCAAGGGAGACGGGACTTCTTGTTGCTTGTAAATGAAATTGTGCTGTGTGCAATCTTTTTGCGCTTAATTTGCTATAAAAGTGTCAGCTGAAAAGGGAAGGCAAATAATCACATCTACTCATGTGTACATACATACATATATATGTATGTATGTGTGTGTGTGTGCACATGTCTAATCACCCAGTTTTGTGTTGACATGCAGTCACATAAAGACTATGTCCGTTGGCTCGTTGAAACAACTGATAAGATTGCGGCTTTATCATTTCGCACGGGCAACAATCAACAAGCCAACAAATTTATTATCACATTAGCCTTTCCTTATTTGTTGCCAACAAAAGTACTTGTTACCGTTACCGTTGCTCTGATAAGCCATTTGGCTGATAAAATATTTTCGTTTGCTCTCAAAAAAAGCGGCACATGGCCAACTAACTGTGTATATACAGTTATATAGCGAGTGAGTGAGTGTGTGCGATCAAGGCTTAGGAGTTTGCAGTTCAAACTGGACAGCATTGACGTCACCCCCAATGACCGTTATGTAGATATGACCACATACATACATATATACATAGATATGTATGTATGTATGAATGTACCGACATTTGTGCCCTACAGAATGACGAGTTGATTTTAATCAATTTGATGATGAATTTAAATGGTTTGCGTCAGAAGTCGGACATACGTTAATTGTCACAGTCCAGTGTTGTATAATGAAACAATATCAAAATCACGTTGTCAGCATGTGAAGGCAGGGCTTGGACCCGAGATGAGTGTACAGAAAAGAAAATATAGTATTAATTGAAAAGAAAATATAAAGTCGATGCCTATGCAGCATTTGCTATATATGTATATATATATTTATCGATAACTTAGCTTAATTATAATTGCAATTCAAAGGGTTGTAGACTCGAACACAAAGCTTTTTAATTTTAGCACAGGTCTTCGATAATTATCGATTACTTTTAATCTAATTAAAGCGTCTGATGTACATCGATACGTATCGATAGTTATCGAAATAACTTAATTGTTAAATACCTTACATATAAGATTTAAAACCAACTAAACATTCTACAAAATAAACAAAACATTTTAGGTTAATTAGTGAATCATTCACACACCATTTATTTATAATTTCAATTTTGTTGCTTCAGTTCGGTAATTGGTTTTTTCAAAATTTGGTTTTTTAAGATTTACGACACATTTAGAATAGATAAATTGATGCATACATAAATATTTTTGCAACTTGGCGCTGAAATCAAATAATCCGAATACTGGAAACACATATAAAAACGAAAAAAAAGCAAACAAAAGTAACCGATAAAAAAACACACAGACACAAATCGTATCGGATCGTAAGCATATTTAATGGATGATTGTAAAAGACTAATTAAACCTGGCAAAAACAGTCCACATAGTCGTTTATTTCTTTTGGTATTGTTAATTGTTTAATGTTTTCTTGATTTTCGATTATGGTTTTCAATTGCGATCGCCTACACTGTGTTGTGCTGCCCCACTCCCCCCCCTCTCACCCCACCCCCTTCTTTGTCGCTATTTGAAAATATCGATTTGTTGTAACCTTTTTGCTCTGTGTGTGTTTTATATATATATATGTATATGCAAATTTGTGACCTGAAATGAATTTCGAATAAAAACAAATGCAAATGCAAATGCAGCGAGTGTCATTGCGAATGACAGCGACGAGTCGGCAGAGTTTGCACTCGCGACAGCGCCGATTGTTTATTATGGCGATGCGAACGTGAATATCGGCGAGCCATTTTCGATAACCTGTGTCATACCGATAACCGAGAAGATACACTGGCTGAAGAATGGCGAGTCGATAACACGGCACAATTTGCGGCACGGCCACGACGAGCACGCGTACACGCTCTCGGAGAGCGCCATTGAGGGTGAGTATAGCTGATGAAGAAGAAGAAGATGAAGAAGCAGCCAATTAAGGAACAACAACTCTTCAGGCGAGAAGCACAAAATCGAGGCACATCTGAAGGTGCGGCACGCTCTCAAGGTGCACGAGGGCCGTTATCAGTGCAACAACAACAATTATCGGCACAACAGCGGCTACCACATGCTGCACGTGCGCAGCAAGCAGCAGCAGCAGGAGTCGCCCACAGAGAGCGGCTATCGGACCATAGACGAGCTGACGCCCAGCTCGCCGGACGAGATCTTTACGCGCACGTGGCAGGAGCAGCAGCAGCTGCCGCAGCTGCCGGCAGCGCCCACGCATAAGCAGCACAATCAGCAGCAGCATCTGGGCAACGCCAGCATCGGCTATGGCAGCCATTTTGGCTTTGGCTATGAGCCGCCGGCGCCGACGCGTAAATACAACGATCTGACCACGCTGCCGTGGCACGCAACGAGCGCGGGCCAAGGCGTCGGCGGCGGCATGGGCTCCATTCATCGCATTTATTCGGCCACGCCACCCGATTTCCCGCCGCCTCGTCTCACTTTGCTGGAGCATACGGTGGCGCCACCCGAGCCGCCCACCATACAGCTGTACAATCAGACGCTGCCGCATTATCGCCACCCGTCGTCAATGGACACTGCCACCGCCACCGCCACCGCTGCTGCCGCTGCCTCTGCCACAGTCGGCAGCAGCACCGCCACGGCGCATCATCATGCGCACCATCAGCAGCAGCAGGTGCAGCAGCAGCTACAGCAGCAGCAGCATGCACTTAACGCTTTTCAACTGCCGCTGCCACCGCAGCCACATCAGCCGACTGCGCAGCATCCAGCGCAGCAGCATTACAATGAAAAATATCAGACGTATGCACCGCAATTTATACCGCCAGCGTTGGGTGGTGGTAGTACCGTTACAGCAGCGCCCACCGCGCTGACCACCAGCTACAACAGCAACAACTTCGGGTTAATGCAGCAGCAGCCCAAGACGTTCATGCCTATTAAAAAGGGTGAGCCACATACACACACACTCACACACTCTCACATTACCTCTCACATACCAACATAATATATACATATTCCACTCAACATCACATTATGCAGCTCCAGCTCAGTCAGTAAAAAAGTTACTCAAAAACACACATAAAACAACACTCTAATTCAAAGTTCACTCAAAATCTCAAGCACAATTTGTATACTTTGTGTGGTGACCAACATTTCAACACACTTGCAAAAAAATAAAAATTATGAAAAAATATTTGAGTACAAAGTTTGTGCAGTAGTTCATTTGAGTACGAATAGTTTATGTTTATGATCATTGGATTTTTTTTTAACAAATTTATTAAATTACAAATGAGCACATGAAATTTGCTCATTTCTGTTGCATAGTGTAGCCAAACTATGCTTCCACATGAACAAGTGAACTACGTGAGTAATTTGAACTAGAACTGGTACTGAACGATAATTGAAACTCAAGTAAACAATTTGTTGGTTCACTGAACCGCTTAAGTGAACTGAGCGATCATTTACAATCAAACTACACAAACATACAAACTCCAATAAACCCTTCAGTCAGTCATTCGTTTTGTTGTTGTTTTGTTTGACTCTACAACAACAACATCAGCAAGTTCACACATTGCGCTCGCATTAAAACTCACTTTCGTCCAGTTTTTTTTCGTCTAAGCCTCGCTCTTTTGCCCGTACTCGCTTGCCATGCTCTCGCTCCGCTCTCGCTCTCCTCTATCGTTATCAGCACGTCTCACATTGCTCAAACTCCCACATCGTCAGACTATTTTGGTGTTGTTAATCGTTAATCGCTCGATAGCTCTCTCAGGCTTTGACAATTCGCCGTTACTTAACCTTGTTCCCCCTCTCACACACATATACACACTCACACACATACACATACATGATAAATACAGGCAAACTTTAAGTTTTGCTTTTAATAGTTGTTGCTTGACATATATTTTGATTTATTTATGTGTAACAATTTTGGATTTCATTTGTGTGTGTCGCTATTGTTGTTGTCATTGTTGCTATATATATATATACATATATTTTACTCAATTTATATATTTAAGTTGTTTACCTCTGATTTTGAATCACACCGGTGGCAGGTGCACAGCGCTCTACTCGTTCTCTCTCTTTCTCTCTCTTTCTCTCACTCTCTCGCTCTATCTGCCTGCATATCTTGAATTTGATTGATTGGCAGCCATTTTGTTGACGCATATTAAATTCATGTGTAATTCTGAATTGGCTCTCAGCCGCTTGTGATAAGCCGTGTTGCTTTAGCCCCAATGGCTGTGTAACCGCGACCTTATGTTTATTGCCTTTTGTTTTATTATTTTATTTTCGTTTCTCTCTCTCTTTTTTTGCCGATAAGGAAAAAGCGAATACATGCATATATGTATGTGTGTTATGCCAACAATTTATCGGTTATCGAATTTGTTCGCTGTTGCTTTTGCTTTGCCTTTGCCTTTGCCTTGCTTTGCGCATTTCGATAGACAATATTTAGTATTTAAATACCAAACAACGATTATTGCTCCATTTGCAGCTAATTTTAAAAGTAATTAAATTAATTATTGTAATTACCGAAAAACGAATTAAATACATTTACATAAATTACATATACGTCGCGTAAATCAAATTTATTTGATTTCAGTCCAAGTTAAATGAAATATATATATAAAAAAATAAATATCATTTTACAAATATATAACTACATATGTATGTTTAGGCGAAATAAAATTCGAAATTCACCAATAAACAAATTATTGTATGCTGTTTTTATTTATTTCAATCGTTTTAGTTTCTTTTTACTATTTGGGTTATTTATATATGTGGGCCCTTTAATAAACTATTGAATTTTTGTAATTCAAATTGTGTCGTTTTTGCCATTTATATAGCTATATTTATTTTTTTTGGTACAACTAGAAATTGTGTGTAACAATTTTTCTTAAGTTGCAGTTGTTTAGCTTTTAATTTTATTTAATTGTTAAGTACTCGTTAATTAGATTTTTGAAAAGTGTCCAATTGACAAAATCGAAACAACATCTCAGCTCATTTCTTGCTCTCAGAACCCCAAAAAACAAATACGAATAAAGAAACCTGCGCTAGCCACGCCCACAGAAACCCCTACGCCTACCCGTACCCCTAGCTCTACCCGTACCTCTCATATATATTAAGCGCTCGCCTCTCGAATTTATCTACAAATACTCGTAATATTTATGCCATACTATTCAGACCATATATTTATTTATATTTTTTCTCTTCGTTTTTTTGATATGCATAACTATTTAGATATAAATTTGTTTAAGCATTTATTTATGTAAACGTTGTTGCCTCTCCTACTCTTTGATATTACATACGATTTGTATATATATTTTTATTGGTAAATATTTGCACTAATTTTCATGTCTTCTCTCTTGTTTATTTTCTCTCTCTCTCTCTCGCTCATGTCATCCTTTTCAAATTCAGGGCCAGATTCCTTGGTGCCAAATTATGACCATGTGGAGCGTCAAATGAGATTTTACGATATCCGAACGCCGCTTGTGCTCAGCTGCAATGTGAAAAATGTGGAGTCCGATGATCCACTCATATGGTAAGTCCAAGTAAATCCAAATTAAATACACCCAACAATAACGTATACTGTAAGAAATTTGGGCTTAATTTGATGCCAATTTCAAAGGAAAAACTTTAATTTGTTGACTTAAATGAGAAAATTTCAGTAAATCCCACAACTAATTGTAGTTTGAAGCATTTAGAAACACCGAAAACTGAAAAGAATTTCTTGCAGTGTTGCACAACACTTGCCAAGAAATTTTGGGGTATTTTGCAGTCAATTTCCAAAGAAAAACTTGAATTTGTTGACTTAAACAAGAAAATGGAATTAATTCCCACAACTAGTTGCAAATAAAAGCCTTTAGAAAAACTTAAAATTGATAAGAATTTGTTGTTGCACAACACTAGCAAAAAGAAACTCATACTGTACAAAATTTGGGATTATTTTGTTGTCAATTTCCGAAGAAAAACTTGAACAAGAAACACTGAAAACTGAAAGGAATTTCTTGCTGTGTTGCGCAACACTGGCCAAGAAATTTGGGATTATTTAGTTGTCAATTTCAGAAGAAAAACTTGAATTTGTTAACTTAAATGGGGAAAATTGAATTAAATCCCACAACTAGTTGCAATTTGAAGCCCTTAGAAACACTGAAAACTGTAACGAATTTCTAGCAGTGTTGCACAACACTGGCCAACAGGAACTGACAGACAGACAGGCAGGCAGGCAGGCAGCTCCCCTGGCTCAGCATACTAGTTGGCAGTTATAAGAGCAATCATTTTAATATGGCACAGCTAAGCACTTTTGCTTAATTATGTTGCCGACCGCCAACCCACCAACAACCCCCCGCCCCGCCCCCTAACCGACCACTTGACTGACGTAACCTGGAGAGCATAGCATAGCATAGTTTGGAGGAACACGGGTTACGGGTTACGGGTTAATGCGGGCTTGTACCAAAAAGTGACGGAAAGACTTGTGCCCGCTTGCCGGGAGTGGGCCTCTTCCGACTCTAGTTTGTGCGAGTGTGTGCGCGGGTGTGTGTGCGAGTGTGAAGCAGGCTCGTAATGGTAATGACACTTTGTGTCGGTCGCCTGGTCTCGGGGCTTGGGCCCGGACCCGGACCCGGGCCTGGGCCTTGGCCAGGTCCGACGCTTTGCGTGCGTGCCTCATGTTGAATTAGTCCTGAATAATTGCCACCAAAGTTCTTGACGAAAACAAAAGGAATTTGGAATTTGGCTAACGAGAGAAGAGGTCCTTCTGCTTCCAACAATAGGAGTAGTCCTTCTCCAACGATTACAAAACACTTACGTATTCCGGGAAAAAGGATAAAATAAATAGTTCGCACACTCATCGAAAATATCGTTCAATCATTATATTTTTATCGATTACTCAAGCCTTGAAAGTCGATTAATAGACAGCCGTAATCCAATGTAGAAAATCAATAAGCAAAATGTTTGTAAAGAGTTCGTACTAATGTGAACGATAGTTAAAGCAGTTATCGATAGTTTATGCCAGATAGCAGTCGGAGGCTTTAATTGAATATAAAATAATAGATAAACATATGACAATATATGATTATTTATAGTTCAAAAACTTTATATCGAAAGCCAAAACCTTGTTTGAGCAGTTATCGATAGTTTTAACCAGATAACAGAAGAAGGCTTTAATCGATAAACATATGACCCCATGATCGATAACTTTAAGGACTTTTTTCGTAAGGCAGAACTTGTTCAGTAAACTATCGATATTTGTGTTCAAGCGACTATTTACATTCAGAAAACTATCGATATTTGTGTTCAAGCAACTATAAACTATCGATATTTGAGTTGACGCAACTATCGATTGTGTCTTAAATACAACATTATGTCTTAAACTTATTCTCAATGTGTTTTCGACAGGAAAAAGGATGGCGTCAATGTGACGGACGTGCTAAGTCTGAGAGGTCGCTTCAAACTGATCCATCCCGAAAGAAAGTTCATAATTGACAGAGCGGAACCTCACGACGACGGCCTCTATACTTGTGAGTTCAAGGGCGTGTCCAGAGATATTCACGTGATCGGTAAGTCGCATCAAATATTAATAAATTTGATTATTATCAATTAATTATTATTGTTAATTAGCTCGCGTGGTCGTACGAGTGCCTTCAAATACTGGTGTTGTCGAGGGTGAGAAAATGATGATCCCCTGCACAGTTGTCGGTAGCAATCCCCGATTGTCATGGAGCTTTGGTGAGTGCCATTCCATATCTTCCACATATCTTCAAGCTAAACAAAAACGACAACACAAATTTAAATTCATTTTATATATAACTTATAAATATATATAGTTTAGAGTTGAACTCGATACAGAGGAAGCTTAAAAAGTATGTTTTATATTTTCGGCTAAACAGATCTATAATATCTTCTCTCATATTCTTAAGTCTCTCCATTAACAACAAAAGGAAGCGAAGCTCAGTTAGATACTTAATTATATGAATCAACTTTCTAGTAAGCTTGCCTTGTTGCCTTGCAAATGTAAAGCTCGTAAGTGCTGAGCTTGATGAAAATATCTTGGGAAAATAGAATGTGTTGACATAGCGAACGTTAATATGCCAGATATATGATATAGTAGTCCGATGTTAAGACTTGGTATATATATATATATTATATTCATAGTAAGACTTATAAATGTCGAGTTTGCTCAAGTTATCTACATAAAAAAAAGGTTTCCATAGCAGAACCCACTTTTCGGTCGATCGTTCCGTTCCTATTGCAGCTATATGATATAGTAGTCCGATGTTAAGAAGCTTTGGTATATGTATGAGAAGCATAGTGAGACTTATAAATGTCCAGTTTGGACAAGATATCTTGAAAAAGTAACAAGATATCTTGAAAAACTAAAAAGTTGCCAGCACCTAATTATTTATCGATCGTGTTCCTATATGATACAGTGCTCCGATGTTGATAGGATTTTGCATATATGTAGGAAGCATAGTCAAGATAATAAATGCAGAGTTTATCCATACAAGTATCTACATTTCGACCCATAGTTCCTAAGGAAGCTATATGATAAAGTGGTCCGATCCGGCCAGTTCCAATATGTATACTGCCTGCAAGAAAAAGACGAACCTTAGGGTCGAAGATGTTTCCTTCCATGCGTTACACATTTAATGACACAACCATAATACCCCTTGCAAGGGTATAAACAGGGCTAGTCTAGGCTACTTCACGAACCTTACAGGCTTGCACATGCTCTGCCCAGTTGCTCGAAGCTTGAACTAGTTGGGAATTGCAACGCAGCATGCTTCGTAAAAGAAAGAAGAAGCAACAGAAGAAGTTCATATTCTGTGGCTTGACAAGAAAGACAAAACTATGGAAGATATTGAAAGGATAATATTTTTAATTAAAATGAAATACATTAAGAAATAAAAGAAAAATGTTTGTGCAAATGAAATTAACTTAAACAAATTTTGATATTAACTTTTGATTTCTTACATTTCTTTTTGGCAGGCAATTACACAAATATAACAAACAGCACAGATCGTTATATACTAAAATCGGATGATAATAAAATTGAGAATGCAATTCTAATGATCGAGAACGTGACCCTCGACGACAGAGGCGAGTTCAAGTGCCACGGACGTAACGAGGCCAATGACTTTGGCAATAGCACCGTTGCCACCGATTTTACAACCGTTCGTGTTAAGGGTGAGTCCTATATGCAGCTGATATTAGCCAGATCGATATTATATATATGTTTCGTTTCTTTTCCTGTTGCCAGGCAAATTCGCCGCCTTGTGGCCTTTCCTGGGCATCTGCGCCGAGGTCCTGATTCTCTGCCTCATCATTCTCATCTACGAGAAGCGACGCAACAAGAGCGAGCTGGAGGAGAGTGATACTGATCCCCAAGAACAGTAAGTTGCCAACGACAACAACAACCACACAAGAAATCAACAACAACAACAACAAGCAGTCCACAACAACAACAAACAACAACACCAAATAATTGTAACAACATTTTGAAATGCAGCAAAAAATTTACACTTTAGTTAATAAAACTGCAAATTAAAGACGTTTGAAGCTGCATTCGCAAATGCGCAACAAACAAACAACACACACACAACAAACAACACACACACACACAACAAACAACACACACACACACACACACACAAGCGACGTACTTACACACAGACACAGCAGCAGCAGCAACAAATTTAGCAAAATTTTCCTAGTTAACAATTTATAAAAACAACAACAACAAAATGAAGGCACAAATAATTTGTTGTGTGTGGCGCGCACAACAAAAAGTCCAGCTAAAAAAAAAATATAAACAAAAATAATAATAATAATAATAAATTTTTATATTTGCTCTATTTTTTGTATTATAACATAAATGAATACATATTAACTATGATTTAGTGCACAAGTTATTTAGACGCTGGCTCAGGTTTTGCGTGCCACAAAAATAAAAATTAAATATATAAAATATTAAATAAAATAAAACTTAATTAAATTTATTGTTTATGTGCTGCCCAGAAAAACAAACACAAAACAAAAGTAAATTCAACTGTGTGCTAAACGAAAGAAAAAACAAACACAATTTGTGCTTAAAAACTGACAGACACACACACACACACACAGGTACACACACACACACACACACTGACACACACACTTACACACTGAGCGTAGTTTTATAGCCATATAAATACTATATATTAATTATACAAGTATATATATATATATATGTAAAAGTATGCCTTATGATTTCAATGTCGAAAAAATTGTTTATAAAAGAAAAAACTTTTATTGTTTGCTGCGCTTTTTTTTCTTCGTTTTTTTCTTTCTTTTTTCACTGTTGCCCGCAAAAATTTCCCGTTTTTTATCGAGTGCATTATTAAGAATCGGAAAGTAGAAGAAAACACAAAACAAAACAAAAATATAAAAAAAACATGTTATGAACTTTGTTTTAAGTACTTATTGTTTAATTCTAATTTAAATAATTAGCCACGCCTTGAATGAAAGTGAACTACACACACACACACACACACACACACACGACACACACGCAAAGTTTATCAATCTATATCGTTACTTATGTATATTATTATGACTATCTAAGCTTAAAACACAAGTTGGCAATAAATTTTGTTTATAACAATAACACACAACAACAACAACAAGCACACACACACACGGCTAAAAACTAGATTAAAGCAAACTTTTCTTAATTGCAGTTGTTTTTCTTTACTTTGGTTTTTATTATTTCTTTTTCGTTTTTTCTCGATTGTAATTTGTAGAGCACACTGCGAGCGCCTATATCTAATTAGTCTGTACACACATACATTTACATTTACACACACACACAACACACACACACACACAGAAAAGTATTTGTTTTCTTTGCGCACTTTTTGTTTCTATTTCAGTTTTCCTTTTCAGTTTGCCTTTTTACATTGTTTTTGATTTTATTATAATTTCGTGTATAGATTTCTATATATGTTTACCGCTATGTTTACAACCGATTTTTGCCGTCTTTTATTATTAGAATTACATTTAAATTTATATGAAATACTTTTGTGCTATTTTGTTCGCTTATGATTTTGTGCGTTTTGAGATTTTGATTTCTACAAAAAGAATAAAAAAACAACAACAACAAATGTAAATTAAACAAAAAAAAAACAATTGAAATACACGCATTTTTAATGTCTTCTCTGTCTGTATAATTTGAAAACCGATATTGATTTGGCTTTATATCTTATAGAGATCGATCTGCCCAGACACACACACACACACACACACACTTGTATAAAAAACATGTAGATGTATATATATATATATATATGTATGTATGTATATATATGTGCGCAACAGTATTAACTCGCAAGTACAGAATTTGAGCCCAAACCAAATTCGGGCTCGTTTTTTTGGCAACCATCTCGATGTGTCCATGTGCTAAAGCGCTTCCTTTTATTGATTTGTTGTGCTTTATTTTTTATTTTTTTCAGTTGAGCTTTTCATAGACGTAATCGTCGTATTCGTAGTGCCAAGAAAGCATTTGTGTTAGCTAATTATCATGAAAAGCTAATCAAATTGTATTTCATTCTTTTCTTATTTTTCCCCCAAACCAAAACGTCTAAAACTAACAATTGTCGCAAAATTGTATGCCGTATGCCGTAGTTGATAAAATTCGCAATAAGTAAATAATTAATGCATAAGTTAAATAGGTAAATGCAACAGCCTGCAGCTTGATTGATTGATTGATTGATTGATTGATTGAATCGATTGTTGTCGCTATCGCTCGCTATTCAAAAAGAAATTACAGTTGCAAAAATCAATTCAATTCCACCTATCAAAATGAAAACCCAGCGTTCGTGCAGCAAAGCAACCGAAAACAACAACAACTATAACAATAATAATATTAACAACAAGTAGCCTAATATTTGTACCAGCAACAACAACAACAACAACAACAACAACTACAACAAAAATGCAACCAAAAAAGAAAAAAAGTATAGAAAATTATGAAATTTTTCGTTTAATGTACTTTTGAATTTATGATTTTTTGTTTGTCTCAAAACGTAAATTTTCCTGTCATGTATTTTATGAGATTTAACTAATTGATTGATTGATTGATTGATTGATTGCCGAACCCCATGCATTTAGTTTTTTTTTGGTTGAACTTTGAATTTGACTCAAATCTCTTGACTCATGCGATTTTGCAATTTGTTTCTATTGCAGGAAAAAGAAAAGGAGAAATTATGATTAAAAATTCCTAAAAAAAAATGCAAATAAAATAAACACGAAATATAATTGAGCATTCAAGTAAAATGACGAGCAGCAAGAAATGCATTATATTATACACATAATATACATACTAAAACTAGCTAAAATGAGTGTTGTCACAAGAACCTGTTACCCCTTCCCCTTCCCCTTCCCCTTCCCCTACTCCGCCCACTTCCCCTAAATCTTTTTACCAAAAATAACACCCAAAAGAACTTTGAAATTTCCGCAACAAATATTGTACGAAAGAACTTTGTTTAGTCAAATTGTATTTTACTACATAAAAAAAGAACAAGAATTAATATTAAAAAAAAAAATGGATAAAAAATTTAAATTAACAAACGAAAAGTGATAGAAGTTAAATGAGCACTAAATCGGAACATTAGTAATTAACTAAACGATCAACAGGATCAGGATAATGCAGACAGGTCCAGTATCCAACACCGAAAGCGCAGTACTATTAACAACACTACAACTACTACTACAACTACACACACACACACATGCATACGTAGGATTATACGCCATCTTGAAATGCAAGCAAGTCGCCGAAAAGCTGTACATAACCTACAAATGTTTATTGTTTATAACTAGCGAAAAGAAAGCAAAAAGAAAGCAATTTCCGTCTTCTTTACACTCTTTGGGCTAATTATTTAAATTTATTTATCGTTTCGGATTGTTTTAGTTCGAGTTCTTGGGTGCGATCAGTAAAAAAGAAAAACAATTTGGCAAAAGAAAAAAAAAACAGAATTTAAAAAATACCAAAAAAACTGTTGAACGAGAAATGTTAAAATTTGTTTATTAATATTAGTTAATATACAAAAAAAAAAAAAGAAAAAACTAAAAACTTTTTAAACAATTAAGTAGCGCGTTATGAGTATATTTTAATAACAAAATAAATAAATCATAAATGCTTTACGATTTATGAGAAAAGAAAAGAGAAAACCAAAAAAAAAAAAACGATGACAAACAACATTGTATATTTGCATAATTTTAAACAATTACAAGAAATGAGAAAATTTCAAATAAAATACAACAAACTGCGTACTGCCAAAACTTGTAAAGTTCGGTACTATTTGCTTATATATATATATATATATATATATATATATATATATATATATATTGTATGAGATATGATTATGATTATGACTATGATTATGATTACGACGACTTTGCCTCATTTTTGGTAAACAAAACAAAAACTAAAAACCAAAACAAATCAAAACGCAAAACTAAAAAAAAAAACACTGTTAATTATTATTGATTTCTGTTAGTTGTTAACCTTTCGGTTGTATATGTATGTATGTGTATAAAGCGAAAGCAAGTGGGAAAAACAAAAACAAGATTTATAATATACTAAAGCGGTCTTCAATTCGTCGTCTAACTCGTAACTAAACGGAAATCCTTGATTTTTCTATTTTTGATGAATTTTTTCTTTTTTGCTTTTATACGAAAAAATTGACATTTTCTTCACTTTTTTGCCGCCACCAAAGCTTTAAATATTTATATATGGTAAACTGTGTTCTCAGTAAATGAAAAAAAAAACTAAACTAAATTAAATTAAATTAAATTAAATTAAAGTAAATAAACTTATGTTGACATGCGCAAATTGTGCATTCAAAACATGAGACATTTGTATAGTAAACTAATAAACTAATAAATAATAACAAATAACCGTTCTTGTTATATACGAAAAAACAAAAAAAAACCAAACTGAATCATCGTGTGTGTATGTTCGATATCGATATATGAATAAAAAAAAAGATATAAATATATATATATATAAATAGAAAGAATTAAATAGCCTAGCAAGATACTTTGAAACCGTCGTAATCGTAACGCTCTCGATGAATATCGATTAAAATGATATCGAAAATCGAATTGATGCAATTTAAGGGTTTTTGTGTATAAGTTTTTTATTGTACATGTACAAAATTGTTGTACAGTTTGTGGCTTATTTGTGTAACGACTATTTGTGACTATATTTATATATGCATAGATCCACACATATATATGTGTATATACATATATATATATATGTATATATATATATGTGTATGTGTATATTGTATACAAAAATGTTTATTAAAAGTTGTTTTTGTTAATTAACACTCCGTCTCCTACACTTTCCAAGCCATACGCACACATACTCCCTCACACACACACACACAACACTGACACTCTCTCACAAAGGCACTCTCCACTCTCTTACACAGACACTCTCTCACACAAACACAGACCCTCTCTAACAGACACAGATCCTCTCTCACAAACACAGACACTCTCTCTAAACATACGCACTATCTCACACACTCTCTCACATATACTCACATTCTCTCAAACACACACACACACACACTTGTGTATATTACACATAACCTCTTGAACTGATAAAGTGAACCCACGTTGCTTATACATACACACACACACACACACACACACACACACACCAACAAGAACAACATGAACAGCTACGATACCTATTTACTGCTATAATGTATGACGTAATGTTACCCACAAACAACAACAAACGACAACAACAACAACAAGTACGACTATTTGAACCTACTACAGAAGACAAGATGAAGAAGAAGACAAGATGAAGTTTAAGATGAAGTTTAAGATGTAGAAGAAGATAAATTAACAACAACTTTGAAACACTCGTCAACTATTTGCTATATACTAAAACTATACATAAATATTATACACTTATATACAACAAGTACATACGCAGTATTGTATGTTTTTTTTTTTTCTATGTACAGTGAAAACAAGAACAAGAACAAAGCCTGACAACAACAACAACAACAAAAACGAATCGTGTATCCTATAAATCCTCAGTATATTTGAAACGATTTATTTACGCCCTCTTTTTCGATTATTTACATTATGATGTGTATTCTGATTGTTATCGATAACAAACCAACAACAAAAGCAACAACAACAAAAATACTAGCACACAATTTTACTCTCCTTCATACAAAATAAATGAACAATTACTAAACAACAACAAAATAAATAAATTAAAATAAACCCAAAATTAAAAGTAAGCAAAACTTATATATTATATATACATATATATATATATATATATATATATATATATAGTATACATAAATAATATTAATGATAGCAGGTAATTTTAATTAGCCATAAGCCATGTTATAACAATTTTGGAACCATTCGAAAAGGCAAGCGACAAGAACAACAACTACATAAAAAATCTACATAAATTAAGCGAGAAAGAAAATGTTTCACCTTTAATCATTTCAGTTTCAACACTCAAGAAGCTAAAAAACAGAAAAACACAAATTACACAAAATACACAAAAAAAATAAGAAGAAAGCAAGTAAACAAATTAAATTAGTTACAAAAAATTGTAGACTCGATAATAACGAAAGATCGATGATCAAAGATCGAATATCGATTGCAAGTCACACGTTTTGATAACATTTTTTTCTGTGTTAATTGGTTTTTGTTTTTGTGATTTTTTCAACAAAATTGGCAGCACTTTTCTCTGTAACTGTAAAAATTCTGTGCCAAGCTTTTAACTCGAAGTTTTCTTTGGCATGGCAACTGCGCGATCTTCTTGTGGCTGAGCTCTCTACTATAAATATATATATATATATATATATATATACATATATATGCTATATATATACTATGTCCAAGTCCTAAGTCTGGTTTAGCTTCTGATTTAACTGTAGTATAAAATTAGCATTAAACAAATTGAAATGTATATGCCTTAGGGTTTCAGTAGAAATACAAGACGAACAACAATGAACTAAACTCTTCTTAAAGAAAAACATTCTATGCCCAATTTATGAAATAGTTAATTGTTATAAAAGAAAAGGGAAAAAAACGTGTGACTTGCTCTCAGACAACTAGGCGTATAATCAATTTGTATTAAATACTCTATAATCCAGTTACGGGTAAAACAAAAATATTTTCAATAAAAACTAATGCTAAATAAAAAGTAAATAAAAAACAACTAAAATGATCATTTGTAAAGCGAATGAAATCCCGACGAACAGCCGAAAATAAATAAAGTATTTTTCTTTAAATTTAACAAGACAGAGAAAGGGAGAGGGAGAAAGGGAGAGAGAGAGAGTTGAAATCAGTCAAGTGCCCCGCTTATAAAATAAAATACACCCACACACACACACACACGTTCGATAGTTAGCCTACACAAAATAATTGGCAAAAGTTAATTAATTGACAAAAAATTTAATTGTGTTTATTTATTTTTGGCTGTTCGGTTTGAGCTGGGCAGCATGAAATCCAGGCGTCTTCAGATAGGCAAATACTAAATACTGTGTTTAAATGCTAATTACACCAACTATGAACTATGATTTTATAGCAATTTATATAGAAATAGTACTACATACATACATATATATATATATAATTATATATATATATATATATCTATGAGAAAAACAAAACAAATCACAAGTCAACAGGGCACAGCGCTTCTTAACTATATATATACATATACATATATACATATATATATATATATTCATTTCGATGAGCAACTTTTTTAAAAACCAACGCTAAACTTAAATTACATTAAACTCTAACTATAAACTAAATATGAGAAGAAAAAAACCAAAAAAAAATGCAACTTTTTAAACTAATATTGAATTGAACCCAACAAAGTGTTCATTAAACTAAAAGATACAAGATGATTATACATATGTATGTGTATGTGTGTGTATATATGTGCAGACATGCATATACATGCACACACATGCATATGCATATACATATACATACATACATATATATATATATTATGTACGCGACACGACATTTTGTATGGCTGAGGCATTAAAAGAACAACCAACAAAAAAACATAAAACAAAGAACAAAGAACAACAAAACCAAGTAACAACAATTAGCTATGTAATTTAATGTAAAGAGTTTAATAAATTGAATACACACAAAAACAGCAACAAAATTAAATACAACAAATTCATGAGCAAAAACAACATTTTACGAATTTCATACAAAACTAACATAAAAAACTGCGCTCTCAATGCCTAAACTAACGTAATTCTCTCTATATATATTACTCAAATATATATATATATATACATACATATATATATATATACATACATATACATACAAATATACATGCAAACAAGTTTATAGAGTGTGAAACGAAGAATTGTTTTTCCAGCACTTTGACAAAATACAACAGAATTCAATGTTATGCATACATATGTGCATACATATATACAATTATATATATATATATATATATGTATATGTATATGTGTATATGTGTGTGTACATGTGCATGCACAGCTTTTAGTTTGGTTTCTTTTGGTTTTTGTTTGAATACACGCAAAATGTCGTCACACTCCTGTTGCTACTTACTAAATTGTTAAATACATACACACATACATACATACGTACGTACACACATGCATACATACATATTCTAAAGAACAAGAAGAAGAAGAGCAGCCTAGTTAATAGCTAAGCCTATTAAAAAACCAATTGCAATCCACACGAGCGTTAGTTCCGTAATAAAAACAATTGTATTATATTTAAGAAACCCCATCCAAGAAATAGTAAAAAACTAAAATAAAAACTAAAACAAACGCAAATAGAAAGAACTAAAGAAAAGCTCTAAATTAATAAGAACACAAGGTTAATTAACGCTAATATTTATATATATATATATATATATATATACTTATATATATATAATATATATAAATGCGGCTATTTATTAAGGTGATTGCGACTTTCAGCTAAAACTAAATTAGTAATTGTAACATTAATAAAAATAAATAAAACAAAAATACAAATATTTTAAAAGCAAGCGCTTGAATTGTACATTTTTACAAGGCAACTGTACATTTAGCGCCCACGGCAAAAAAAAAACAAAAAAAAAAAAATAAACTAAAATTTAACAAAAAAACAACAAAAAAAAAACACAAAAACAAATGAGTTGAAAGGCACAGCAAAATATAAAGAATATAAATAAATTTAATAAATAAAATACAAGGAGCAACATGTTGCTTAGCCAGAACGGAAATGAGTTTATTAAATATACATTTAAAAATTCATAATTATAAAACTAAAACAAAAAAACAAACCAGAAAACAAAACCCAATTCGTTGCATAATATTTAAAACGAAGGTAGTATTAACTCGATTGCCTAATTCTAATATTAAAACAAAAAAAAAAACAAAAAGGAAAAAAACTATAAAAACAAAAAATATTAAAATTAACAGGTAAAATAATAATGAATGAAAAACAAGAACAACAAAAATGTTATTATACTTATTATACCGATTAAAATGAAAACAAAACAAATTAAAATAAAAATTTTATTTAGATTAAAATCTTTTGCACTCAACCATAATGACACGAATTTACAGCTGAACGGTAAGCAGAGCTCTACAAAATCTGATCGGAGGATAAAATTTACAAGCCACATTGAAGAAAATGGGTCCACCCTAATGCTGGATGCTGATCAGCTTGAATTAGATTAAAATGAAAACAAAACAAATTAAAATAAAAATTTTATTTAGATTAAAATCTTTTGCATGATGACACGAATTTACAGCTGAACGGTAAGCAAATCTGATCGGAGGACAAAATTTACAAGCCACATTGAAGAAAATGGGTTCACCCTAATGATGGATGCTGGCCAACTTGAATTAGGTTTGGAATTTCTGAATGCCAAGCGTTGGCTCGAAGCTGTACGAGTCCGTAAAGGAATATCTTTAACTAAAACTTGTCTTATTTGTTTTATACATACCAATAAAAAGTAAAAACTTATGACATTTTTAGCGCTGATCCAACGAAAATAGGCTTTTAGTTAACTTCTTTTATATTCCAATGAGAGTTTCTTAAAACTTATAGAATATGTAGCTCGGTTTTTTTTAACCTTTCAGCACCAATCTAGCTACATTGGATTTCGTATTTCCCAGCAACATTTATTGGCTCCCAGATGGTCCCTTTATCCTTGGAAATCAACCACAGCAGTTGCTGTTCTCATTTAACTCCTATTTGCTGTTTCTGTTCGCCTGGTAATTCAGCTAAAAATTTTCGTTGTAATTAATAAAATTCGTGGATCCGTGCGCGTATGCAATTAAATTTTGCATTCACATATTTTTGTCTACTTGCTGGGCATTTCTGTTCGCCTGATACTTTTGCTCAGTTTGTACCCAAATCTTGCCAGCCAGCGGCCGCCAACCATCGCCCCTTGTGCGTATGCAATGAAATTTTGTATTCTCAGAATTTTTTGGACTGGCACTTAAGCTGAATTTTTACGCAAATCTCGGGAGTCAGCGGCCAGGCAAGGCCAGCGGGAATTGTCGACCCTCAGAACCGAAGAATGCTTTTTATCTTATATAATTTATTTATTTCTCTAAAAGCCTCATAAATCGTTGTTGTTTATTTTATGCTCATGTACATATTTATAAATTTCTCTTAAAATTATAGATCACAAGTCCAACTTATAATGGTAATAAATTATGTTTTTTTGAGGATATAAATTCTGCTTAAATCTAAAATGACTTAGAACCGAATAATCCTGGAAACATACATCGCGGAAGTCTACAGAATCAGTTGGAATTTTGAATTCTTCAATCTGAAAAGATAAAAATCAATTAAAATAAAATAAATAAGAAAAAACAAATAATATTGATCAGACAAAACTTATGACAACTTATACAAATGGTCCATTAAAAAATGGACAAAATAGCATTACGTTTTTTCTCAAATTCGGGGTCGGTTCGATAATCAAAACTTTTTTGATGATTTTTATTGAATATCTCGGGCAAATACTGTCAGATTTTGAAATGTTACAATTTTTTGAATTGGTAGGGATCCCTACTATCAATCTGCATTCAAACATTTTAAAAATCGATGGGTTAAAAAAAGTGGTTGACCAAAAACCGAATGGTTTGTAAAGTCAACCTTTTTTGATGATTTTTTGGAATATCTCGACCAAATAATGTCCGATTTGGGAATTTTATACCATTTTGGACTCGTAAGGATCAGTACTATCGATTGGCATCAAAAAAATAAAAATTTATTTTTGGCCAAAATCGGCAAAATGGCAGGGCACGTTTTTTCTCAAATTCGGGGTCGGTTCGATAATCAAAACTTTGTTGATGATTTTTATTGAATATCTCGGGCAAATACTGTCAGATTTTGAAATGTTACAACTTTTTGAATTCGTAGGGATCCCTACTATCAATCTGCATTCGAACATTTTAAAAATCGATGGGTTAAAAAAAGTGGTTGACCAAAAACCGAATGGTTTGTAAAGTCAACCTTTTTTGATGATTTTTTGGAATATCTCGACCAAATAATGTCCGATTTGGGAATTTTATACCATTTTGGACTCGTAAGGATCAGTACTATCGATTGGCATCAAAAAATAAAAATTTATTTTTGGCCAAAATCGGCAAAATGGCAGGGCACGTTTTTTCTCAAATTCGGGGTCGGTTCGAAAATCAAAACTTTTTTGATGATTTTTATTGAATATCTCGGGCAAATACTGTCAGATTTTGAAATGTTATACCTTTTTGAATTCGTAGGGATCCCTACTATCAATCTGCATTCAAACATTTTAAAAATCGATGGGTTAAAAAAAGTGGTTGACCAAAAACCGAATGGTTTGTAAAGTCAACCTTTTTTGATGATTTTTTGGAATATCTCGACCAAATAATGTCCGATTTGGAAATTTTATACCATTTTGGACTCGTAAGGATCAGTACTATCGATTGGCATCAAAAAAATAAAAATCTAAATTTTGGCCAAAATCAACAAAATGGCAAGGGGTTACATCACGTTTTTTCTCAAATTCGGGGTCGGTTCGAAAATCAAAACTTTTTTGATGATTTTTATTGAATATCTCGGGCAAATACTGTCAGATATTGAAATGTTATACCTTTTTGAATTCGAAGGGATCCCTACTATCAATCTGCATTCAAACATTTTAAAAATCGATGGGTTAAAAAAAGTGGTTGACCAAAAACCGAATGGTTTGTAAAGTCAACCTTTTTTGATGATTTTTTTGAATATCTCGACCAAATAATGTCCGATTTGGGAATTTTATACCATTTTGGACTCGTAAGGATCAGTACTATCGATTGGCATCAAAAAAATAAAAATCTAAATTTTGGCCAAAATCAACAAAATGGCAAGGGGTTACATCACGTTTTTTCTCAAATTCGGGGTCGGTTCGAAAATCAAAACTTTTTTGATGATTTTTA
This sequence comes from Drosophila montana, assembly GCF_035044405.1. NCBI lineage: Eukaryota > Metazoa > Arthropoda > Insecta > Diptera > Drosophilidae > Drosophila > Drosophila montana. The sequence continues at coordinate 17,575 of NW_026996359.1, read as the reverse complement.
TTGAATATCTCGGGCAAATACTGTCAGATTTTGAAATGTTATACCTTTTTGAATTCGTAGGGATCCCTACTATCAATCTGCATTCAAACATTTTAAAAATCGATGGGTTAAAAAAAGTGGTTGACCAAAAACCGAATGGTTTGTAAAGTCAACCTTTTTTGATGATTTTTTGGAATATCTCGACCAAATAATGTCCGATTTGGGAATTTTATACCATTTTGGACTCGTAAGGATCAGTACTATCGATTGGCATCAAAAAAATAAAAATCTAAATTTTGGCCAAAATCAACAAAATGGCAAGGGGTTACATCACGTTTTTTCTCAAACTCGGGGTCGGTTCGAAAATCAAAACTTTGTTGATGATTTTTATTGAATATCTCGGGCAAATACTGTAAGATTTTGAAATGTTATACCTTTTTGAATTCGTAGGGATCCCTACTATCAATCTGCATTCAAACATTTTAAAAATCGATGGGTTAAAAAAAGTGGTTGACCAAAAACCGAATGGTTTGTAAAGTCAACCTTTTTTGATGATTTTTTGGAATATCTCGACCAAATAATGTCCGATTTGGGAATTTTATACCATTTTGGACTCGTAAGGATCAGTACTATCGATTGGCATCAAAAAAATAAAAATCTAAATTTTGGCCAAAATCAACAAAATGGCAAGGGGTTACATCACGTTTTTTCTCAAATTCGGGGTCGGTTCGAAAATCAAAACTTTTTTGATGATTTTTATTGAATATCTCGGGCAAATACTGTCAGATTTTGAAATGTTATACCTTTTTGAATTCGTAGGGATCCCTACTATCAATCTGCATTCAAACATTTTAAAAATCGATGGGTTAAAAAAAGTGGTTGACCAAAAACCGAATGGTTTGTAAAGTCAACCTTTTTTGATGATTTTTTGGAATATCTCGACCAAATAATGTCCGATTTGGGAATTTTATACCATTTTGGACTCGTAAGGATCAGTACTATCGATTGGCATCAAAAAAATAAAAATCTAAATTTTGGCCAAAATCAACAAAATGGCAAGGGGTTACATCACGTTTTTTCTCAAATTCGGGGTCGGTTCGAAAATCAAAACTTTTTTGATGATTTTTATTGAATATCTCGGGCAAATACTGTCAGATTTTGAAATGTTATACCTTTTTGAATTCGTAGGGATCCCTACTATCAATCTGCATTCAAACATTTTAAAAATCGATGGGTTAAAAAAAGTGGTTGACCAAAAACCGAATGGTTTGTAAAGTCAACCTTTTTTGATGATTTTTTGGAATATCTCGACCAAATAATGTCCGATTTGGGAATTTTATACCATTTTGGACTCGTAAGGATCAGTACTATCGATTGGCATCAAAAAAATAAAAATCTAAATTTTGGCCAAAATCAACAAAATGGCAAGGGGTTACATCACGTTTTTTCTCAAATTCGGGGTCGGTTCGAAAATCAAAACTTTTTTGATGATTTTTATTGAATATCTCGGGCAAATACTGTCAGATATTGAAATGTTATACCTTTTTGAATTCGTAGGGATCCCTACTATCAATCTGCATTCAAACATTTTAAAAATCGATGGGTTAAAAAAAGTGGTTGACCAAAAACCGAATGGTTTGTAAAGTCAACCTTTTTTGATGATTTTTTGGAATATCTCGACCAAATAATGTCCGATTTGGGAATTTTATACCATTTTGGACTCGTAAGGATCAGTACTATCGATTGGCATCAAAAAAATAAAAATCTAAATTTTGGCCAAAATCAACAAAATGGCAAGGGGTTACATCACGTTTTTTCTCAAATTCGGGGTCGGTTCGAAAATCAAAACTTTTTTGATGATTTTTATTGAATATCTCGGGCAAATACTGTCAGATTTTGAAATGTTATACCTTTTTGAATTCGTAGGGATCCCTACTATGAATCTGCATTCAAACATTTTAAAAATCGATGGGTTAAAAAAAGTGGTTGACCAAAAACCGAATGGTTTGTAAAGTCAACCTTTTTTGATGATTTTTTGGAATATCTCGACCAAATAATGTCCGATTTGGGAATTTTATACCATTTTGGACTCGTAAGGATCAGTACTATCGATTGGCATCAAAAAAATAAAAATCTAAATTTTGGCCAAAATCAACAAAATGGCAAGGGGTTACATCACGTTTTTTCTCAAATTCGGGGTCGGTTCGAAAATCAAAACTTTTTTGATGATTTTTATTGAATATCTCGGGCAAATACTGTCAGATTTTGAAATGTTATACCTTTTTGAATTCGTAGGGATCCCTACTATCAATCTGCATTCAAGTATTTTAAAAATCGATGGGTTAAAAAAAGTGGTTGACCAAAAACCGAATGGTTTGTAAAGTCAACCTTTTTTGATGATTTTTTGGAATATCTCGACCAAATAATGTCCGATTTGGGAATTTTATACCATTTTGGACTCGTAAGGATCAGTACTATCGATTGGCATCAAAAAAATAAAAATCTAAATTTTGGCCAAAATCAACAAAATGGCAAGGGGTTACATCACGTTTTTTCTCAAATTCGGGGTCGGTTCGAAAATCAAAACTTTTTTGATGATTTTTATTGAATATCTCGGGCAAATACTGTCAGATTTTGAAATGTTATACCTTTTTGAATTCGTAGGGATCCCTACTATCAATCTGCATTCAAGTATTTTAAAAATCGATGGGTTAAAAAAAGTGGTTGACCAAAAACCGAGGTTGTAAAGTCAACCTTTTTTGATGATTTTTTGGAATATCTCGACCAAATAATGTCCGATTTGGGAATTTTATACCATTTTGGACTCGTAAGGATCAGTACTATCGATTGGCATCAAAAAAATAAAAATCTAAATTTTGGCCAAAATCAACAAAATGGCAAGGGGTTACATCACGTTTTTTCTCAAATTCGGGGTCGGTTCGAAAATCAAAACTTTTTTGATGATTTTTATTGAATATCTCGGGCAAATACTGTCAGATTTTGAAATGTTATACCTTTTTGAATTCGTAGGGATCCCTACTATCAATCTGCATTCAAACATTTTAAAAATCGATGGGTTAAAAAAAGTGGTTGACCAAAAACCGAATGGTTTGTAAAGTCAACCTTTTTTGATGATTTTTTGGAATATCTCGACCAAATAATGTCCGATTTGGGAATTTTATACCATTTTGGACTCGTAAGGATCAGTACTATCGATTGGCATCAAAAAAATAAAAATCTAAATTTTGGCCAAAATCAACAAAATGGCAAGGGGTTACATCACGTTTTTTCTCAAATTCGGGGTCGGTTCGAAAATCAAAACTTTTTTGATGATTTTTATTGAATATCTCGGGCAAATACTGTCAGATTTTGAAATGTTATACCTTTTTGAATTCGTAGGGATCCCTACTATCAATCTGCATTCAAGTATTTTAAAAATCGATGGGTTAAAAAAAGTGGTTGACCAAAAACCGAATGGTTTGTAAAGTCAACCTTTTTTGATGATTTTTTGGAATATCTCGACCAAATAATGTCCGATTTGGGAATTTTATACCATTTTGGACTCGTAAGGATCAGTACTATCGATTGGCATCAAAAAAATAAAAATTTAATTTTGGCCAAAATCAACAAAATGGCAAGGGGTTACATCACGTTTTTTCTCAAATTCGGGGTCGGTTCGAAAATCAAAACTTTTTTGATGATTTTTATTGAATATCTCGGGCAAATACTGTCAGATTTTGAAATGTTATACCTTTTTGAATTCGTAGGGATCCCTACTATCAATCTGCATTCAAACATTTTAAAAATCGATGGGTTAAAAAAAGTGGTTGACCAAAAACCGAATGGTTTGTAAAGTCAACCTTTTTTGATGATTTTTTGGAATATCTCGACCAAATAATGTCCGATTTGGGAATTTTATACCATTTTGGACTCGTAAGGATCAGTACTATCGATTGGCATCAAAAAAATAAAAATCTAAATTTTGGCCAAAATCAACAAAATGGCAAGGGGTTACATCACGTTTTTTCTCAAATTCGGGGTCGGTTCGAAAATCAAAACTTTTTTGATGATTTTTATTGAATACTCCGGGAAATACTGTCAGATTTTGAAATGTTATACCTTTTTGAATTCGTAGGGATCCCTACTATCAATCTGCATTCAAGTATTTTAAAAATCGATGGGTTAAAAAAAGTGGTTGACCAAAAACCGAATGGTTTGTAAAGTCAACCTTTTTTGATGATTTTTTGGAATATCTCGACCAAATAATGTCCGATTTGGGAATTTTATACCATTTTGGACTCGTAAGGATCAGTACTATCGATTGGCATCAAAAAAATAAAAATCTATTTTTTGGCCAAAATCAACAAAATGGCAAGGGGTTACATCACGTTTTTTCTCAAATTCGGGGTCGGTTCGAAAATCAAAACTTTTTTGATGATTTTTATTGAATATCTCGGGCAAATACTGTCAGATTTTGAAATGTTATACCTTTTTGAATTCGTAGGGATCCCTACTATCAATCTGCATTCAAACATTTTAAAAATCGATGGGTTAAAAAAAGTGGTTGACCAAAAACCGAATGGTTTGTAAAGTCAACCTTTTTTGATGATTTTTTGGAATATCTCGACCAAATAATGTCCGATTTGGGAATTTTATACCATTTTGGACTCGTAAGGATCAGTACTATCGATTGGCATCAAAAAAATAAAAATCTAAATTTTGGCCAAAATCAACAAAATGGCAAGGGGTCATTCGGTCTCAAAGGTCTCGAAAATCTAAACTTTTTTGATGATTTTCATTGAATATCTCGGGCAAATACTGTCAGATTTGAAATGTTATACCTTTTTGAATTCGTAGGGATCCCTACTATCAATCTGCATTCAAGTATTTTAAAAATCGATGGGTTAAAAAAAGTGGTTGACCAAAAACCGAATGGTTTGTAAAGTCAACCTTTTTTGATGATTTTTTGGAATATCTCGACCAAATAATGTCCGATTTGGGAATTTTATACCATTTTGGACTCGTAAGGATCAGTACTATCGATTGGCATCAAAAAAATAAAAATTATTTTTTGGCCAAAATCAACAAAATGGCAAGGGGTTACATCACGTTTTTTCTCAAATTCGGGGTCGGTTCGAAAATCAAAACTTTTTTGATGATTTTTATTGAATATCTCGGGCAAATACTGTCAGATTTTGAAATGTTATACCTTTTTGAATTCGTAGGGATCCCTACTATCAATCTGCATTCAAACATTTTAAAAATCGATGGGTTAAAAAAAGTGGTTGACCAAAAACCGAATGGTTTGTAAAGTCAACCTTTTTTGATGATTTTTTGGAATATCTCGACCAAATAATGTCCGATTTGGGAATTTTATACCATTTTGGACTCGTAAGGATCAGTACTATCGATTGGCATCAAAAAAATAAAAATCTAATTTTTGGCCAAAATCAACAAAATGGCAAGGGGTTACATCACGTTTTTTCTCAAATTCGGGGTCGGTTCGAAAATCAAAACTTTTTTGATGATTTTTATTGAATATCTCGGGCAAATACTGTCAGATTTTGAAATGTTATACCTTTTTGAATTCGTAGGGATCCCTACTATCAATCTGCATTCAAACATTTTAAAAATCGATGGGTTAAAAAAAGTGGTTGACCAAAAACCGAATGGTTTGTAAAGTCAACCTTTTTTGATGATTTTTTGGAATATCTCGACCAAATAATGTCCGATTTGGGAATTTTATACCATTTTGGACTCGTAAGGATCAGTACTATCGATTGGCATCAAAAAAATAAAAATCTAAATTTTGGCCAAAATCAACAAAATGGCAAGGGGTTACATCACGTTTTTTCTCAAATTCGGGGTCGGTTCGAAAATCAAAACTTTTTTGATGATTTTTATTGAATATCTCGGGCAAATACTGTCAGATATTGAAATGTTATACCTTTTTGAATTCGTAGGGATCCCTACTATCAATCTGCATTCAAACATTTTAAAAATCGATGGGTTAAAAAAAGTGGTTGACCAAAAACCGAATGGTTTGTAAAGTCATTTGTGAGATATCTCGACCAAATAATGTCCGATTTGGGAATTTTATACCATTTTGGACTCGTAAGGATCAGTACTATCGATTGGCATCAAAAAAATAAAAATCTAAGTTTTGATCACAAAATCGAAGGGTCAGTTCTAAATGGTCAAACACTTTTTTGATGATTTTTATTGAATATCTCGGGCAAATACTGTCAGATTTTGAAATGTTATACCTTTTTGAATTCGTAGGGATCCCTACTATCAATCTGCATTCAAACATTTTAAAAATCGATGGGTTAAAAAAAGTGGTTGACCAAAAACCGAATGGTTTGTAAAGTCAACCTTTTTTGATGATTTTTTGGAATATCTCGACCAAATAATGTCCGATTTGGGAATTTTATACCATTTTGGACTCGTAAGGATCAGTACTATCGATTGGCATCAAAAAAATAAAAATCTAAATTTTGGCCAAAATCAACAAAATGGCAAGGGGTTACATCACGTTTTTTCTCAAATTCGGGGTCGGTTCGAAAATCAAAACTTTTTTGATGATTTTTATTGAATATCTCGGGCAAATACTGTCAGATTTTGAAATGTTATACCTTTTTGAATTCGTAGGGATCCCTACTATCAATCTGCATTCAAAACGATTTGTGGTTGACCAAAAACCGAATGGTTTGTAAAGTCAACCTTTTTTGATGATTTTTTGGAATATCTCGACCAAATAATGTCCGATTTGGGAATTTTATACCATTTTGGACTCGTAAGGATCAGTACTATCGATTGGCATCAAAAAAATAAAAATCTAAATTTTGGCCAAAATCAACAAAATGGCAAGGGGTTACATCACGTTTTTTCTCAAATTCGGGGTCGGTTCGAAAATCAAAACTTTTTTGATGATTTTTATTGAATATCTCGGGCAAATACTGTCAGATTTTGAAATGTTATACCTTTTTGAATTCGTAGGGATCCCTACTATCAATCTGCATTCAAGTATTTTAAAAATCGATGGGTTAAAAAAAGTGGTTGACCAAAAACCGAATGGTTTGTAAAGTCAACCTTTTTTGATGATTTGTTGGAATATCTCGACCAAATAATGTCCGATTTGGGAATTTTATACCATTTTGGACTCGTAAGGATCAGTACTATCGATTGGCATCAAAAAAATAAAAATTTATTTTTTGGCCAAAATCAACAAAATGGCAAGGGGTTACATCACGTTTTTTCTCAAATTCGGGGTCGGTTCGAAAATCAAAACTTTTTTGATGATTTTTATTGAATATCTCGGGCAAATACTGTCAGATTTTGAAATGTTATACCTTTTTGAATTCGTAGGGATCCCTACTATGAATCTGCATTCAAGTATTTTAAAAATCGATGGGTTAAAAAAAGTGGTTGACCAAAAACCGAATGGTTTGTAAAGTCGACCTTTTTTGATGATTTTTTGGAATATCTCTACCAAATAATGTCCGATTTGGGAATTTTATACCATTTTGGACTCGTAAGGATCAGTACTATCGATTGGCATCAAAAAAATAAAAATCTAAATTTTGGCCAAAATCAACAAAATGGCAAGGGGTTACATCACGTTTTTTCTCAAATTCGGGGTCGGTTCGAAAATCAAAACTTTTTTGATGATTTTTATTGAATATCTCGGGCAAATACTGTCAGATATTGAAATGTTATACCTTTTTGAATTCGTAGGGATCCCTACTATCAATCTGCATTCAAACATTTTAAAAATCGATGGGTTAAAAAAAGTGGTTGACCAAAAACCGAATGGTTTGTAAAGTCAACCTTTTTTGATGATTTTTTGGAATATCTCGACCAAATAATGTCCGATTTGGGAATTTTATACCATTTTGGACTCGTAAGGATCAGTACTATCGATTGGCATCAAAAAAATAAAAATCTAAATTTTGGCCAAAATCAACAAAATGGCAAGGGGTTACATCACGTTTTTTTCAAATTCGGGGTCGGTTCGAAAATCAAAACTTTTTTGATGATTTTTATTGAATATCTCGGGCAAATACTGTCAGATTTTGAAATGTTATACCTTTTTGAATTCGTAGGGATCCCTACTATGAATCTGCATTCAAGTATTTTAAAAATCGATGGGTTAAAAAAAGTGGTTGACCAAAAACCGAATGGTTTGTAAAGTCAACCTTTTTTGATGATTTGTTGGAATATCTCGACCAAATAATGTCCGATTTGGGAATTTTATACCATTTTGGACTCGTAAGGATCAGTACTATCGATTGGCATCAAAAAAATAAAAATTTATTTTTTGGCCAAAATCAACAAAATGGCAAGGGGTTACATCACGTTTTTTCTCAAATTCGGGGTCGGTTCGAAAATCAAAACTTTTTTGATGATTTTTATTGAATATCTCGGGCAAATACTGTCAGATTTTGAAATGTTATACCTTTTTGAATTCGTAGGGATCCCTACTATCAATCTGCATTCAAGTATTTTAAAAATCGATGGGTTAAAAAAAGTGGTTGACCAAAAACCGAATGGTTTGTAAAGTCAACCTTTTTTGATGATTTTTTGGAATATCTCGACCAAATAATGTCCGATTTGGGAATTTTATACCATTTTGGACTCGTAAGGATCAGTACTATCGATTGGATCAAAAAAATAAAAATCTAAATTTTGGCCAAAATCAACAAAATGGCAAGGGGTTACATCACGTTTTTTCTCAAATTCGGGGTCGGTTCGAAAATCAAAACTTTTTTGATGATTTTTATTGAATATCTCGGGCAAATACTGTCAGATTTTGAAATGTTATACCTTTTTGAATTCGTAGGGATCCCTACTATGAATCTGCATTCAAGTATTTTAAAAATCGATGGGTTAAAAAAAGTGGTTGACCAAAAACCGAATGGTTTGTAAAGTCGACCTTTTTTGATGATTTTTTGGAATATCTCTACCAAATAATGTCCGATTTGGGAATTTTATACCATTTTGGACTCGTAAGGATCAGTACTATCGATTGGCATCAAAAAAATAAAAATCTAAATTTTGGCCAAAATCAACAAAATGGCAAGGGGTTACATCACGTTTTTTCTCAAATTCGGGGTCGGTTCGAAAATCAAAACTTTTTTGATGATTTTTATTGAATATCTCGGGCAAATACTGTCAGATTTTGAAATGTTATACCTTTTTGAATTCGTAGGGATCCCTACTATGAATCTGCATTCAAGTATTTTAAAAATCGATGGGTTAAAAAAAGTGGTTGACCAAAAACCGAATGGTTTGTAAAGTCAACCTTTTTTGATGATTTGTTGGAATATCTCGACCAAATAATGTCCGATTTGGGAATTTTATACCATTTTGGACTCGTAAGGATCAGTACTATCGATTGGCATCAAAAAAATAAAAATCTAAATTTTGGCCAAAATCAACAAAATGGCAAGGGGTTACATCACGTTTTTTCTCAAATTCGGGGTCGGTTCGAAAATCAAAACTTTTTTGATGATTTTTATTGAATATCTCGGGCAAATACTGTCAGATTTTGAAATGTTATACCTTTTTGAATTCGTAGGGATCCCTACTATGAATCTGCATTCAAGTATTTTAAAAATCGATGGGTTAAAAAAAGTGGTTGACCAAAAACCGAATGGTTTGTAAAGTCAACCTTTTTTGATGATTTTTTGGAATATCTCGACCAAATAATGTCCGATTTGGGAATTTTATACCATTTTGGACTCGTAAGGATCAGTACTATCGATTGGCATCAAAAAAATAAAAATTTATTTTTTGGCCAAAATCAACAAAATGGCAAGGGGTTACATCACGTTTTTTCTCAAATTCGGGGTCGGTTCGAAAATCAAAACTTTTTTGATGATTTTTATTGAATATCTCGGGCAAATACTGTCAGATTTTGAAATGTTATACCTTTTTGAATTCGTAGGGATCCCTACTATCAATCTGCATTCAAGTATTTTAAAAATCGATGGGTTAAAAAAAGTGGTTGACCAAAAACCGAATGGTTTGTAAAGTCAACCTTTTTTGATGATTTTTTGGAATATCTCGACCAAATAATGTCCGATTTGGGAATTTTATACCATTTTGGACTCGTAAGGATCAGTACTATCGATTGGCATCAAAAAAATAAAAATCTAAATTTTGGCCAAATTCAACAAAATGGCAAGGGGTTACATCACGTTTTTTCTCAAATTCGGGGTCGGTTCGAAAATCAAAACTTTTTTGATGATTTTTATTGAATATCTCGGGCAAATACTGTCAGATATTGAAATGTTATACCTTTTTGAATTCGTAGGGATCCCTACTATCAATCTGCATTCAAGTATTTTAAAAATCGATGGGTTAAAAAAAGTGGTTGACCAAAAACCGAATGGTTTGTAAAGTCAACCTTTTTTGATGATTTTTTGGAATATCTCGACCAAATAATGTCCGATTTGGGAATTTTATACCATTTTGGACTCGTAAGGATCAGTACTATCGATTGGCATCAAAAAAATAAAAATCTAAATTTTGGCCAAATTCAACAAAATGGCAAGGGGTTACATCACGTTTTTTCTCAAATTCGGGGTCGGTTCGAAAATCAAAACTTTTTTGATGATTTTTATTGAATATCTCGGGCAAATACTGTCAGATTTTGAAATGTTATACCTTTTTGAATTCGTAGGGATCCCTACTATCAATCTGCATTCAAACATTTTAAAAATCGATGGGTTAAAAAAAGTGGTTGACCAAAAACCGAATGGTTTGTAAAGTCAACCTTTTTTGATGATTTTTTGGAATATCTCGACCAAATAATGTCCGATTTGGGAATTTTATACCATTTTGGACTCGTAAGGATCAGTACTATCGATTGGCATCAAAAAAATAAAAATCTAAATTTTGGCCAAAATCAAACAAAATGGCAAGGGGTTACACACGTTTTTTCTCAAATTCGGGGTCGGTCCGAAAATCAAAACTTTTTTGATGATTTTTATTGAATATCTCGGGCAAATACTGTCAGATATTGAAATGTTATACCTTTTTGAATTCGTAGGGATCCCTACTATCAATCTGCATTCAAACATTTTAAAAATCGATGGAATAAAAAAAGTGGTTGACCAAAAACCGAATGGTTTGTAAAGTCAACCTTTTTTGATGATTTTTTGGAATATCTCTACCAAATAATGTCCGATTTGGGAATTTTATACCATTTTGGACTCGTAAGGATCAGTACTATCGATTGGCATCAAAAAAATAAAAATCTAAATTTTGGCCAAAATCAAACAAAATGGCAAGGGGTTACATCACGTTTTTTCTCAAATTCGGGGTCGGTTCGAAAATCAAAACTTTTTTGATGATTTTTATTGAATATCTCGGGTAAATACTGTCAGATTTTGAAATGTTATACCTTTTTGAATTCGTAGGGATCCCTACTATGAATCTGCATTCAAGTATTTTAAAAATCGATGGGTTAAAAAAAGTGGTTGACCAAAAACCGAATGGTTTGTAAAGTCGACCTTTTTTGATGATTTTTTGGAATATCTCGACCAAATAATGTCCGATTTGGGAATTTTATACCATTTTGGACTCGTAAGGATCAGTACTATCGATTGGCATCAAAAAAATAAAAATTTATTTTTTGGCCAAAATCAACAAAATGGCAAGTGGTTACATCACGTTTTTTCTCAAATTCGGGGTCGGTTCGAAAATCAAAACTTTTTTGATGATTTTTATTGAATATCTCGGGCAAATACTGTCAGATATTGAAATGTTATACCTTTTTGAATTCGTAGGGATCCCTACTATCAATCTGCATTCAAACATTTTAAAAATCGATGGGTTAAAAAAAGTGGTTGACCAAAAACCGAATGGTTTGTAAAGTCAACCTTTTTTGATGATTTTTTGGAATATCTCTACCAAATAATGTCCGATTTGGGAATTTTATACCATTTTGGACTCGTAAGGATCAGTACTATCGATTGGCATCAAAAAAATAAAAATTTATTTTTTGGCCAAAATCAACAAAATGGCAAGTGGTTACATCACGTTTTTTCTCAAATTCGGGGTCGGTTCGAAAATCAAAACTTTTTTGATGATTTTTATTGAATATCTCGGGCAAATACTGTCAGATATTGAAATGTTATACCTTTTTGAATTCGTAGGGATCCCTACTATCAATCTGCATTCAAACATTTTAAAAATCGATGGGATAAAAAAAGTGGTTGACCAAAAACCGAATGGTTTGTAAAGTCAACCTTTTTTGATGATTTTTTGGAAAATCTCTACCAAATAATGTCCGATTTGGGAATTTTATACCATTTTGGACTCGTAAGGATCAGTACTATCGATTGGCATCAAAAAAATAAAAATCTAAATTTTGGCCAAAATCAACAAAATGGCAAGGGGTTACATCACGTTTTTTCTCAAATTCGGGGTCGGTTCGAAAATCAAAACTTTTTTGATGATTTTTATTGAATATCTCGGGCAAATACTGTCAGATATTGAAATGTTATACCTTTTTGAATTCGTAGGGATCCCTACTATCAATCTGCATTCAAACATTTTAAAAATCGATGGGTTAAAAAAAGTGGTTGACCAAAAACCGAATGGTTTGTAAAGTCAACCTTTTTTGATGATTTTTTGGAATATCTCGACCAAATAATGTCCGATTTGGGAATTTTATACCATTTTGGACTCGTAAGGATCAGTACTATCGATTGGCATCAAAAAAATAAAAATCTAAATTTTGGCCAAAATCAACAAAATGGCAAGGGGTTACATCACGTTTTTTCTCAAATTCGGGGTCGGTTCGAAAATCAAAACTTTTTTGATGATTTTTATTGAATATCTCGGGCAAATACTGTCAGATATTGAAATGTTATACCTTTTTGAATTCGTAGGGATCCCTACTATCAATCTGCATTCAAACATTTTAAAAATCGATGGGTTAAAAAAAGTGGTTGATCAAAAACCGAATGGTTTGTAAAGTCAACCTTTTTTGATGATTTGTTGGAATATCTCGACCAAATAATGTCCGATTTGGGAATTTTATACCATTTTGGACTCGTTAGGATCAGTACAGTTACATCACGTTTTTTCTCAAATTCGGGGTCGGTTCGAAAATCAAACTTTTTTGATGATATGTATTGAATATCTCGGGCAAATACTGTCAGATTTTGAAATGTTATACCTTTTTGAATTCGTAGGGATCCCTACTATCTATCTTTGGGAATTTTATACCATTTTGGACTCGTAAGGATCAGTACTATCGATTGGCATCAAAAAAATAAAAATTTAATTTGTGGCCAAAATCAACAAAATGGCAAGGGATCACGTTTTTTCTCAAATTCGGGGTCGGTTCGAAAATCAAAACTTTTTTGATGATTTTTATTGAATATCTCGGGCAAATACTGTCAGATTTTGAAATGTTATACCTTTTTGAATTCGTAGGGATCCCTACTAACATTTTAAAAATCGATGGGTTAAAAAAAGTGGTTGACCAAAAACCGAATGGTTTGTAAAGTCAACCTTTTTTGATGATTTTTTGGAATATCTCTACCAAATAATGTCCGATTTGGGAATTTTATACCATTTTGGACTCGTAAGGATCAGTACTATCGATTGGCATCAAAAAAATAAAAATCTAAATTTTGGCCAAAATCAAACAAAATGGCAAGGGGTTACATCACGTTTTTTCTCAAATTCGGGGTCGGTTCGAAAATCAAAACTTTTTTGATGATTTTTATTGAATATCTCGGGCAAATACTGTCAGATATTGAAATGTTATACCTTTTTGAATTCGTAGGGATCCCTACTATCAATCTGCATTCAAACATTTTAAAAATCGATGGGTTAAAAAAAGTGGTTGACCAAAAACCGAATGGTTTGTAAAGTCAACCTTTTTTGATGATTTTTTGGAATATCTCTACCAAATAATGTCCGATTTGGGAATTTTATACCATTTTGGACTCGTAAGGATCAGTACTATCGATTGGCATCAAAAAAATAAAAATCTAAATTTTGGCCAAAATCAAACAAAATGGCAAGGGGTTACATCACGTTTTTTCTCAAATTCGGGGTCGGTTCGAAAATCAAAACTTTTTTGATGATTTTTATTGAATATCTCGGGCAAATACTGTCAGATATTGAAATGTTATACCTTTTTGAATTCGTAGGGATCCCTACTATCAATCTGCATTCAAACATTTTAAAAATCGATGGGTTAAAAAAAGTGGTTGACCAAAAACCGAATGGTTTGTAAAGTCAACCTTTTTTGATGATTTTTTGGAATATCTCGACCAAATAATGTCCGATTTGGGAATTTTATACCATTTTGGACTCGTAAGGATCAGTACTATCGATTGGCATCAAAAAAATAAAAATCTAAATTTTGGCCAAAATCAACAAAATGGCAAGGGGTTACATCACGTTTTTCTCAAATTCGGGGTCGGTTCGAAAATCAAAACTTTTTTGATGATTTTTATTGAATATCTCGGGCAAATACTGTCAGATATTGAAATGTTATACCTTTTTGAATTCGTAGGGATCCCTACTATCAATCTGCATTCAAACATTTTAAAAATCGATGGGTTAAAAAAAGTGGTTGATCAAAAACCGAATGGTTTGTAAAGTCAACCTTTTTTGATGATTTGTTGGAATATCTCGACCAAATAATGTCCGATTTGGGAATTTTATACCATTTTGGACTCGTTAGGATCAGTACAGTTACATCACGTTTTTTCTCAAATTCGGGGTCGGTTCGAAAATCAAACTTTTTTGATGATATGTATTGAATATCTCGGGCAAATACTGTCAGATTTTGAAATGTTATACCTTTTTGAATTCGTAGGGATCCCTACTATCAATCTGCATTCAAACATTTTAAAAATCGATGGGTTAAAAAAAGTGGTTGACCAAAAACCGAATGGTTTGTAAAGTCAACCTCTTTTGATGATTTTTTGGAATATCTCGACCAAATAATGTCCGATTTGGGAATTTTATACCATTTTGGACTCGTAAGGATCAGTACTATCGATTGGCATCAAAAAAATAAAAATCTAAATTTTGGCCAAATTCAACAAAATGGCAAGGGGTTACATCACGTTTTTTCTCAAATTCGGGGTCGGTTCGAAAATCAAAACTTTTTTGATGATTTTTATTGAATATCTCGGGCAAATACTGTCAGATATTGAAATGTTATACCTTTTTGAATTCGTAGGGATCCCTACTATCAATCTGCATTCAAAGATTTTAAAAATCGATGGGTTAAAAAAAGTGGTTGACCAAAAACCGAATGGTTTGTAAAGTCAACCTTTTTTGATGATTTGTTGGAATATCTCGACCAAATAATGTCCGATTTGGGAATTTTATACCATTTTGGACTCGTAAGGATCAGTACTATCGATTGGCATCAAAAAAATAAAAATCTAAATTTTGGCCAAAATCAACAAAATGGCAAGGGGTTACATCACGTTTTTTCTCAAATTCGGGGTCGGTTCGAAAATCAAAACTTTTTTGATGATTTTTATTGAATATCTCGGGCAAATACTGTCAGATATTGAAATGTTATACCTTTTTGAATTCGTAGGGATCCCTACTATCAATCTGCATTCAAACATTTTAAAAATCGATGGGTTAAAAAAAGTGGTTGACCAAAAACCGAATGGTTTGTAAAGTCAACCTTTTTTGATGATTTTTTGGAATATCTCTACCAAATAATGTCCGATTTGGGAATTTTATACCATTTTGGACTCGTAAGGATCAGTACTATCGATTGGCATCAAAAAAATAAAAATCTAAATTTTGGCCAAAATCAAACAAAATGGCAAGACTTTTTTGATGATTTTTATTGAATATCTCGGGCAAATACTGTCAGATATTGAAATGTTATACCTTTTTGAATTCGTAGGGATCCCTACTATCAATCTGCATTCAAACATTTTAAAAATCGATGGGTTAAAAAAAGTGGTTGACCAAAAACCGAATGGTTTGTAAAGTCAACCTTTTTTGATGATTTTTTGGAATATCTCTACCAAATAATGTCCGATTTGGGAATTTTATACCATTTTGGACTCGTAAGGATCAGTACTATCGATTGGCATCAAAAAAATAAAAATTTATTTTTTGGCCAAAATCAACAAAATGGGAAGTTGTTACATCACGTTTTTTCTCAAATTCGGGGTCGGTTCGAAAATCAAAACTTTTTTGAAGATTTTTATTGAATATCTCGGGCAAATACTGTCAGATTTTGAAATGTTATACCTTTTTAAATTCGTAGGGATCCCTACTATCAATCTGCATTCAAACATTTTAAAAATCGATGGGTTAAAAAAAGTGGTTGACCAAAAACCGAATGGTTTGTAAAGTCAACCTTTTTTGATGATTTGTTGGAATATCTCGACCAAATAATGTCCAATTTGGGAATTTTATACCATTTTGGACTCGTAAGGATCAGTACTATCGATTGGCATCAAAAAAATAAAAATCTGAATTTTGGCCAAAATCAACAAAATGGCAAGGGGTTACATCACGTTTTTTCTCAAATTCGGGGTCGGTTCGAAAATCAAAACTTTTTTGATGATTTTTATTGAATATCTCGGGTAAATACTGTCAGATTTTGAAATGTTATACCTTTTTGAATTCGTAGGGATCCCTACTATGAATCTGCATTCAAGTATTTTAAAAATCGATGGGTTAAAAAAAGTGGTTGACCAAAAACCGAATGGTTTGTAAAGTAAACCTTTTTTGATGATTTTTTGGAATATCTCGACCAAATAATGTCCGATTTGGGAATTTTATACCATTTTGGACTCGTAAGGATCAGTACTATCGATTGGCATCAAAAAAATAAAAATCTAAATTTTGGCCAAAATCAACAAAATGGCAAGGGGTTACATCACGTTTTTTCTCAAATTCGGGGTCGGTTCGAAAATCAAAACTTTTTTGATGATTTTTATTGAATATCTCGGGTAAATACTGTCAGATTTTGAAATGTTATACCTTTTTGAATTCGTAGGGATCCCTACTATGAATCTGCATTCAAGTATTTTAAAAATCGATGGGTTAAAAAAAGTGGTTGACCAAAAACCGAATGGTTTGTAAAGTCGACCTTTTTTGATGATTTTTTGGAATATCTCGACCAAATAATGTCCGATTTGGGAATTTTATACCATTTTGGACTCGTAAGGATCAGTACTATCGATTGGCATCAAAAAAATAAAAATCTAAATTTTGGCCAAATTCAACAAAATGGCAAGGGGTTACATCACGTTTTTTCTCAAATTCGGGGTCGGTTCGAAAATCAAAACTTTTTTGATGATTTTTATTGAATATCTCGGGCAAATACTGTCAGATATTGAAATGTTATACCTTTTTGAATTCGTAGGGATCCCTACTATCAATCTGCATTCAAGTATTTTAAAAATCGATGGGTTCAAAAAAGTGGTTGACCAAAAACCGAATGGTTTGTAAAGTCAACCTTTTTTGATGATTTTTTGGAATATCTCGACCAAATAATGTCCGATTTGGGAATTTTATACCACTTTGGACTCGTAAGGATCAGTACTATCGATTGGCATCAAAAAAATAAAAATTT